>NW_022900917.1:21701204-21737920 GCF_012274545.1 Fukomys damarensis | reverse complement strand
AGATCTGCTCTAGAATTTATAGCAGATATCAGATAACTATTTTAGCAAAAGAACAACAGTAAATGGTTTAGTCTTTGTGAGCCATGAATGCTTTGTTTCAATTACTCAACTCCATCTCATAGTGTAAAAGCAGCCTCACACCATATATAAACAAATGGGTGTCTCTGTGTTTAACACTTGAATTACAAAAGCATTCTGAAGGCCTGATTTGGTCCAAGGGTGCCCAAAGCTTGTGATCTAAGATGTGAAAATTTAGCAAAAAGGCAAATGGTCCAAGGAGACTGTTAGTTTAAGATAATGTCACTTTTTTTTTTTTACACTTGAATGTAAATGAAGGATTCCAAAGCAGTTTAGGACAGAGTAGAGAGGAAGGAGAAAGAAGGAGAAAGATTTTCTCAGGCAGAGGACAATCTCATCTATATCTGGAATTTACCTCAGGCCTATACTAGGGCAGATGATTCAGTGAAATTTCCTATTTCCAAAGCCAACATGTAACTGTGTGTAATGACAATACACAGTACTGAATGAAAGACCTTCCTAGCAGGAAGACCAGAATGCTTGCATCTTAACTGGTGAAAGAAGATGGTAGTAAGTTTAGCCCCTCAGGTCCAAAATGTTCACTAAAATTGTATTGCTAAAATTGTAAGTATTCAGGGATCTTCTTTTACATTTACCAGCTAAGAGTTTCTTAGTTCTTTCCCATTAGGAAATATAGAGTGATGAGGCAGATTGTTAAATAGGAATGTTGCTAAAAGGTAGTACTAGAAAAGCACATCAGTTTCAGTGTATAGAAATGGACTAGATCTAATAATCCAAGAGTATTTCAGTGGAGACAGTAGAATCTTCTCTCATCTCTAATATTCCCAGTGAATAATTAGCAAAGTGAAAAGAATCATCTCACAATATTTAAAATTTTAAGAGCTAAAACTAATTAAAAGCTTCCAGGATGTACCTCAGTGGCACCACACCTGCCTGGCAAGCACAAGGTCCCAAGTACAATGCCTGGTATGAAACAAAGCAAAACTAATTAAAAGCCAGGTGTGTGCCTGCCAAACATTATTCCTAACAATGTAATGAAGTACACAATATAATTATCACCCTATTTTATAGATAGAGAAACTGAGGCATAGCAAAATAGCAAAACTAAGTAGTTTGTCCAAGGGTACACAACTGGTAAGTACTGGAGCTGGAATTCAAACCAAGACAGTTTCTGAGAGAGCTGCTGTAGACAAACAGGGCACTAAGGAGACTATCTCATTTGTTAATTTTTGTCTTTCTCCTGTTCACATAGTATATATTCAGAGCTTTTAAATCAGAAAAAATTGATCTTTGAAAAGATCAACCCATAATAGAGAATGGATGCTTGAAAGGCACACAAAAGGGAACCACATTCCGTGTGTGTTACCAATCCAAAGCAAAGATACTTGCCTCTCGGGCAGAATAACTTGCAGGTTTTTCCAGACCTTCTTCCAAACTTTCTCCTCATCCTCTGGCAAATGGCCTTTCCTTCCTCAATGCTTGCTAATCACCTTGTTCCTCCTTGTGCTCATGTGTCATAGACTTGGGTGGCAATGACTTGCTATTGATTTGCTATTGTATTTGTCTTTTTCTCTGGGCTGAAAGCTCTTCACGTGAAGGGAGCATATCACATTTACTGTCATGGCTCTAGAAGCTTCTCAGGATCTTTCCATGGAAGTCTCTTGAGTGTCCCATGAGTGGTTGAGTCCACGCATGAATCGAGGTTTCCTTTGTTAGTGGTTCCAAGATTGTTACACATCCCCCCAATCAAAAGACATGAGAAAATATGTAGCAATTCTAAAACAAAACAAAATCTTTTCCAAATATGCTTTCTTAATCAAACACATCTGCTTCATTTGTTGAAAATGTATGTCAGCATTACTGGAGAAGTAATTGTCCAACAAACGGCAAGCTCTGTGTTATTGTCCAGTGGCCAGGCCAGGGGAGCTAGCGGTCCCTCAACTGCATCTATTGCTGCTTTGTCTTTTCAGAGATTCTTCCACACAGACATAGCCCCAGCCCATTTACCATGTCTCAAATTTTAATACTATTGTTATGGGCTCTATTACAAGAAATTACTGGGAGCGCTTCAGGGAATTGTGGACTAACTTCACATACTTCCACTTAAACATCCTACGTGCTAGGCTGCATGAGACCACTGCTTTTTTCATTTTGTTTTCTTTTTCGTTTTGTTTTGTTTTGTGTGAGTCAATGCACATATCACCACTGTTGCCTTTCTAAATAAAATGTTGAAGGAAATTGCATGTTCAAAGCTTTCATCTTGCTGGATTAAATTGTAATAGGTTTAAATTTTAAAAAGTGGTGTTTCAACTTAACACATGGGATGGGTTTCTCAAAACACGACAGTAGATGGGGAAATTGCAAAGTAATTATTTATGCTTTTCCTTTGTCTTTCATGACATGAAATTCTTTGCTGAATTATTCTACTTAGAATGTTTAGAGTTGCTTTTTTGTGAGGGTGTACATAGTTTTTTTTGTTTGTTTGTTTTTGTACAATGCAGGATTATTGCTTTTCAAAGGGTGGTGTCACAAGAGGCATGTTGTAAAAATCCAGAGATTCTGCCAGTAATTAGGCAGCTGGGTGGCCTAGAGATTGGCTCCATTACACTGCTACTTTTTTGCCAGTTCTCCTTTCTCTCTTCTGGGAAAAGGGGGGGAAAGAAAGGAAAAGAAAAGAAATGAAAAGAAAAGAAAAGAAAAGAAAAGGCTTTGATTTTCTTGCCATAGATCTTATAAGCAGAAAAAATAAACCTTTCTTTTTTTCTTCTTTTTTTATTTGTCAGAGTGTTCTGTTACAACATCAGCTTCCACATTTATAATTTATGGTCCTCATTTTGATTTACAACTGATTGTTAGAAATGTGCTTAATGAATGATCAGGGTTACAATATTTAATGTGTCAAAGAGGTTCTACCCAAACCCACAGGCTTCCCACAAACACATATGGTTTCCATATGAATTAATACGTTGCCCATTTTAAACACCAAAAGGGTTCTCACGTGAGCATCCCTCTGATAACCAGAATCATACATGATGATGGAGTGTAATACATGAGAATCAGCCTAAAGAACACAGAACAGATCCTTTTGTCCTCTTTCTTAATCTCTGACATGTTGTTCTTTCACCCCAAAATGTAGTTATGGAGCATGACCACGTGTGTGTGTGGGGTTATAGTTGTTGCTATGTAGGAAGTCATTTAGTAGGTGTGCTATAACTATTTATTGAACTGAGTTGTACACTATCACATTTCTTTTTCAAAAGTTTTGAAGCTGGCTATTGTGAGCTGATAATTACTCCTCAAAAGAGAAGTCAGCATCTTATGCTAAAGAACCTGGGGCTATTATCCTAGATGACAAAACAGTGAATATTACCTCACATGGTAATGAATACAATTAAATTAAGGATCTAGACAGAAAGAACTTACCTTGGCTTATTTTAAAGGCTTTTAAATACAACCACATACATGCTTACAAGAGAGGCAGGAGTTTGAAATAAACATGGAGGAGTAAGTATGAGCATAGAGGCAGAGACAGACTCATGAAGCCACAAACCAAGTTGTGTCAGGGATGCCAGAAGCCACTGGAAACTACAAGAGCAACAAACCAGTTCTCCTTCAGCTTCAGAGGAAATGAGAGACCTTCCAGCACCTTGATTTCAGCTGTCTGGACGCCAGAGCTGTTAAACCACCCAGGATGTGGTAATTTATTACAGCAGCCACAGGACACTAGCACACTGGCTAACCTCATGGACCAGAAAGGCAGAGCCCTGGCATGTGGGAACAGAGACCCAGACCTGTGGGGAAGACAGGAAAGCTCCAGCAGAAAGGCAGAGCCAGAGGGAAAGCATCTTGTTCCCAGATGTAGCAAATGCAGCAATGTTTGATCCCAGAAAGCATTGATGTTTGAGGTAGCCCTAAGTAAGGAAGAAGCAACTGCAACAATAACTCGAATGGGAGAAAACCTTGAAATCAGTTGAGATTAGTATTAATTGTGATTAGTTAATTATAAGTATTAATAGGAAAAAACATTAAGAACATATAAATCACCAGGTTTTAAACTACCACTGACCTGAAAGATCAATTTCATTCATCTCATTTTACAAATGTGAAATTGAAATTCAATGAGATTAAATAAATTGTTCAAGATCACACACCTAGTAAACATAATACAAAAAATACAGTTCAAATTGAAGTTTATTTGTCTCCTACTCCAGGATTTTCACAACTATGTAATTCACTCTCATCTGCTTTACTACTCTAAAGAAGAACTTCGTGGATAGGCAGCAGGAGCCATAGGGACTGGACAGTGGTAAGGCTTTATCCAGCTCTGGTTTAACCTCTAAACCGATCAAGGACAAAGTATCAAACAGTGCAAGAGAAATGAATGTGATATTCAAGGTAAATTGCGTTCAGACTCAAATTTGGCCCCTGGTTAGCCTTCTAACCTCCATACCACTTCCTCACCTCCATAATGTGAGGAAAAATATCCATCCTATAGAATCAATCTATAAGAAAATAAACATAAGTAGAACATCAGGTTCAATACCAACAAGCAGAATGAATACTTGTCAAATGATAGGGTTTGAAATAAATCAGAAAAAGCAAATAGCAGCCATTGTTATTAGCTGGGACAAATTACAGTAAACATGACTTTGTGCTGTGTTTTTTGAAGTAACTATTGAGTTAATTAAAACTAGAAAATGAAGCTGGGCATGGTGGCACACACCTGCAATCCCAGCACTCATGAGGCTGAGGCAGGAGGATTGCTGTGAGTTCCAGACCAGCCTGGGCTACATAATGAGTTCCAGCTCAGTCTCAACTACATAGTGAAACCCTGTCTCAAAAAACAAAACAAACAAAACAAAAAACTGGAAAATGAAAAGGTAGTTTGCATTGGTGAAATGGTCACTTGATTAAAAATCCAATTTCCTAAATAAAATAAAATCAAATAAAATAAAAGCCCAATTTCCTTAAATATTTAGGTTTCTTTTTTTTTTTCTTTTCTTTTTTTTTTGGTACCAGGGATTGAACTCGGGTCCTTGCGCTTGCGAGGCAGGCCACAGAACTGCTGAGCTAAATCCCCAGCCCAAATATTTAGGTTTCTTGTCTACACAATTAACATCAGTAGATTGAAGAAATATTTGGCATTTATGCAAAAACAGTTGTTATTTATTTATAGTAAATGTGAATAAATATCCTAAAGTGCTGACCTGTGTTCTGACGTACCACATATAGTCATCAGATGAAAGTATAATGGACCTTCCTTTTCAAACTCTTGGGTGCAAGATTTGAAATCAAGCTCACTGGGGAATCCGTATTTCTGGAAAAGCTTTATATTCACAAGTACACAGTACTTACATTTCAATGGAATTATTTGGTAATTTAAAAAACATTGCATATTATATTATTTGAATTTATTTCATCTAAAAATTGCAAAGAATTAACTTAAAATATAGGTTTGCGATGGAAGAAGAAAGAGTGTAGTAATTTTTCTCTTGTTTTTTAAAAAACGTTTTCAGGAGCAATAATGGAACTTGTGTATATACTTGGCCAAAATGAATAGATCTTTCAAGTAGAATGATTTATTGGAACACTCAAAAATAAAGACTATAAAATCAATCATTTGGCTTAACTGCACTGCATTCTCATACATTCTTGTAAATCTTAGGTGATCATCTAACATTTTAAAAAAATACTTGTTTTGTTTTGAGATGGGGTCTTCCTATGTAGTGTAGGCTGCCCTTCAACTCACTATGTAGCCCAGGGTGGCCTTGAACTGGTGGGGATCCCCCTGCCTCACCCTCTTTAGTGCTGGTTTATAGGCATATGCCACAACACCTGGCTGAATGGCACTTTTTGGAAGTTTATGAGCTTTAAAAATGAAGATGAAAGCCTCGTGCACTCCAAGTAAGATATGCTCTGTGTAATTTTTGCTTTAGTATTGACAGTGTTTTCTCATAAATGTAAATTCTCTCTCAAGCTACTTTTAAAACAGTAGCTCACATTTACAAATGGCTGACTTGGTTTCCAAGGCCATTGGAAAGATGGAGCTAAAACAAATCATAGCTATGAACTATTCATGTGAGATCAAGTCCGTGACTCTAATCTCATTAGCAGTGTTTTCCAGTCAATGGATAAAGTCACAATGAACTCCTTTTTCTGGGAGTGTTTGCCAGAACTGTCTTATTTAAGGTCTCAAAAAATCTTTTCTAAAGAGCAAAATGAAAACAAATAATGATCCAGACCTTACAATATTTATTTCTATACTTCAGTGACTGGTTGATCCAGGTTGGTGAAGAAGGTTGATACTCTCATTTTTACATTTGGATAGTGATATTTGAATAATGACTATCAGATTTTTAGGAATATGAATGATTCGACTTTGTAGTACTTTTTGAGAAGTGGTGATCAGGAGAGAAAGTATAATAAAAAGAAACAGAAAAGGAAGTATTATTTGTATGCTAAAAGATGTAATGAATCATCTTAGGTGATTATGAGCTTTATCTCACCACATATATTTGATGAAAATCATTATCTCATGCAAAGGGTTTCTAAACAACTCAGAAAACCCTATTAATTATACCATGCAAATCTTATTTATACTTTTAGTCTTTCATACCAGAGAGACTATTCAATATTTACTCGCATGTCCCATTTATTTCACTTAAGAGTATGGTTGTGTGAAACAGGAAGAAAATGTCTACAGGAGAAGGGGAAATGGGAAGGGGAGGGGAAAGGAAATAAAAGAAAAGAACAAATATGAAAAAAAGGAAAAAATGGAAACAAAGTCTTTGTAAATAGGGAACAATGAAGGGGGTGAAGGGAGGGCAGGGGTATGAGAAAAAAATAAGAACCAAGATGCATCATATAAAAGCACAAGATCCCAACAATGAAGGTAACTGTATTGCTTACCTTAAATACACCAATAAACTTAGTGAAAAATAAATAAATAAGTGCTGGGATGTAGCTTAATATGAAATAAACAAAGAACTCATAAAACAAACCATACCTTGTATCAAACGAATCTCACCCAAAGATAAACTATTGACTTGATAGGATTTATATGGCAGTAAGACCAACATTGAAAGTATAAAAATATTCCATATTCCATTTGTTCTAAAAACATGAGATTCTCAAAAGTAGCGAAAGCTTTTTCAATTAACCATGCATCGCTTTGTTTTTGTACCAGAAGCAAATTATTTTTTAAGGGGTAACTGGCAGTTCTGGAAAGATTCCACAGTGCCCCTACACTAATTTCATTGCCCATAGAATTCTCAGTCGGAATCCACTGCCAACCTGTCCAGCCGGTGAGTCTAACAAGAAAATGTACAAAGTCTCCAAGAAAGACGAATTACTTTATACTCTGTTAAAAACATGCGGAGACAGCTAAAAGTTATTTCCTTTCACTCATTAGAGATGGTCTAACTTGGCTGATCTACACTGTGTTCAAATTATAGAGGTGCTTTTCTTAATTTTTGGAATAAGTGCTATATTTATGACCCACACACTGAACATTTGAAATAATTTGAACCAATAGATGTGGCACTATGGTGTGTTTATGGTTGAGTTGATGAAATTGCCCCACTCTACAGTTTCATATGTTCTTTGCCACATAAATTATTCCCAATCAGTGTAAAATTTGCTTATGGTGAAAGAATTATATGTTTGACAGTTAATTGCTGGCTCTGAGCAGTTAATCAAAAAACAGGGGGCAAGGGATTTATAAAGTTGGGACGCTGGTGTGGTACAAAACCAAGGGGCAGATAGAAAAGAAAGGGAAATAGCCATTATATATTTCAATTTATGGTTCTGCTAGTTCCTACCTGTGACCTATAGAAAGCTAATTTCTTCATGGCTCAGATTGCTCATCTGTCAAATAAGGCTAATATTTGCATTATACGTATGGAAATTGTCAATCTTGTTGGTTAAAAGTAGTCAAATATCAGCAATTTCCTATGGTTCATTTTAATGATGATTCAGTACCACAGATTTTTATAGGAAGGATTAAGTAACTTAATATGTAAAAAGCATTCAGAGCAATGACTGGAATATACTTAATAAATGTTAGTACATGCACAATAAAAGTTAGCAATTTTTAGAATTATAATTATCACTACTTTTAAAGACTGAGTTTATGCAAAGAGCAATGCTGTTAATTTGCATTTCAACATACGTCTGTGCTTTTCTTACTGGAGGGAATAGATGAGAAATTATTGAGCAGTAACTCCTTGCAATAATTAAGCTTAATTGGCAATTTGATTGCTTGGGAGCTGCCTGGGGGTTTAGTAAAACACAAATCTAGGTGTGTGTGGGTGTGTCTGGGAGGTCTGACCCTGGGGACTATATCTGGTCCCTAGGGCTATTCCCCTGCTCTGGCTCCTAGCCATCACGAAATAAGCAGTTTTACTCCTCTTAGCCCTACCACCATGATGCTCCTGTCTCAAAGCTAGCCATCGACAGACTGAATACTCTGGGCCAAATTAAACCTCTCCCCCTTTCAGTTACAGGTGTTGGGTATTTTGCCCTAGCAGTAGGAATGCTGACCTATATACACAGGTTGAAGCAGGAACTCCTCTTGAATTGGGATTCCTGATTTTAAAAAAGGGAATCCAGAAGCAAAGCCAAGTGCAAAAGGGCAGTGAATGAAGGTGCCAGTGCTTGAATTTTAAAGCCATTATTCCATGCCAAAAGTTGGTCCACAAAGCCAAAGTTGGAAGATTCAAGAAACAGATCTATGTGTGGCCAACAATCTAGTTAAGCATGAGTCATAAGAAGGACAATGAGTCAAAGAAGACCTGAAAGCCACATATATAAGGATAGCCTCCAACTAGAAATGTCTGCTGATAAATCTACTCTCTGCCTAGAGGGTTTAAGCCACCACACAATTCCCCAGGTCATAAATGGATGGCCACTTGGGGAATTTTCTTTGTCTTTTGATCCCGTAGCTCATATAAGCTGCCTGGGATAATTGTTAGCCCTGATGCTGTAATTGTGTTTACTCCTTGGAGATGAGACCACTCTCCTTGTTATAGTTCTTATAAGATGTCATCTCTCTGGAGAAAGACAGATGGGATCAGGATATGAACTTGATGAATCTCCTTACTGTTCAATTGAAAGACCGTAGCAACTTCTAGGAAAATTGCTATGAGCTTCACTATGTCCTCCAAGTCCCAGTTACTGCACAAATCACTTACCCAATACATCTCAAATAAAATCAGACTACTTACTCCACATATATATTTTCCAATTGCATCATGCACTCACTAAAAAATGTTAAATGTAGCTTGTACTGAGGTTAATATGATTTGATTATAGTAAAATGTTAATACTTATTAGTACAAATACAAATAGGTAATAGATGACTTTTGTACTATACTAAGCATATTGAATGCAATTTTATAAATATATTATGTATGTTTATTAATACAGAGAGACAAAACGCTGTTTTTAATGCCATGCACCACCAGCTGTGAAAGCTAGCCAATGATATATAGTTTAGAATAGCAGACTGCTGTATAAGGCTTTCACTTCTTCACTACAGATTGGTCAAGACAAGCTCATCTTTTGGTGGCTATGTCAGTGTTACAATGAAGACTATTCGCATGTCTGTTCTACTTAATCCCACTTCAGTTCATGTTGCTTGATAGCAACTATTTGAATGCCTATGGTTTAGAATGGTACAAGGAAGACAAGTTTTGCGACCCAAATCTAGCTCTGCCGGTTAGTATCCCTGGGTTTAGGGAAAGCAGTTCAATAGTCTGGTTCTAGGTTTCTTCCTCTCTGTATAAAAGACACATTGGCAAAATATAACTGGTTTGGGGGAGGAATGGCGTAAGAAATCCATGGGAAATAAAGTAATTACCACAGTTCTGGAGGACAATTGTGCCTAGTAAGCTTTAATTCTCCTCTCCTCAATCCTTGAATCACAAATCTCATCCAGAGCAATTGATTTGCACAAAGATTTATCAATGTAATTAGAAGTTACATTTTCACATTAGTTTTGGTAAGAATAATAATAAAAATTACTTTTGCTATATTCCCATGCAATGTTATTGATAGTAACATTTAACTCTCATAAAATACTATCACCTTCATCTTATCAATAAAAAAATGTTGAGGCTCAGAAAGGCTCCAGTGACCTGCCCAGGACTGCAGTCAGTAAATAGCACAATATAGAATCAAACCAACTCTTCTGATTCAAAACATGCTGGTATCAGGGTCTAGTCATTTATGTGGGGCTTATCCTGATAAAATGCTCAAAATCTCATACCTAGAGAAACGATGATCTGAGATTCAAAAATTCAATCTTCAGTATTATTTTACAGTAATAACGTAGAAAGTGAGAACTACTTGGAAGATGATAAGGAGCTCTAGCATTGATCCCTGACTTTTTAGTTGGATCATTTCTGCTCTCAGCATGTATGTTGTTAGGTGTCTTCTGTTGCAAGCCACACTCACCTAGTGGTAAATGTTAATATTAGAAAAAGATATTTTTATGCAGGTAATTTACCTTCCAACCAGCCACAGACAGACTCAGTGAAGAAGAGCTTTGGAAGAATCCATTCAATTTCCCAACTATTAATTTCCTTCTTGTATACAGAGAGAACAATAGACCCTATTATGTAGTATAAATACTGAAGGACAAATTCAACTGGACATTTACAATGCAGGATATATTTTGTATTGGCTACTGCTAAATTTTAAACAGATTCATTTGTACATAAATTTGAAATAACTAATTTCTGTTTTGTTTATTTTCTTTACCTATTAGAATGGTTTCATATTTGTTGGTCTTTAATTACAAATTTTTCAAGGTAATAATATTTCAATGATGCTACTGAAAAAAAGTGAAACGTAAGGAACACAAAATGATTCTCTGTTTTTCAGATATCAAGAGTATCTGAGAAGTAATGGACCCAACAAAGACTGGAGGAAAAACGACATCATTCATACATATTAGAGTTGATTATTTTTCCTGAAATTTCTTGAGGATAAATAGATAATAATGTCAATGAGACAACTGTCTTCCCAGTATCACCATAGAATAAAATACATTAGGCTTTGAAAGGCAAAGTCTACACATGAATTGTGAGATATTCATCCCTGTTTAATTTATTAAGATCAAAATCCTTTTATGTTTCCAAGCCTCATTATTCACCAGTGCTTGTCTATATGTAGAAGACACACCCTTTGCTGAAGTCATTACATCTTTTGGTAACTATAAAGACTTTTCCACCCACTCCTCCATCTTCTACTTAGCGTGTCAGACTACACCAACTGCTACACCTACTGGCAGTGGTGAAATTGCACGGGTAGCCTCTCGTCTTTCTTGTCAAGCCTAAATCAGTGCTTTGAGGAAATAAACTAGGTTAAAAAAAAGGTCTGCCAATGCTCTTGTTTGTTTGAACAGAAAAGTAATCTACACATCACTGTCATCCAGTACCTCTGAAGATGTCAGGAGGCAGGTCATTCCTCTGTGCTGAAGTGCTTTTTCTTTTATTACCAGCCCTCTAACAAGATTATTGAAATGATTCAACAATAGTCATGCCACTGCTATAGAAACTTGTTGAAAGTAAATAATAAAAGCATTTTATCTGAATGGCTGTCATTTTCCTGTTGAGGGATACATCTGCTACCTAAGTACATTTGTATGCGAATCTGCCTTATGTGAACTGCTCTAATTTGGTTATCCTGATAGGTGCCATTGTAGCTTCAGTCTAACAATATTAGCAGAGAGGAGAAGGTCAGTCATTTTCAAACTGCAATTTGCAGTCACTCCCATCAAAGGGATTGCAACATGACTGAAACCTACTAAGAATGCTTTTTAAAGAGACTACCTGAAAAGATCTCAGCACCACACCATAATTTGGTGCTCGAGTTCATGTTAAGCAAAACTAAATTAGAAAAAAGAAACAAGGTCACTGCATTCAGAGTAAAAAATTAGTAAAAAAAAAAGTATAGGCTACTC
The DNA here is from genome assembly GCF_012274545.1 of Fukomys damarensis. Lineage (NCBI taxonomy): Eukaryota > Metazoa > Chordata > Mammalia > Rodentia > Bathyergidae > Fukomys > Fukomys damarensis. The sequence continues at coordinate 21,725,916 of NW_022900917.1, read as the reverse complement.
TTACATGGTGGATCACTTATATCTATAGCTGATTTTCTGCACTGTATGAAGGTAGGCTCACTTTTAGATGATTTAAGTAATGTTTGTAGCTTGTTTTTACTTTCTTTAAATATCATTTTCCATTATTTATATTATAAACAACATGGATTCAACAGTTTTTAATTATTTCATACTTTTCTATTTTATTCCCAATAGGAAACCAAGAATGTTGCAGAAATTTAATAACATTTTTATTTCCTTTACATTTCAAGTAAATAGTATTATCTGGAACAACTACTTGGATGGATTTACTAAATGCAGAGAAAGAATGTGCTTTAACTGGAATCAATTCTTCATGTTCTATGAATGTTTGTTGAGCCTATGCCAATTGCCATGCATTTTGCTTGGAAGTGGCCAAGGAACATTGTCCTCATGTGCTGTACAGGGTGTCTGGAAAGGAAGACATAGGACAAACAGTTACATTGAAGTGTGCTAAGTGTAAAAAAATGTGACTGATGACATTCTCTGAGATTTAGTGGCTAAAGGTTCAGAAACCCTGAAAACCCTCAAGGAAGAAAAAAAGTTTAGATTCTTAAACAAGGGAAGTCAGTCTAATGAAAAGACAGAGACAGTGTGTTAGAAAGCATTATCTCCCCTAGTGCACTTTCCAGACATAGTGGAAAATTCAAGGAACAAATAGCAGTCTTGGCTACTAAGAGTACAAGGTGAGATGTTGCCGTAGTTGAGGTTTAGATTTTAACTGTTGGAGGTTCATCCAGTTAAAAATCACATGTTAATCCCATCAACTAGTTTTAAGTACAGGAGTTACATGACAAAATGTGAACATTATAGAATAATTTTGAATATAGTTTTTTAACTTGTAAAACAATTCATTTGAGTAAGGGAAAGTGAATTCAAAGAGAATAGAGGATGGATAGAAGAGGGCAAGGGATGGATCTCTTGCAACAGGGGAGTGGTCCAAGGGTATAATGGCGAGGGATGAAGAGGAAGGGAAGGGAAAATAAGTAGACTAAGGATATACCATGTACAGGAACTTAATAACTCGGTAGGGTGAACATTATATGCCATAACATGAACTCAGATTAATAAAGTCAACATGAATGAAGTTTTAAGAATATTTTAGAAAAGAGCATGACTGGGCTCATGCAAATGAGTTAGAAGTCCAGCTGGAAACTAATGGTGGTCCGATCTAGAAATTTGGTAATGGGCATGGCCTAGGCGATAGGATGGACAAGGCTTGGTAAATAAATAAAATAAATGAGGAAGGAAAAAGGAGAAAAATCATGTTGTGTTTGGAGGGCAACATAGTAGCTGGCGTGCACTTTACAGAGCAAGTGCAGGAAACAGGAAAATTTAGATGGGCTGTTTAATTCTATGTAGATATGTACTCCATATAAATATATATAAAAACACGGGACTTTATTTTCAGACACTCCGAGTGCATAATTTTTTTAGTTGTACTATTTTAAAGAAACAAAATATGAAGTTATTTTTATACCTGCCTCAGAAAGAAAATCTGAAGCACTGAACAATTAAGTGGCCTTCTCAGAACAGCACAGTGAATCAAAGGGTTGGTTGTGGCACAAATTAATAACTTCTTTTTGGTATAACACTCAAACTTTCAAACTGAGAATGCCTTGGGGACCTAACTTGTACCTATGAAATATATTTTCTTGCCAGGGATTTAGTTCAATGGTTTCTCCGCCTGCCTTGAAAGCGCAAAGATCAGTTTCATCCCCAGTACCAAAATTAATTAATTAATTAATTAATTAATAATAAAATATATTTTCTCCCCATGGAACTGAATACCTGGGTGCTCCACACTACCTATAGTATTCACAAAGAAAATAAAAATAAAAGCACATTGTCCCTGAATTAAACATTATTGTAATTAATTCATTAATTAATGTACTTACAGACATATTTTGAAAGCTTACCACTGGCTAAGGTCTCTGCTTAAAAATGCAAGACATGCAATCCCTACTTTTGAGAAGCTCTCTATCTTGAATATGCATAGAATTTCATCTGTGTTCAGTGCAATATCCGCTTCTTTAAATAGCAAGAAATGCAGGGGAAAAGAGGTTTCCGAGGTCATTCTGGAGAAGGGCTCCCAAGAAAGGTGATGCTGGGAGCTTTGAATCAAGCTCTATGGAATAACCAAGAGAAGACTGAAGAAGAATGGAGAGATAAACCTTCAGAATGGCATGGAGATATGCAATCACCTGCACATCAGAGTAAGTGCAAGCAGTTGAAGAACCAAGAAAGTAGGCAGTGAGTCTGAAGGATATTTTTATTTATTTTTAATCAGAAAAAATTAATGCATTTTGTCTTGATGGCCACAGGGAGCCACTGAAGTTATAAAATCTCTCTCACTTTTCTAAGGTGACATATCTTAATAACATTGCAGTTCTTAACCTTGAAACTGCTTAGACGTGGGAAGACCAACAGGAAGATCGTGTTAGGTGGCATGTGAAAAGATATACAGGTAGATACATATTTGGAAAATATGCTGGAGTTTAAATGAGCTTGGTTTGGTGACTGATTAAACAAGAGGAGAGAGAGAGGTACCACAATAGGAGGTACCGGCTTCGCACGAATAAAGGTTCCCATCCATAATCCCCAGTGCTTTCCAAGTGCTATACATGTAATTGTCATGCTGAGCCTTTAACTCCTAGAACCTAATATATTCCAAGGTTATTGACTTATTACTTTGAAATGTGTCTTGTGTCCCTCTTTGTTTTTCCAAATATTAGTGCCTCATGGCAAATTTACTAAGATGATCCCTTATTGGCCGTGTTGCATGTTCTTTGATTTGGTGTGTTACTGCTGTACTTCCTTTTATTTTTCTTCTTTACAGTGTGTTTTGATCAGTGCATAGTAACTTTATATAATTTTCACATGTGCATATAACCCATGTTGAGCCCATCCATTGCTCCTATTAGTCCTCTAAACTTTATCCTCTCTACCCTTTGACCTTTTTAAATGAAATCCACTTATACTATGTAAAAAACTTGTCCCAGAAAATGTGAAGAAAGAAAATACAGTATTTTTGCTAGCTTTTCTAAAATTTTGAAGTTATAAAAAATGTACCCCCAAGTACAATATCCTCATGCATTGAAATGAATTTACAAGCGTATTTAATACTCCTGAATGTACTATGGTAAATAAAATGAATGCATTTTTCTCATATTTTCAATTATAGTAAAATTGTATTATTAAAATTGATTTTTTAACTTGATTATTAATACTGGCACTGATAAAACAGAACAGCAGGTTCATTGTCATTATTAAAATTAATATTCAAGTAAGTATTTTAAAATGTTTTTTAAAATAATTCATTTTAAGTAGCAGATATGTACAAACTGGAAACATTTTTGAAGTAAATACATGAATAAATTGTGCTAAATTATGGACTGATTCCTTCAGTCTCCAATCCCACCTTCAAAGAGTGTTTTAAACTTGGGTATATGACTTCATGACGTTTATGCATTTTTTAAATCAAACATTTTATACAACATAAAGTTGAATAAAGTACAATGCTCACCTCTACAAATAAATCAAAAGATTACAAACATTAAATTACTACTGGAGGCATCTAAATACAAACGCATAACATTAAATTACAATTAACAAACAAGATTTCCCAATTCACATGTGGAACAACATCGTCTACAAATACTGCAAAGTTTATTTTCCATGAAAAGATTTGCAAAGCATGTGAAGATAGGTGTACTTTCCTATCCTGTGCTGTGTGGTGCGTAAGCATCCATCAGCTGGCCACTATCAATGAAGAAAGAAGCTGAATGGACCATACTTAATGGAAAATGTGAAGGGTAACTCTTAATGTAGAGAGAACTGCATCTGACCAGTTCATCCCAGCGGTGCAGTTGTTGCTTTGACATTGACGTTCACTTGAGTTATACACTGAAAGATAATTTCCATAAAAACAGCTAGCTGGCTTTGTTAAGTAAAACAAGTCACTTTACCTCATGGTTTACTAAAGCACAACTAAAGAGGAGTCAAAGTGAAAGAAAAGGCTGATTTCCAACCTATATTCTCCCAAATCTACGGATTTTATGGAAGGAGGGGTTGATCACCTCATTTTCCAGCCCTGCTCAGGGTGTTACAGCACTTTATTTGCTTTACATTTGAAAACGTTCATTTGTTCAACATTTTACAAAACATGACATTTTCACATATAGGCACAGGTGACTGGATGCAGCTTTTAAGTTCTGGTTTCCACCTTTATCGCTAAACAAAAGTGTCAATTTTGATAATAAGAGGCAGTAAAATAAAGTAGCGGACACATGTGGAGCAATAAGGTTTTGAGGGAGTATTTTCCTAGGTGGTAAGAGAGTGTATGTGAAAGCTGTAGCGGGTGGAACCTTTGCAATTCTGAAGCTTATCCAGTCTTTCACTCAGATAGATAAATAATCATGGGAATGCATGCCATGCTGCCCATCAAGACAGTAATTGTAAATATATAGAAAAATACACAGAAAAAAAATTACAGGAGGCTTCATTATTTATCATCACCTTCTGTTAATCTATTTTATGCCATGATAATTATCAAGAAAAATTTACTCATTAATTTAAGTATTTGAATATTAATATTCTTTGTATATACTTTTTTTTTGGTACCATGGCTGAACTTGGGCTCTTGAGCTTGTGAGGCAGGTGGTAGAACCACTGAGCTAAATCCCTGGCCCTGTATATTCTTAAAGATAGCATTAGTAAACTAGAAAAGAGAACAAGTTTACGTTCTTTGATTTAGAGAAAATATACAAACTGCATAACTTCATGTTATCCCCAGTAGTGTATGAGACAGGTATTATTTCTATTTTTTAAATGAAAAATCTAAAATCTGGGGAAATCAGAGAAATTGTCATTCTCAAAAATGATCTGGGTAGATTTCACTCTAGTTTATTTATTTTTATTGGAGCTCTGCTTCCATACAAAGAGGAAAATGTCATCCCTAAGGCACACACATGAAATATGTTAGAAAAATGTTAGTTTTGAAATCAGCAGTAAAAATGGAAACTAAATTAATGCCATAGTGAGATGGCTTTTCACTGTAAAATGATGTCCATTGGTCATTTCAGTTAAATAATAGAGGCTAAAAGTTAGCTAAAATCTAGAACATTTTAAGTCTGATAAAGTTCTATTCATCTTTCAAAAACCAGTTCAAAGACAATCTCCTCAGGAAGACTTAATCAACACCTCCATTGTACATTTACCTCTGTTTTAATCCATATCATCTTACATTATTATATCCTATTGCATTATTATTATCTGTTCACTTGTGTGTTTCCCTTATTATATTTTGAGTTCTGTGGTGGTTGTATCTTCCTTTTGCTCTAAGATCTGGAATACAGTGAGACTTCAATAAATTTGTGAGTATGTCGTACAAGTTAATAAAAGATTACAGGCATTAATAATCAGGATCAGCCACATTTTCCAGGAAATGTGGAAATTTCAGGAAAATGCTCCAATTTAAGTTTTTAAATTCCTTTTCTTTTTGGATGGGACTTATTTCATGCCAATATACTTTAGGATTTTTTTCAAGTTTTATAAAAATTGCTCTCTTCATTATTTAATATCATAATGCCCCAGCATTTTGTTGACATACTAATCAACTTTACAGTACATTGTTGAAATAACTTGTCCAAAACTGAAGTAATTTTACTTTCATATCACATGTCTATGGATTACCCTAATAAACTATTTTCTCTGTACTTCTAAGATAAAATTAATGGTAGACAAAATATGTAATAAAATAGGATGTGTCATCTGCCACCTCTTTCTATAAAATGGAGTAGAAATAAAGGTCTGTTTTCAATCTCCTATGTTATCTACCTTTTTATTATGCAAGTTTTTCAAATATGGAAAAATTGCTTTAAAGAGAAAACAGGAGAAAAAAGCAAATGTGTGGAAAATAAGTCTCAGTCTACAGTGCTCCTCTCCAACAACCCCCTTTTTTTAAATTTCCATATTAAACAAAAGAGCTAGTCATATGTAAGTTAATAAAGTGAACACAAGGGAGATGTACCTCTGAATTAGAGCCAGACGGTGAATAACATGGTAGGAATGTTCTTAAACCCGGTACCAGCTCGTGACAAGGTCTGTTCTCTGTCTTCGCCCTCAATTTTTGGAAAAGCTTCAGGAGCTATGAGAAAAACTTTTAACCTGACAAACACTTTGGGAAAAGCTCCTGTTCTAATGCAGTCCAGATGTGATCCTTAATGAAAGCATTACGGTTTTGCAGCTGCAGAAGATGGTACAAGCATTTTAAAAGGAATAAATTATTTTAAAAGATTTTACTTTCCCTGTTACAATGATGTTTGACCTGTGTAGGGGGTAAAATCTTAAGATAAATTATGAAACAATTTAAGGTTGCCTGCTTTCAACAGTCTGTATTAAACCATACTGTATTAGACCAGACACAAAATAGATACATGAAAACTCACCATGAACGGGCTGTATAAATACGTTTATCATTCTGACATAGGATGTCTGATCCAATAATTCTCAAACAACTAAGCTTCAAGCATAGTATACAGTCTGAAAATATTAAGCTAACCATAATACTGATTTTTCATGCTATAGGCTAAATCATTTACAGTTCTTCTTTACTAATATATGCATTTTATAACAATTCCTGGCAGGCATACATACCTATATGTAAATATTATGCTTTCTAAATTAATTTTTTAAAGCCATAAGCATAAAGTGAATGTAATTTTTGCAAGGAAATAATAAAAAGATCTTAGGAAGAAAAAAATCCACAGGAATAATGTGACTTGTTCATTCAGGATTTCAGAAACATACTGCGTTATAGCACCTAAATGTCACCCTGACTTAACCTCAGTGTGATAGGGAATCTTTCACAATATTATTTCTGTTTTCATCAATAAAATGGAAACTGGATGGACCAAGTTTAGAGGAAATGAGATGACAGAATTATTGTGAAGCAGTCTTTGTTTGCTTTGCTTATTGTTTTAGAAATGCTCTTGATTGGGAGGCATCTAGGGGGGGATCTGGGAAGAACATTTTACATTTTTATTGAAACATTCCCTAACCATATAACATTCCAGCTAGAGAAAAACTGCCATTAAGACTGTAAAATAGTTTTAAGCTGTTAGGGGAAGTTATTTTCTAAGAGTAACAAGAAAAAAGTAAAAAGAGGGAAGAACCAAATGATTGAAAGGTATTAAATGATTCTGAGAGCCGGAAATGCAGGTTATTATTTGCTGAAGGATTATTCAGAATGAATTTCATCATTCTTGTTACAAATGTATTTTTTGACACTTTAATTATGAAGGAACTATTCTGAAACACAATATGAACAGAAGATGCTATAAGTTTAAGTAAAATGCTATTACATCCTCATTTTACAAAATTCACAATCACACTGAAATTAAACAGCATTTCTCTTTTGTAGAAAGAAATGCTTATTGCAAAAATGGAATGCATGTGGATCCAGTGACATTTTAATCATTTTATTGTATATAGTATTTAGAAGTAGTAGAAATGGAATGCAGAAAGCTGTGCAATTTAATGCAAACACACACCATATTATGAGTATAGCACTTTCATGCCATAAAATGCCTTACTGCTATTTAGTGAAAAAAAGATACTCATTAAAAAGTGGTGAGTAGGTAACAGATGTTGGTACCTGACTACACTGGTACATAGCTAAGCTTTGTGCACTCAGCTGGCCTTACCTCTTCTGCCTTCCTTTTCCCAATTTACTAATGAACGCCTCCATTTTTAATTTATTTGGGCATATTTACTCTAATCCAACCAGCCTATCAGCTCAATGACCATAGTTTAAGCAAATAATCCACAAATCATTTTTACAAGCCCAGCCTATTAAATTGTGGTGTATTGCTAAATTTAACAGAAAATATAATGGCATGTAAGGCTATTGGAAAACATGCATTTTGAATACTACAAATCAAATGACTAATTGTACATTTTTAGGGAATTCTCAATATGAACTAATGTAGGCAAAAGAAAGAATCTCTGCTGTTGAAAATCTTACTCATAGTCAACTAATGGAGATATCTGGAATAAAAATTGGACCCTTAGCATCTGATTTCTCTTACTTGTAGAAGTTTCCAGCCTGATTTGTAGATGTTCATTTCAAATTTTCCCTTCAGTGTGGTTAGATAGGCACATCTTTAATATCTGGCAAAATTTCTGAAATCATTATTCTAAACCAAAATTAAAAGTTATATGTGTAACTTTTTAGTAAAGAGTCAAAATATTTTTACTTTAAGGTAAAAGTGCTTGAAGACAAACACCTGTTTTCAATGCATTTTTATATATCCCAGAAAACAGACAAGTTGCAAGAGTATCCCCCTCTTATCAGAAGTTTGTTTATTTCAAATTTAAACAAGTCTGTCCCGATGCATGGCAATTCTCAAGGCTAAAACAACAACGCAGAGGTATGTGTCTCAGAAGATATGCCAATTGAGTGTGCTAATTTTATTTCTAAATAAGTAGGCTCATGTTGGGCCAGAACTTTGCTTTGCTCAAGAGGAAAAGTGTATTTTTCTTCCCGTTCTAGGAAAGGATCTCAGTTCATAAAAGAAGGAAAAGCTAAGAAGAAAAGACCATTCCAGCAAATGAGTTTGAGAAACACAGGCTTCTGGAATGTTTACTGCAATAAGGTCTATTTCCTAAGTATTACACCTCCTTATACTGCAGGATTCCATTTCTTTGAGGGAGATAGATACTATAATGATCAACCGCATCTCCTGTCTCAGAAATAATAATAGTTAAGAGTAATAATAAATTATACAGTAGATTATTAAATGTTGTGAAACATATATAGGAAAATTTATGTATTTCATTTAGCTTGCATCTGAAACAAGTTTATGCTTAAAGTATATTATCAGGACTTATGATGTCAGTCTCCAATAAGTGTTTCATACCCACAGGTACTCTCTGTTTCAATTTCACTTTATAGGTGATCCATTAGTTTTTTTGAACTTCAGGTTTAAAAAAGCCCAACTTTTAGTATTTAACACCTACATTATCAGATTCAAGTCCTCATAAAAATTAGCCTTATCTGGTCAAGCAAGTATGATGAGAAATCAAGTCATAAGATTTTATTTTAAAATTAGAATTTTTCATCCTTGGGATTACAAAGCATATCCCAGGAGCCTTTGTTTATTTGTTTGTTTAACAGAAGAAAGTATAATTTCAAGCTGCTTTGCCTGTTTAATCCCTTTTGTGTGGCTGGAAATTAGTGACACATATGGTTCTGAAATGCAAATATCATGCAAAATACTTTCTACATTTCAATCATTTGAATTCATATTTAATGTATTGAAAATTAACATAAGTGGAATATTTCCCAAAATGTACATATCATACATGAAAATAGCATGAAAAATTCAATTTTCTTGGCTTTGTCTTACATTACTAAAGTTGGTTCAGAGGATTTTGACTATGACAAGTAACAGTATTTTTATTCATTTCAAAGAGGCAGGAGGGCCTCCGCCTTTCTCTATATCTTTTCTGAGCTATTTTAATAGAAGATGCCCTCATTTAGCAGCTACACCTCCACTGTGCAATATGCAGGGAAACATAATTAAATTTAATAGAAGCTGCCCCTGTTTTGAAGACACACTTGATTTAAAACCACTCACAATTTAAAGCTGCAGGGAGATGTAATTAAATTTTATAGAAGCCACACTGCTTTTAAATGAAGACACGTGATCTATGTACATGTATATGAACATACACAGATATGCAATAAAAAGGGGAAATTCAAAAAGTTATTCTTCTGCAATTATTTATTTGATGATTTAAAATACATGATATTATTGCTCAAATATGAAAGTTTTTTTAACATCACAGGCATGATTAAGAACATAGCAAGACAATCACATTGTAATACCATACTATGATAGCATCTTATTGACTAAATTGATAAATACTAGGCAATATATTTTTACAATTATTGAGTTATTGCTATTCGTTATCTGGCTGTATATATTTATTACAATCATATCGCTGGGGAAAATGCTTTGGTAAATCATATATCTATTGTTTTTTACTGTCTAAGCACAAAACCAGTTATTTAAATGATGTATTGTTATTTTAAATAATCTAAGAAAGATATTTACATGCTTGAATTAATATGTGGAATATTTCCAAAATGATCGTATTGTGTACATAGAAATAGCACAAAAAAATTTCAAAGTTGGAAATCACTATCCATGCTCTTATTACATATCTTTACCTAGTGTTTGGAATGAATCTACAAAATCCCAGTTGAATATCAAGTTGATAAAATACAGGAGGAGAATCAAGATACATATCAATCATAAATTATCTTCTACTCTCAAACTTTTGGTTTTGTTTTTAGGACTATCTAAGCTGTTAAATTCTGTGTTCAAATTCGATTTGTTGTAAATTTTTGCTGAAAGGGGAAAAATATCAATTAAGACTCTTAAAATCAGTAAGTAAATATCTTATGTAAAAAAAAAAACTCCTTTGTAGATTAAATCTTTGAAGAAGACCCTGTGAAAACTCTTCAGACTGGCTTTGTTCTTTTAATGTCTGTTTAATGCCTTGGAGAAGACACCTTCTGTTTTGACCCCCCTTGAACTTTGGAGACTAGCTCAATAAACCACGGAAAGACCAAAAGTTTCAAAAAGAATGGCCTTTAAAGCAAAAAACCTTCCTCAGGGCGATAAGCCCTGTCCCAGTGTGAGAATCAGCCTAAGGAGGAAGGGAAGACCTCCTGTTTTCACCACCATTAATTATCCACTTAGTGGTCTATTCCTGCCCTAAATGTAGCACTTTCCTGAGTGTCTTTCCCATGCCTCAAGGCATGGATCATCAACCTGACCCCCAACCTTTATTAGCCCCCCAAATCCCTTCCTTTGTTGTTGAAGAATATTAAGCTAGGTAAATTGTGTATGCAGTTTTTGAAACAAACAATCAGATCTTTGTTTACACAGAAATTCCTTAGGGACCCATGTGATTAGTCTGAATTTAGAAGTGTGGGAATATCTGCATTGGTCTAAATAAGAAGCATATCTTTTTTTACTTAGTATTATGCAGTAGTTTAAAACAGTAGTGGAAATAAGTTAAAAAACCCCTGATTCTTTCTATTACAATTGTTTTATTGGCTTCATTTTTTTAAAGAATTTTTTCTTTACTCCTGGTGCCTTGCAAAATCATTTTGTTATATTATATGATATTACTTATATTTTAAGCCACAGAGAATATTGTGAAAAGAATGATGAAAATCAACTTATTTAAATTAAATTTCAAATAAAGGTTTTTCTTTGCTGAAAGTAATAGTACAGTAATCAAAGTCTCTAACTCATTAATAATGACCGCATACCAGTCCCTCCACTGTGTGTTAGATGTTTAATGAATGTGGATAACATAAAAATGTCACCAGTTGTGATCTAAGGATAATGGAATAATGGGTAGCACTGATGTTCTTCTTGTATTTGGTATATTTTTTTTATCTTTCTACAATAAGAGTCTATTATGTTTTAGCAGGAAAATATAGTCAGAGATAAATGCACATATATAATATATCAGAGCTGAAAGAATCGTTTTTTGTAAATGAACTTTATGAGGAGCATTTTGTTTTATACTAAAAACTGTCACCTACTACAGTGTCTAGTGATTATGTAGAACGGTATATAGATGGTTAATTATTCCTGCTGTCATTATTTTCTGTGTATAAATTAAATCACCCTAAATACTGAATAATTTACCAAAAGAAATTTTCTAAAAAAAGTTCTTATTTAATTTCAGATTTTCATACCTAATTGTGATTTTAAACTCTTATCTAGCATTTATTAATGCTGTGATCGATCATTGGGTATAGAAATCTTACAGAAGTTCATATTTGAAGCTGTCATATTTGAGTCAAGTTCTATCAATGCCTTGTGTGTCTAGTGCTTAATTAAGGCACACATTCTGCTGAAAGGCAAAAAAGCAGAGAATTGATTTTCACAGCAGAATCATATTTCGACTTATCTATGAACACTGGCCAGAGTTGTTTTCTTTGTACTGCCTTCTCATTGACACAATTTTTAAAAATATAGTGCTCAAGATGAAGCCTCTGTATTCTCATTGCGTTTAATTCAAGTCCCAGCTCAGTCTGCCATTCAGTAAATTTTGATTGCCTCATTTATGGAGAGCGTTATTTGACCTTGAAACTCAGCTCTGCTTCAGTTTGTCATCTGTAAAAGAGAGATAAAAATATAATTCAAGCCAGTTGTTCTAAAAGAATTTAATATACTGGCCCGGGATTTAGCTCAGCGGCATTGCACCTGCCTTTCAGGCACAAGGTCCTGAGTTAGATTCGATCCCCTGTACCAAAAAAAAAAAAAAAAGATTTTGCTATAGTATGCATGTATCACATAATGAACACAGAGGCTATTGTTATAAAGTACCTGTTTACATTCATATATCTATAACTTATAACATACATTTATATAGGCATATGTATTTATCATTAAGCATACTACAAAACTATACATAGGTTTTTATTCAGACAATATATAGATGTAAACTGCACTCAATTTTTCCTCTTCAAAAACAAATCTAATTATTTATATATATTCTTGTACTATTCTCTCTGAGTGTGGAGTCATAACATAAAAATATTTATAAATTCACTTAGAACAAACAACCTATTTATACTTCTATTTTCTTCACCCAACACAGTACCTGTTATAAAATAGGAGCTAAATAAATTTTATGCAACCCAAAGCTTGAATATCTGAAAACACAATTAATTTTATATTCTTCTGGCTGGCTAGGTAAAATGATATAGCAAATATACTAATTTTCTGAAAAGAAATCATCATAGAGCTATACATATATCTTCTAAGAAAAAGATTTTAAATAAGGTCTCAAATAACTAGGTTAACATATATATATGTTACATATATATGGATATATATATATGAAGATTTTAAAAAGTATAAATATCAAGATACAGACAGCTGAAAAACAAATTTTAACAATAAAGACTCTTGTAATCTTTTAGTAATCAAAAATAGCTCACATGTAAAGGAAGAAAAATCAGGTAGATCTCAAGCTTTTCCATAACATTTAATGCCAGAAAACAATAGGTCAACTTCTTTAGAGCACATAAGGAAAATGAGATAAAATTCAAGAATATTATATCCAGCCAAGTAGCCATAGGAAACACTATTCAAATATGTATGGTTTAGATAGTTTATTGTTGAAAATTTCCTGGAAAAAGTACTCAAATGTGTTACCCAACAAACAGATGCACTACAATAGAAAAACCAACGAGTTAGCTTTGGAAAAAAATTTAAAATTCTTCATCATACTTTTTTTTTTTTTTTTTGGTACTGGGGATTGAACTCGGGTCCTTGCATTTGCAAGGCAGGCCACCGAACAGCTGAGATAAATCCCTGGCCCCTTCATCATACTATTATATCTGTATAACTTTGAAGCATAATGCAAAAATCATTAACAAAATAGTCTTGCTGTAAATTATTATTAATAATAAAGCTTACTAATAATATCCAGTTTCCAGATTACAAAAATAAAAAGTTACACATATAAATAGTTGGTGGAATATGGGTCATCCTTTTCTTTTCTTTTCTTTTCTTTTCTTTTCTTTTCTTTTCTTTTTTTTTCTTTTCCTTTTTTCTTCTTTTCCAGTTTTTCTACAGATGAGATGTTCTGGCCAGCAATTGAAACAATCAGGAAATGCACAGAAAGGTATCCTGCAGGATAGGAAAAAAATACCTGAAAACCATTTATCCTGATGAGCTTAACAATATAAGAATTTCCTATATTCAGTATATGGAAATGATTATGAGGAAGTGAGAAAACTTTTCTCAAAAAATGACTTACAAATAGTCACCAGGATATGAAAAGATATTCAACATCACTAATCATCACAAAACAGCTCAAAATCATGATGAAAATATATCTTTCAGAATGACTACTATAAAAAAGTGACAAATATTGAAGAGAATATGGGGAAACTGGAATCCTCAGACAATGTTGGTGCCAATGTAACATAGTGCAAGCACTATGAAAATAGTGTGGAAATTCCTCAAAAAATTAAAAGCAGAATTACCACATAATCCAGCTATTGTGGCTGGCTAAAAATGTCCTCCGAAAGGCTCGTGTGTTCAGACACGGGCTTTTGGAAAGTGATTGGTTCACCTTAGGGCTTTAACTTCTTTTGTGGATTAATCCATCCATGAATTTACAACTAGACAGCATGCTTGGGAATTGACAAGAATTTAGGAGGTGGGGCCTCATTGAAAGGTCGTGAAAATGTGTCACTGGGGACTCTTTCCTGCCTCTTTCTCTCTGATTTATTCTCTGTCTTTGCTCCCTGACCACTCTGAAGTGAGCAGCCTTTTCTACTACACATTCCAACTGTCCGGCTTCACCTTAAGTCTAAAGCATTAGAGCCAGCCATCATGGCCTGAAGCTTCTAAAACTGTGAACCAAAATAAACCTTTCATCTTTTAGGATTTTTGGGATTTTTTTCCAGGTACTTTGTTGTACTGATGGGAAACTGAGTAACACAATAGCAACCCTGCTCCCAAATATGTATCCAAAGGAATTGAAATGATTATCTCAAAAAGTATCAGCCCTACAATGTTCATTGTAGTCTTCTTCCCATACCTAAGACATGGAAGCAACCTAACTGGCATTAGTAAGTGAATAGGTAAGGAAAATGTGGTATGAACTAATAATGGAATATTACTCAGCTTCATAAAGGAAGGGTACCCTTTCATGAGCTACAACATGGATTAACCTGAAGGGCACCACCATAGGCCCAATAAGTCAGACACAGAAGGACAAATGCTATAGGAGGATACCATAGATATGATGAATAAAATAGACTCATAAGGTAGAAAGTAAAATGGTAGCTGTCAGAGCCTGGGAGAAAGGAAAATAGGAAAGTATTGATCAGAAAGCACAAAATTTAAAACAAAATTTTTAAAAATAGCACAAAATTTTAGTAATGAGAAACACAAAATCTTAGGAACTATAGCATGGTATAGTACCAATAGTTAACAATACTTACATTTTCTAAAAGCATAGATCTTATATTGAATATTATCACATAAAAATAATAATAAATAAGAAAGCAGGAGAAACTTTTAGAAATGATGGACAGGCTCATGGCACAGATTGTGGTGATGGTTTCACAGTTGTATCTTTTTCTATAAATTCATCAAGTTAATCATATCTCCATAAACTTTTGCCTTTAAAAATGAAAATATTCCACGAAATAAATGTACAGAAAAGAAGGAAGGAAAAAGAAAAACAAGTGAAAATAGAAGGAAAAAATGCAAACAAAGCTTTTGTACATAAGGAGGGGAGGGGATGGGATAAAATAAAATTAAATTTACTAAAAAATAGAAAATAAATAAATAAATAAATAAATACAGTGGATCCTTGTCTTATGAACTCAGTTTGCTCCTGAGGGCTGTTTGTGACTCAGGTTGGTCAACTGAAGGCTCAGGCTCCTCCACACAACTTTCAGAGTCTCTCTCCTGTGTTCAGGCAGATCTCAATGTCCTTAGAGAGACACTGGCCCAGGATTTCCCAATTAACGCCACACAGGAAAGGATGGTGCAATGTTCCTTCCAGAACTCTTTATGGGTTAAATCTGTGTCTGAGACCATCTGGAAGTGCAAGTGTCCAGCATTCAGGTTGTAACTCGAGACTTTGTTCATAAGTTAAAACTAAAATTCCTGTCATAACCCAAGTTGTTCACATGTCAGGCAGGTCGTAACTTGAGGATCTACTGTATGAAGAAGCAGGACCGTGGAACACCTCACAGCCATCTCATAGCTTCATAAGAAAAGGTAGAAATCGGTAGAAGGCCACCTTGAGGTTTTCCTCTCTGCAGGAACTCTTCTCCTACCTGCTTCCCTGATTCAAACATCAAAAGAATTTAACAGCCTTAAATCTGGTCACTGATCCCTTTCCTTCACAATTGCTATATTTTGTTAAGCTATGCATTGTATTATTCCCTGTTCCCTTGATTTTCAATATTCCTTAGATATGGAATCTCTTACACAGCAGGACAATCATGGGAGTAGACTGGTGGTGGCAACTTGCACTGAAGAATATTTGAGGAGAGAGTAAAGACCTGAGCTAATTAATTCATGAAGAGAACAGGTTTATTTTGGCTCACAGTTTTGGAGGTTTCAGTCCAGGATCGGGAAGACCCATCACTTTGAGACTCTATTAGACAAGCCACACGGCAATGGCAGGTACAGATGGAGAAGCGACGCTCCCCGTGTGGCCAGAAAGCAGAAGACAAAGGGAAAGCGGCCATGGTCACACAGTCCCCTTCAGGAGTACACCTGCAATGACCTAAGGACCTTCCACTGAGCCCCACCTCCTCAAGGTGCACTACTTCCCAGTAGCACTACCCTGAAAATGAAGACTTTAACAACTGCATCTTTAGGGGACATTAAATTGTAATAGTCCAGTTATCAGCTATTGTCAAAGAGAGCATACAAAGGGAAAGATGTGAACCAGTCAATGCTTTTTAAAGGTCATTCTGACTGTTTGAAAAAAGATAATTCAAAAATGCCCCAAAGTGGAGACAAGAGATGGACAGAAGGCACAACCACATCATACACATTGAGATACAAGTGCTTTCCTTTTTGTGATATGGTTGACTAGGAGAAGAGGAAGCTAAGCTGTCAGAACGAGGGTGAAGCTGGACGAGCAGTGTGCACTTTGGAGAGTGATTCACAGTTTTGAATTGCTGGGAGATGCAATGAGGATTCTGACATGTAGCTAAGTGGGCTATAGTCAAAGCCGGTCTGAGAGGTATTAGAATTAGCAATTAAGAACAACTTTGGGGCTGGGGATTTAGCTCAGTGGCACCGAAGCTGCCTTGTAAGCACAAGGTCCTGAGTTCGATGCCTGGTACTTCCCCCCCCCACCAAAAAAGAGCAACTTTGCTGCTAAGGTTTCTTGGGTGAACACTGGTTTCATTTAGTTGGCTTTTGTTGTATAACAAACCACTCCAAAGCTAAATAGCTCAAAACTCCAATTATTTGGTTTTGTTCATGTGCTTGAACATTCACCACTGATATTGGCTGGGCTCAGCTGGGCTTACTCGTGTGTTACAGGCTGAGTCTCCCATGGCTCCATGGGTAAACTGAGATATGGCCTTTGTATGACTAAGATAAAAAAACAGAGATGTGGGTAAAGATACACGATGCCTTGAAGAACACAGATAGATGGGGCACCTGTCGATGCTGCCCATATCCCTGTGGCCAAAACTAATCCCATGGTCAAGCCCAGCACCCTTATGATGGTAACATCCACCTCATATGCAGAAGACAGCACAGCAAAGACCCACAAGAAACACTGGGCATATTCCAAAACTTGAAGGGTATATGACTTATAAAGTCACAGAGGGTCACTTGCTTATACTGCAAAGGCCGCAGGTATAGTTTTGTATTCTGCTATTGTGGTCTTGAAATTTCTAATTTTTAAAACAAGAGCTGCAGATTTTAAGTTTGGCAAGGAACATGGCCACCCCAGGGGGTAGAGAGAGAGAGAGGGAAGAATGGGAAGAATAATGAAATCTAACAGTGCAAGACACACGCATTCCACAGTATGGCTTTGAAGGCACTGCTATGTTGGTGATAGTTGTAGAAAGCAGCACAAGTAACAGAATAATGAAAGCAAGATGCTGACTAATGGAAAGAAATGCAAAGTATTAAAGGAAACGAGAAACCAATTGAGTAGAGAAAAAGGAGACAAAACACAAGAGGGAGGCATTCAGAAGGGGAGTTCAAGGTTTAAAAGCTAGAACAGGGACTGACAGGAAAAAGGGGTAAAAAGAAAATTACAGTAAAACTAAATTGACCATAATTTAACCATGACATTCACCTACTCAGGTGACTGTCAGGCTTTTATAATATTTTGATAAATTCAAAACATCATTCTTCCAAATTTGATTCAACTAAAAGATAAAACAATATTTTTAGATAACTGATTAAAGCAACTCCATTAACAACTCTTTAAACATAATTTAGATAGTTGTGAAACAAAGTAAGTTTTTAATTAGGATAAAAATGACTTCGTATTGATAATTTTTGTTGGCAAGATTTCAAACACTATGTTAGGTGGTGATCATAGATTCTGTGACAGGATTACGGCCTTTACCATAAAGCATTCTGAAATGCATTAGAACAATAAAAGATGACTGGCTACTGGAACATCATATTCAAAATGCATTCAAATCTCACATCTGTCTATAAACTAGCACGTCCAATGGAAGTGCTACTAAATTATTCTTATCAACATTCTTTCCACATCAGTCATTTGTTTATTCAAAGCAAGTGTGTTATGTGCCTAGTACGTGCCAGACTTTGTTTCAAGGTTTTCATGAGTGCTGTTACCACAAGCAAAGTACTACAGGGAGAAAGATGAGTGAAGCTGGGAAAGAGATTCAGGGATGGGCAAAGCTGGGCAGGAGGCAAGAGGGAAGGGGAAGTCAAAAAGATGAAAACATGGTATGTATGTGCACTGATTTCCCATGAAGAATATACTTATAATGTATCACAGTCATACACTAAAATGCCTTAACGAGTAACTGTAGGATAGACATAATTATTGCTATGACTTTTTTCTAGCACAGCATATAAATTCCATTAGATTAACAATATAAAGAAATGTTCTTCAAGTGTGAATTCAGAAGGAGATTGTTTTATGGTCTTAATGTCCCCTTCAGTAATGCAGCAGTGCCAGGAGTTGGGAACTCCAAGAGATGATTGGGGCACAAGGGTTCCACCCTAATGAGTAGACGAATGGTGCCATCGTGAGAGTGGCTTCGCCATCCAGGAGTGAACTCCTGATTAAAAGGATGAGTTCAACTTTATTTCCTCTCTGTTTCCTGCTGTTCATTTGTCTTTCTGCCATGCTATGAGGCAGCACGAAGGCTCTTGCCGGATGCTGGTGCCATACTCTTGGACTTTCCAGCTTTCACTGAAAAGGGAAGTGAAGTTGTTAGAAGATATCAGGCAGCATATGTAAAGGAAGAGATTGGAAGACACATACAAAAGGATAAACCTTTCTAAAATTTCTCTTGTTAGGCACTGAGGAGTCTAAAATGGGAGCATTCACCAAATAGAGAGTCTGGACTCATAGAAGCAGGTGACATAAATCTATTTCCAATCACCTTTGATTGTTGTATGCTGAAGATACACTTTGGGCTCATTTTATGGTGCTCTGTTGGTGGCAAAAACATAAACCATTCAGCTCTTTATCCCTTTGCCAAACTCATTAAATATTGTTCACTGTTCTAACATACCCCAATGAATATTCAATAAACACAAGATTGGGCTAAGAGGAAGCTATATATACATAAAACCCCTATTTATGCTATCACAATTTTGCATTTTCTCATTTCCTGAGCCATGAAGTTGTCTATGTTGCTAATGTACAGATTTTCTGCCATTTGCTACCAGTTCTCAGAAACTGTTAAAACATAATCCTATGTTTGCTGTGAAATTAGCCTTGAAAAGAAAGCTGCTGAAGAGTACATAGCACCTTCTTTAGTAGTACACACCTCCCCAATCCCTGCCTGCCTTTACAAATAGAAAATATTATATGTATCTAGTCAGTGAACAAACAGATATTATTAAACACTTCCTCTGTGCCAAGATCTGTGCTTGTTACTGAGATTTAAATATGCTTGAGATAAAACACAAGCCTGCCTCCTCAAGAAAGTTATTAAAGGGTAAAGAGCAAAGGCAAGATTGCTCACTCTCACTGCTTGGTGGAGGACGGATCGGGAGGTAGAGGAAGATGCACCAGAGAGGGGAACAACAGGGAAGACGGAGTCCTAGCCATTGCTACCGTGGGAGTCCAGAGACAGGAGAGTGGCTCAGGCTAGAGCACGATCGGTGAGGGTCTTATGAAATAGTCATATCTGAGATATAGTTCTTTCCATTTTTATTTTTATTAGCACACGTTTGTATTCCATAACGATGACATTCTTTGTGGGGAGTTTGTTCATGCACATGCCACAACTCAGTTCTTATTTTCATCCCCTTTCACCTCCCTTCCTCCTACCTCACACCAACCCCTGATCCTTTTCCCATTTGGAAGAGATATATTTTTGAGGCGGTATCACTATTAGAAAGGATTCAAGGACCATAACACCTGGGAGGAAGACCTTAAAGAAAAGTGGCATGTTGGAGAGATTAGAAAATGAGCAGGTTAGTATTGGGAGCGTTAAGTCCGGGATGTCTATTGGATAGTCAAGAGCAGTTGCGTGGGCAACTGGGAGACATTGGAGTGCAACATTAGCTTTCAGTGCCAGCACACTGACAGTATTCAAAGTCATGATATGGAATAAGATTGTGAAGCAAATAATTTGCATAGACAAGAGAAAACGTGCTGGTTGGATGCATTGTCCTTTCATGGTCTCTTGGCCAACACCGCCTCTCAGTTTCACACTGGAGTTCTGTGTTCCTCAATGTGCTGGTCTCTTCCAGAACTCACAAAGGATGTCAGTGTTTCCTCACACAGAAGCTGCCAGCACCATGCTCTCGTCAGTGTGGGTTGTGTTGCCCTCTCCTTGCTGGCCTTTTCTCATCACGTGTTCAAACACTTGCTTTACAGAGCCTATGGCACTGATAACCCTAAAAAGGTGTCTAAAGAGAAGTGACAAAAACGGGTTCCCATCATAAGGACATCATGGTCCAGAGAAGAAACTTAAGAATTGGTAATTAAGATCAGCATTTCCAACTAGACGGATCCATGTGAGTCTTCCTTCTCTTGAGATAAGGTAACACATGTCCTCTGCTGGCCATTCTCAGCTTCTCAGTCCTTTCTTTCCTTTTCTCCTCAACTCCCCTCATCTTGGGCTTTCCCCACTCCAAAAAGCTACTTTAAAAAAAAATCGCACAGTTTTGCTATGCGGTTTTTAAACTCTCCCATCCCATGCAGACTCTTGGCTCTACAAAGTATCTTTATGAGGTGTGATAAAAAATATGGTGAATGCTGTTGCCGAGTGCCATCCAACAGAAAGACGTACTTGTAAAAACATTATGGTGTGTTCTCATCCACCGTAGTCACCAGATCTGGCACTATGTAACTTTTGGCTCTTTCGCAGAGCCGAAATAGCCATAAAAAGTAAAGGTTTTGAATGGATTCAGACCTTTAGGTAGCTATAACAGTATGAAAAAAGACACTCACGAAAGGGTTTCCAGAACAGCTTCACGAAGTGTTAAAAGCAATGAGATAAATGTGTTTGAAGCTAAGGAAATTATTTTTATTTTCAGTACCGGGAATCGAACTCAGGATCTTGTGCTTGCGAGGCAGGCGCAGCACCACAGAGCTAAATCCCCAGCTCTCTTAGGGCAATTATTTCAAGTCATATTAATGGCAATATGGCTTGCAATAAATTTTTAATTTAACATTCACCATATTCTCTGATCACTCTTTGTATGTTGATATGTTCAGAAATTCCAGTAAGATATTCTCCCAAATGAAAGAGCAGTTCTCTTCCTAAGATAAATTTTGTCCTTGGAATATAAGAAAGACTAAGCTTTTGAAAAGGATATATATGCTTTTTTCTATCATCTAATTATATTCTTGTTACATATAAATTGCATATTACGCCAGTGAAGGACTTATAACTTTTTACCTGTTCATGTTTAAGTCAAGTACTTGAAAAATCTTTTGGCAATTGCCTGGGAGAAGTCGACTTTTTAAAGAAAAAAAAATTCTACTTATATTTAAAATATATACTTATTGTGTAAAACAGGAACATAGAATAATCTTTTAAATTGATTTTTTTTAATTTATATTTTCTTTTTATTATTTTTAGATCCTCCCTTTCAGTATAAAAGGAAAGCAGAAAGTATTGATTTAGTTACAAAAGTAAGACGTTTCTGGAAAGCCAGCAACAGCAATTTTGGAAAAAGCCCAGCTGAGGGAGATGGACAGGCTTGTGTCTGATCGTAGCTCCTCTAGTACCTAGTTGCATAGTCCTGAGATTTTCATTCAACTGATCCTTGGTTCCTCATTTGCAAAACAGCGAGCATTGTCTTACAGGGTTGATCTGAGAAAGAGAAAATATTTGTAAATAGCTATCAAATAACAGGTCTGATTATCATCTGAGCTTTTCAGTCGTTACCGTTCTGCTCAAACAACACAAGACGGTCCGGCCACTGGGCTAGTCGGGTGAAGTCACTGACCTTTCATGTGAACCTTTCCCCGGAAAATGTAGGAGAATGAGTGTTCCCTGCTTGCCCATCTCACATGTCAGCTATTATACCTGACTCCCATCTGCCGTGTCAAAGTCACAGGGCTCCTGCTCTTGGCAGTGAGCCCTGTGCTGTCACAACTGCTGACAGGTGAGATCCACTGGACCAGGATCAGAAAGCTTGCTTGCACTGCAAGTTCACCCACCTCACCTGTCAGCTGTCACAGTCACTCTTTGGACAGCGCTCCTCCACTCCAGACAAGGTGATATCTTATTCAGGGGACTAACAGTCTACAGCTACGAAGTACGAATGAAGTGATAGCTGTGTGTTCATTAGGCCATGTGTGCTGCTTCTTAGTAGTGCTTGGCTATGAGTGTCTTTAGAAATTACTTCTACCGCGGCACTTTAGAGTCACACCTGAAGGTTGTGAGTCTGACCAGCCAGCTGATTAAGTGAGGTCTGTTGCTGAAAGGATCTTGAATTCATCATCAGACCCACCTGTCAGATGACAGGCCAGGCTTAGGCTACGGCTGCTATGGTAGCATGGTGAGTGCCACCTGTTAGCTGGGCTCCCAGCCAGCCTCTCCGAGTCCAGAGACCTAGTTTTAAACATGAAATACTGAGCTGTTAAGATCAGTGGTCTACCCTGAGCATCCATTTGTAGGAAGGCATATTTTTAAAAGGGCAAAGGGACAGTAAATAATGTTAAACAACCAAGACCCGGTCCATCCTCACCCCATAAGCAGAAGCACAACACCATTTTAATTCTTCTGAGACTACAGACTGTTAACAAATACAATTCCATTTCTTCTGCTACTAAGATGCGGTCCTTGACCAAGGTACAGATGCCTGCGTACACACACTCAACACATGTGTCTGTATACACATTCACAAACATGCAAAAGAACACATCCTCATCCTGGGCAATAAAATCTACCCTTGTAGAAGATATCTTTCAAATGCCACCTACTCAAAATTAGAAATTTCTAATTTCTAACCTGAGATTAAAATTAAAAGGCCAAAACATTGCAGTAACATAGAAAAAAAAAAAGGAGGAACAATAACGGTGATTTTAAAACATACAATACTTTTGGTAGTAATTTGTGGCTTTAAAGTTAAAAAATTGTTGCAACATTTAAGTGTCGGACTTTCCCCAACCATTTCTGGAGGTTCCCAGAACGTGGCTTTCTAATATGCATTTCCTTGTTGCTGTCTTCCTCCCTAGGATTGAACTTCCATTAGAATTCACTGCTTTCTAATCCATAATTTTCTAGCAGTGAACTCAGTCTCTGGCACAGGTAATCATCCACTGTATTTGCACTCCTTCACCAGAGGAAGGAGGGCCTCCTTCAGCTCAGATGATGTAGAAGCTGAAACATGGGCTTCTACCGACCAACGATTCTAACTGCCCCTGCTCTACTGTCATTAGCAAAAGCTTTCTTGTGTTAGCCACTCTCTGGTCCCCGTCAGAAGCACAGTTAAGATAATTCATGACTGAAAAACAGTATCTAGCTCAGGTTTTCTAACTTGAATTATGCTGTACACTGGCAAACTCAAAAAGTTTTAAAACAGACATAACACTTAGTGAAAAGGAGTGAAGTGAGCAAGTACTCAGGAGGTAATAGGAGAAATGATCCCTAAAGTAGAAGAATTTTCTTGCTACAGTTGGGTTTGTGACTGAGGAATTGATTCAAGTCAGTTGTTCTTACCTATGAACAGTCTAGATTCTAGAAAAATTGTGAAATGTAATTATACCCAATTGATGATTAGTAAGAAATAATTGGAGCATATAAACACATTCCTTTTAATACAGATTGATGAAGATTTCAAGTCAATGTTGTCATTCTTGTTTGCACAGCTTTAAAATTCTGTTTTGTGTGACAGAAAGGCAGAGAAGTTGGCCATGCACCTATGAAAGTATTTCTACCTCAATGCAGATGTGCCACACTCTCTGAAGGTCTCCTTTATCGGCATCGTGGTACAGTGGCAAAGGTTCATAGTCCAAGAAAAATATTTTCCAAGTTACTCTTTATTAAGCTGGGACATCATAGGGAGACAGTATGCATTAGTTTTCCTTCATGAAATCTAAAAATACAATTTTTCGTGGTACAGTGGCAAAGGTTCATAGTCCAAGAAAAATATTTTCCAAGTTACTCTTTATTAAGTTGGGACATCATAGGGAGACAGTATGCATTAGTTTTCCTTGATGAAATCTAAAAATACAATTTGAGTATTTTTTTTTTATTGAGTTTATTGGTACATTTAGGGATACAGTACAGTTACATTCATTGTTGGGATCATGTACCTTTACATGGCAAGTCTTGATTCTCATTTTTTCCCCTTACCTCTGCCCTCCCTTCACCCCCTCCTCCCCTCCCCATCTACAAACACTTTATTTTCATCTTTTCATTCTCTCACATTTTTTTCTTTTCCCTTTTTGTTCTTCCCCTACGTATCACACCTTCCCTACA
>NW_022900917.1:21680241-21699416 GCF_012274545.1 Fukomys damarensis | reverse complement strand
GAGGATCAATGGAACAGACTGGAAGACACAAAAACAAATGCAGATGTACTCAGCTACCTCATCTTCGACAAAGGAGCTCACCATCCTCAGTGGAGGAAAGATAGCCTCTTTAATAAATGGTGTTGGAAAAACTGGATATCAACCTGTCACAGATTAAAATTAGACCCTTATCTTTCGCCATGCACTAAATTAAAATCCAAATGGATTAAAGATCTAAATATTAAAACAGAAACATTAAACTTGCTGGAAAGTAAGTTAGGCAGAACTCTGGAAGACATTGGTATAGGAAAAGACTTTATGAACAAATCCTCAGTAGCACGGGAACTAGCAGAAAGAATTTGAGTATTTTTATGGTTCCCCTTTTATTTGTTATTATACTAGTTACTTTAGGGTTTCTCTGATACTTTTCTACCTTATTATTTCATCTATTACATGTCATAAATAGAAGAAATTTAGGACTGTACACTTTTATTCTTTCATGTCTAATCTTTGTGCTATTGTCATGTATTTTAGTTTCACATGTATTATAATCCCCATACTACATTGTTTTTGTTTTACTTTGATGATTTTCTTTTCAATAGATTTATATCATAAGAAGCAATTTTGTATATTAACACGATGTATCCACCATGTTTGAAGCTTTGCATTCCAATGTGTAGGTCCTTATTTAATCTTGGTATCATTTCCCCTTTGCCTGAATAACTAACATTTCTCACAGCAAGAGTCCACTGGTCATGCAAACTTGCAGTATTTGTATGTCTGAAAACATTTATTCTACCTTCATTTTTGTGAACTACTTCCAATGGGGAGAGAGTTCTAGGTCGATGTGGCTTTCTAATTTGTATTTTCTTTCTTTCTTTTATTTCTTTTTTATCAGTGCACTCTTGATCCCTTCCCATTTGAGAGAGATCTATCTCCCTGTTTCCTATTATCCAGGCTTTCATTTTGCTCTATTTTATAATTTAAGTTGCTCACTTTCAGCACATCAATGATGTTGTTGCACCACCTCGCTCACATTGTTTTGGGTTAGATATCCACTACCCTTATCTTTGTTCACTGACAAATTTTAAAGGTTTCTGTTTTTTAAAAAATCTTCATTAGCAATTGAAATTAGTTTGATTATAATGGGTTGTGGTATACTTTTCTTTATTTCTTTTATTTAGAGTTCTTGAGCTTCTAAGATCTATAAATTTGTAATTTTTCCAAAATTTGGAGATTTTTGCTGCTATTTTGTTTTAATCCCTCCTAAGAACTGCATAATACATAATTATGCATTTATTATGAAGTCGTTTAAAGATGTCCCAAAGTTACCTGATGAGTAAACTCATGTGTAATGGTTTACATATGTTATAATCTTTTTCTATGCATTTTATTTTGAAAAGTTCCTACTGATATATCTTTTCCTCCTCAATATCTCAATCTTATTCCATGTACTTTTCCATCTCATGCATTATAACTTTAATCTCTGGAAGATTTTAGATCCTTTTCATGTCTTCAATGTCTCTTGTTAGCATATTCAGTTTTGTTGCTAGATTATTTTATTTATTTTTTCTCATTGAGTTTATTGGTACTTTTTAGGTATACAGTGCAGTTACATTCATCATTGGGATCTTGAACCTTTACTTGACAGGTCTTGGTTCTCGTTTTTTCCCCATTCCCCTACCCTCCCTTTATCCTCTCCTCCTTGTTGCTAGATTATTTTAAAATGTGCCATACTGTTGTGTTTTAATGTCTTGGCTAACTCCAGCATCTCTCCTGGGTATGGATCAATTTCATTTAATTTTTCTACTCATTGGAAGTTGAATTTTTCTTCTTTGCAGGACTGGTAATTTTAAAATTTGATACTATACTGGATAATTTTGTATTGTTATAAATATTCTTGGACTTTATCTTGGAACAAGTGAAGTTATTTGGAAATAGTATAATTATCTTAGATCTTGGTCTTGAAGATTTGATAATTCAGATCCAAACAAGTTTAATATAGTTTCCTAACACAAAACTGTCTGCCTTCTACTCAAGGATCTGTGCATTATGAGGTGTCTAGTCTGGCTGCTGAGAATAAGCACTATTCCCTATCCTGACAAAACTTTTGAGAGGTACTTTCCCCAGCTATGCATCCCTTTCTCACACAGCCACAATGAGCAGTGATTATCTGGACACTGGAGGATGACTGAAGATCTTAGGAGTTCTCTCTCTGTGGGACTCTCTCTTGTCCTAACTTGACCTGAAAATTCTAGCTGCCTTGGTTTCCCTGGCATCCCAGGGCTGCTTCCTCAACTCAGTGTTTGGGGTTCTGTCTGGGTTTCCTTTCCTGTCATGTGTCCCAGGAGTTATTTCAGGGCCATGAACTGAGTCAATTACCAGTTTCACTTCACATTTCACATCTTTCATGGAACACTATCCCTCTGGCCTGACACGCAGTGTCTCAAGACTACTGTTCTGTATGTTTTGGCCCCTTTTATTACTTATTACATTTTATTGGGGTGTGTTTGAGTAGGTATGGGCACTCTGCTCTCTGTTACCTCATCATGGTCTGAAGCATAAATATGATGACTTTAGATATATTCACTATTTAAATAATAGCACTCATATTTCCTCCTCCTCAAGAAAGAAATTCAATTACCAAAATAATAATAATTCTAAATACATTAATTTTAAGCATTAAGCGTTCTATTTGTTCAAGATATTTATTTGATTTTTTTCTTCTTAAGAGCAAAATACACTGGTCTATCTTTCCAAAAACATAAAGTGACTAATTCCTTTTTAAAAGCTCCTAATTATGGGAAGTCAATCAATCCTCCAAGTGCTTAGAAAGGGAGGAAGGGGATGGCAAGGGCTAAAGAAAACAAGACAATAGAGATTTGCATAATTTAAAAGTATATGGGAGGCCAGAAGGTCAGTGCCTCTAAGCAGGCAAAAACAAAGACTTTCTGAGCTGGCCACTATTTATTGGGTTCATAGAGAGTAACAGATGACATGTAGGGTGGTAGTGATCCTATGATGAGGAAGATCTTAGGTCAATGAGGAGCTTACATTGATAGGATAGTGAGATGAATAAAACGGTCTTACTACAGTAGGTGGGATGAGTTAAATTGATGAGGAATTTGCCTTTCTCTTTTTGTAGCATTACTCAGTTCTCGAAGAACCAGGATGTCTTCAGCTGATGTAATCTTGCCATTGAACATCACAGCATCACCAGACCCCTGAGGCCTCAGACAGCCCTAACACTAATTTAACTGTGAAATGAGTTTTTCCACAAAATTATGTAGAATGGCAGTCGACATGTAGTTACTTGGAAAATAGCTTCTGGAATCTGTTCATGAGTTTCTGTAGCTAGAGTACGAAGAATTTAGAAGTTGTCCAAGCCATTGGGTATGTGGTATTACTAATCATGAACTGGTTTTTCTCCTAAAATGTTTTTATACGATAGGAAGTTTTCTTAAGAAATAACTGTTGAGTGAACCTCAGTATACGTAGCAATTTAATCTTAATGGAATATTGTAAAAATGTATTTTAATCATTATTAATTGTATTGATATTTTCACACATCTGACAAATTTTCTAGGAGCACTTTTGGCACTGACATAATTCTTTAAGGCCCAGATTATATGAGGTTTTCCTCACAGCTCTTCCTGAACCACATACCTTCTGCTGCAGCACAGATTTTTATAAATGACACCACTTTAGCATGCACAGGAGTGTGTGGTAATTAATTATCACATCTCTTTCCACCTGTAAGACTGTCATCTTTACTATTACAGGGCCCTTTCTGTCATGGTGCTTTTCATCTACCCTTACTACTTAAAGGATACGACATTTATGAAGCTGAATAACATATGCCGGACATTCAGGGATGGGGATGAGGAAATAGCAGTGACAGGAGCCAAGGATAATGAATAAGGACTACTGGAAAGTAAAGCTGGATTACTAGGGTGGGGTCTGGATAAGAAGGATGGTGGAGGCTGGTGAAAGCATCTCCATTTCGGTCAGGGAAAATAGCTATTGAGATTGAAGATTCCTGCATAAGGAAGACCACACAAGTTGCATAAACCAATGTTGACTGTTTTTCTTCCCGAAAGAGTAAAAATTTGATCATTTTAAAATTTCTTGCAACATTGGTATTTTAAAAGGAATTCAAAACAAGGTCAAACTACATAAAACCTTCAGAATTTCCAGAACCTCCTCCCCACATGCAAAACCTCTCTCTCAAATACTTGATGGTGTTTTCTAAGTATTGTAAAGCTATTTTTAAAACTACTTATATAAGTTTTCAGATTAGCACTGAATGCTAAAATTCTTTCAGAAGCATTTACCAGTTCATTGCTATCTTACAGACTTTTCAAGAAACCTTTTCATCTTACATCTCTGAGAAACAATGTTAAATTATTTAAAATAATAATTGGTTACCAGAGGAGTGGGGGATTTTGGTAATAAACAGGCAGTGAATTTCTTAAAGCACACAAAGTGTTGAGCACAGAATATTGAGGTAACAAAAGTAGATCAGAAAGTATCAGGTGACTGAAGTTTAAAGAAATTTATTTCAAAAATACCTCTAAGGTTTTGGAGTATGGTGATGAAGTTGTGAGACTTACAAAACAATGACATAAGGTCCTTGCATGTATCATTATTGTAAAATGAAGTTGAAGTACCAAATACACACAAAAACAACCCATCATGAAGCTCAAAGGAGCCCGTTAGTTGGGAACACACAGCATGAATGATGTGTTGTTTGGTTCCCAAGCCACTACTGAGCCTCAGGCTTCCTCTCTAGGCCTCCAAGTCCTACTGTCTCCTGGGGTGCCTCTCTGGGCCCTCATTCCTCCTTCATGCATGACCCATTACTCCAGTCACTCACCCCTTCTTTTGTTCTTTCATCCCTCCATTCCCTCCAACTTATATACATGGCGGGTTATACAAAAAGAAAATGGAAATGGATATTTATCTCTTGGTTCAAGAAGGCACACAATGAAAGCACATTTTGTGGAATAACTTGTATTAAAATGTATATGTGAGAGTTAGTCTTCATTCTTCTCCCTGTTTCCCACATCCATTCTTTTCCTGGTACCACAGAAGTTAGCAGACCCCTGAAGATTCCATCCCTCAGAGTCCCTGGCCAGCTCATTTCTAGTTTCTGCCATTGAGAGTATGCTTAGCTGCACTTCTCTGGCAGTAGCTGAATTCCACCATGACAGAAGCTCTCCTCTTCCTAGCTCATTTGCAGTGGCTTAGTTAATAGTTCATTCTCTTCTTGCCTCTTTAGCCATGGTATTTGTGATAACTTATCATTTCTGGTGTTTGGATGGAAGAACGGCCTTGGCTTCTTCTTTGTAAATACACTCATGGGTCAACAAATGAGAGGGATACATTCTGAGAAACTCGTTAGGTGACTTGGTCATTGTATGAACACCAGAGTACACTTAAACCAAGAGAACTATGACAGCAATGTCTTAGTTTACAATTTTTCAAGGGACCTCTGTCATATATTTGATCTTTGATTGACTGTGTAACAGCTTTAGTGACACATGATGGTAATGTGTTTATTTGAGGGATAGAAAGCCCCAATGTGCTATAAAACACTGTAGGAGACTTTGAGAAGGTTGAAGAGGAAGTTGTGGAAGGAGTACATTTTTGCACTGATATTTAAAAGGTAATCATTTTCCAAGCTTACTGGCAGGAAGACAGAATTATAGATAAGAGAATTCCTGTAAAGGAGCAAAGTGTGCCTGATTGTGGCATTAATTATAAAGAACTTGGTAGTTCTGGGCAGGCAGTGCAAGGTACCAGGCAGTAAGAGTCAAATCTTTGAAGATCGTTTAGCTGATCCTCTCTAAATCCACAGTTTTATCTTATTTACCAAATCCGACAAAAAAAAATTTATAGTTAAGAAATAGTAAAAATGAATTATTTATTTTTCAGAAATTATGTATAATAAACTAGTCCTGTTTTAGTTTGTGTAGATGCCATATAATATGGTGAGGTGGGCAGGTCCAGGATGGAGAAGGTGAACCATTCCTTCAAAAAATACCTAAACATAACATTGAAAATGCAGTGTCCCCATGATCTGCCATAAATAATGGCAAAGGAATCTGGTCTTTAAAGCAAATTGTTACATACTAAAGAGAAGTCATGGGTCCTGGATATTAGAATGGACCTTACAGATCACATGATGGCTTGAGCCCTCTTTCTCATGTCCCTGTGTTGTGGGTATTTGTGTCTATTCTTAGGTTCAGTTACAGATAATTAACAATCTCTTGGAGCTCCTTTAATCCTCCCTTGAACAATATTAACTGTATGTCACATGGGTGCTCTTCACATTGAGCTGAAAAATAGCTCCGCCTTCTATTAGAACAGCATTCCAAAAGTTCCAACAGTATGCATCTTTCCTGGGGGGAAAAATGTCTTCAAAATAGAAAAAAAGAAAAGAACACTAGTATTTCTACCATATTAAAAACATTCATCAGTAAGCAAAGTAATCAAATGTACAACTTTTTGTCAAATACAGATTTTTCCAAGTATACTTCATAACAAATATCTTATTGCAGCATCTATTAACATTTCAGATGTTGGTTGTCTTTGCCTAGGTCCTGGAGAAATCAAAGCTGAGGCCAGGGTGTGAGTGAAAATACTATATTGAGGTGGTGTAAGCTCAAAGAGGAAATAAGGCCGGTACGAGTAGGATATGTTGACCACCACTACACAATCACCCAGGAGGTGACACCGCAGAATGGCACAATGGGGTCATTCCTAAAAGGCACACGGAAGGGGGAGTTTACCTATCACGCTTCATTATATCATATTTTGCCCCTGGTCGAGAATCACCCCATGCATCACTAATCCTCCTTATCTTCCGATTGCAATAAATGTCTCTTAATGGCCACTAGGGAGGTGAGGTCTCAAGTCCATATGTGAATCCGAAGGTGGATGAGGTGAGTCCGCAAAGGCAGGCTCAACCCATAGGATCTGAGGTTTCACCCCAGACTCTAGCCAGTGCCCGTAGGTTTTCAAAGCAGGGCAGCTGCTCGGTGTGTGGTTGAGTGGCACACTCAGAGGCAGTGAAGTGCAGTGAACAGAGCAAGGTACACAGGGCCATCTCAGAAGTAGGCAGGCTTTGAATTTTCCTTTCACAAAGTCGTACTTTAAATAGTAATAGGTTCAAGACATCGCTGAGGATTTTTGAATTCCTAAGACTGAATCTTTCCGTCTTCCTTGCCTTTGCTCTTTTATTGATTGCTAGGCTACTTTAAAAGGATAGTCCAGCCTCAAACCAAACCCAAGGTGTCTGACTGGATTGTTCTACGTTCCAAATAAAGAAACATTTCTGGTGCTGTCAGACTGCCCTGCTTTTTAGCCAGACCCATCCCTGCTCTTGGACACACCTCCCAGTCATCTCTCTTCTTGCACTGCTGCCTACTCGAGCAACAGTTGAAAAGCTGAGGTTTTCATTATCAAAGAGCAGTACTTGAAATTTATCTTTTAAAACTGTATTCTAGTTATACTGAGTCCACTGCTTTACTCAGCTTTTTTAAACCAGTGTCTTAACTAAACATCATTTTAGATTGCAGCTGCTCTCATGTTTGCAAAATATGCTCTCCAGCTCTTTCTTTCCCTGTATGCTACTTCAAACCTCCCTTTGTGCTGGCCCCGCACCTGAACTCCAGTGGTCTCCAAACACTTCTGAATTCTCACAGCCATATTTTTTAAAAATAATACTTTTAATTTTAAAAAATAAAGTATTAATAAAATAAAATAAAATTGTATGTATGTGTGAATTGTTTGCTACTATAGTGCAACGTTAAGAACCCCCCAAATGTTTCTAAATATTTGTTGCCTCTAATGAAATAGAAATCTGTATATCAAATATTCTTAATGTTTTCTAAATTTGAGGGTCATTTCTTCAGGAATCTGATTAGATTATCATTATATTCCCCTTTGATAAGGCTAGCAGAGACTGAAATTTCAGGTATGTCATTTTCTTGTTGTTCACTTGAGCTTATGTCTTCAATGTTTGTTTCTTTATAGGAATTTTATAAGCCTCTTACCTATTTTGTGAAAATGCCCATTTACTCAGAACCAGATACTATAATTTTTTATATATATACTGGGGATTGAACTTGGGTCTTTCTGCTTGCAAGGCAGGCAGCTGAACCACTAAGCTAAATCTCCAGCCCAGATAATATAATTTTAACCCAGTTAATGAGAAGTATATCTGCTCAGTGCATTGCAGTATGCTGAAAGCTTATGAGAGAGGGAGGTAAAGACATAATCCTCTCTGCACAGGGAGGAACTCTGAACTATGAAATACACAACTGCCTGATATACAAACCTGCTGCAGGTGTCATTGTTGGGCCCCCGGAGTAATTATGTGTGAAGTTTATCATCTTTGTTATTTTTAATACAAATATTAATAAATACTTAGGCATTTCACCGGTACACCCAACAGATCATCTTGGAAAACTCACTTTAACAACCACTGTTCTAAATTAGGCCTGATTTATTGATCAACGGGACAATGTTCTCGACACTCTGTTGCTCCACAATCTCCTGGTAAAGCTAGTGGTAGTCCTGTTATAGTTTGCAGTCACACCCACCACCCCTCTCCTTCCACACCCAATGGTAAAGAGTTCAATAGGGAGAGCTAAGTGATCAAAGTATCAGTGAACAAAGATCAAAGTATCAGCCTGTTCAGGGCTGTTTCTTACTCCCAAAGCATAATGACCCATCGTACCAATGGGATGGGGCTATGACTGACAACTGAGGTAAGTGAGGCTGCGGCTGTATCCTTCCCTTCCATGTACTTCTGCTTTGAAACTTCAGCAACTGGTTGTGCAGAAGGGTAGGATCTGCAGGGCAACCCAGGAGTACTCGGTCCATGTCTCAAGTGAACGGCAGCATTGCTCACTAACTGCTTCACACGGAAGATAGTACAGGAGAGCTGCACAGAGTACAGTGGGTTCTAGAATTTGCTCAGGGTCTGCTATTGCCCGGATATGGGGCATTGAGAAAGTGCTCTATTGCTTCAACTCATCTAAATTACAGGCATCTCAAGGAGACCAGAGGGGCCTCCATCCTGCTGCTGAGGGCGACAGTGTGTGAGACAGGAGAGATCCACCCCTTGGCTACAAGCCCCTCACAGGACATTTTAGCTATTCTTCCTCTGTGGGTAGGAGCAAGATGGGGTAAAAAGGATAAAGCTGGTAATGTTCCCTTTAAAATGCCCAACACTGGGAGAGAATGTGAAAACTCCTTTCTATAGAAATGTAAAGATAAATAATAAGGATTCCTACCTTAAAAACCTGCCTAGCAAGACCAGTCAAATGGTTACATGTGGCAGATATGGAAAGCTCCTAAAAATGAGCATACACATAGTAGGCACTTAATAAAATTAGTTTAAATTCATAATAGTCCTTGTTAATTGTCTGAGCCCTGATGGCAAGTTGTCAGTAATTACTAGTAGTGACTAATTTTTCAACAAGCACTTTAGTCACTCTTTACATATTATTACTATTATTAAGTACCTAACAAGGTTTGTTGGCATAGAACAATGCATTTCCTTGAATTGGAAATAGGCAGTAATTCAATAGAAAAATTTATAGGCAGTGTACAACCCTTTAAATTGAATTAGATTCTTAAATATAGTACTTATAGTACCCTTGATGTAAGCTTTTTTAAAGCATTAGGAGAATCAAACAAACAGGTTTATATTTCTGCATAGGGTGTTTTATGTTCAATGCTGCAATATTTATGTTTGGCACTATTCACTCCATGGGAAAATACAGGCTGTGTGTCTTTTATTTGCTTGATAGTTCAGACTCACTGATACCCAAGGGCTTACTACACCCACAGATTTTGTCACAATACTTATACACTGAAAAGGGATTTTTGCCATTCAAAAGCAAGCCAAGTCTAATCTTGTAATTGTTATATACTGTGAGATATTATTTAGCATGTGAAGTACCTAAATGATCTATCATCAGAAAGTGACATAACATAATCTATTTTACACAATGCAGTGGCTTGCTAGAATCAGTTTCATTTCCAATTGATAGCCAATTTGAAGAGTCCTGTTTTGTTTTTCTGTTTGCCAGTTTTTCCACCTACTACAAATGCAATCCAGAGCAAATAAGCCAGTTCTCCCTCGGCTGTTTAGGACAGAAAGATTCTGGCTTCCTCATTTCCATTAATGTTTTGCCTATGGACTTATAAATATTCCTTTCTTTGAGTAATTTTGATAATTCAAGTTTTGAAATAATAACAGTGAAGGTCAACTTAGCAATATTCTTGTTCCAAGGGCTAAATGACAGCAATGTACCACGATATCTTGCTTTTAGTCATCTGGATCCAATGATATTTACTAGCTGAGAAGGTAACCAGAAGAAATACTGGGTAGAAGAGATTACTGCAGTCAAGGATGGACTGGCTTAAAGCCAGAGTCTGAGCAAAGAAGCTAGATGTTGATACACAGGTTCCAGGAATTTCAAAAGAAAGAACAAACATTATAGAACATGCATTTTTTTTTCTCTTTCAGTCTGTGCTAGCATTTTCTCTACCTATGTACTATGCCAGGCTAAATATATTTCTATCACCAAAATAAAGATACAAGCAATGAGGATAGGACCTACTATTTGTTGAGTACCTTACTATGTGTCGTGAATATTACAGATTCATCTAGAGAGGTTCAGTACATTCAACAATGTCATGTAACTCACAGGTCAAGGACCAGGGACTTCAGCCAATTCAAAACTCATGCTTTTTCCATGAAACTGTTATCATGTAAAAGGAGAGATAATCTCATCAAACTGATTGTTGTGTTTAGTTTGTACTGAAAACCTAAGATATTTAGATTCTGGTCCACTGCTATTTGCCAGCAATATTTCTGTAAAGAGAAACTACACTAATTTCAGTTCAATCATGCTTACTCAAAGACATGGGTTTATGATTATAAATACCTTTGTGATTCAAAGAGGCCTCTTTTTCATTTCATTTTTTCAATCCATCAAATTGACTGCTTCAGAAAAAAAGTGCTAAAAAGGTACTGTATGTCGTTGTAAGCTTTTTAATAAGGAAATGAAACTACCATTTGTTGTGCCAAGTCTTCTTCCACAGTTTGCTCTCTGGGTCTTGGAAGATTTTTATGGCTGTAGAATGATCATTAGGTCCATTTTATAGTGAGGAATTTTAAAATCAGAGGAAATGAGTAGGTCATCAAAGAACACAAACTCTTGTCAGTTGCCTTGTCATCTCAAACAACATGTGGCAGCATCACAGAGGTAGAGAGAATGAGACAAATTTGAAGTTTATTTCTGGCAGGGTTCCTAACCATAGCCAAGCCAGGCTCTAATCTATCCAAAGGCAAAACAACAGTAAATTTCTTGCATTTAATTATCTTATGCCAATATAAATTATCAATTCTTTTCATAAGCAAGTTCTGTGGTGTAGCTTGTGAAAGTAATTCTTGAGAGCTCATCCTGAAGTCCATCTCCACAGCCCTCTGCATGATTTTGAACCCCATTTGATACCCTGTAATAAATTGCTTTCTACTTAAAGGAGTGGCTTCAAGGTGTTACTGAACTGAATTGTTATTGATATTCACCTGAATAGAATGAGTTCTGCTTCATAGATTTGCTGACAAATGGAATATGCATCTTGAACCAGCTCATAACATTTACACTTTAGTATTCCTTAATATTTTAGTCCTTAGAGGCCACAATTCAGGAAAATGTACACACCTATTTTTATCACTGTGCCACGGGCTTGACTTTTCTTCAAACTCAGAAAACCCAGCAGAACATTGTAGTTTTTGGTGTTGGTTCTTTGAGATCTGTGGAGAGAAGGTGAGGCACCGGAGACAAGACCAACTCCAGAGAATCACTTCCGCTTCATTGTGTGGCTTTACAGGGTATATAGCACGGATCTAATTTGCATGGAGTAGGAGATCGATGGAGAAGATACTGTGGCATACAGAGATTGGCTGAGCCCGTAAAGTCATCAGTTGTTAGGAAACTAGAGAGGCACAACGAGGGGTCAAGGAGGCTCTCTACACACCAGTTTATGCAGCTTGCATTCCTTTTTGATGTCCTGTAGCTTGGACTTTGGTGTGATGTACCTTGCTCAGCCAGACTTCCGGAGCACCCATAGAAGATAGGGATAAAGGTGATAAAAACACAACTAATGCACCATCTAAAGACAAGATGGAAGGAAGCTAATGGGTTGCCACCAGTAGTCTTGCTTCTTATTTTGCCTCATATCTGTATTATGTGTGTTGTAAAAGAAGAAAAGAACAGAGAGAATTATGACAGTCGTAGCCATTGTTTTAGGAAAGCGTATGATCAGAAAA
Source organism: Fukomys damarensis (assembly GCF_012274545.1). NCBI lineage: Eukaryota > Metazoa > Chordata > Mammalia > Rodentia > Bathyergidae > Fukomys > Fukomys damarensis. The sequence goes on along the minus strand of NW_022900917.1, from coordinate 21,687,082 downwards.
GGAAGCACTAGAGAGTAAATCATGCAGAAAAATTAAAATAGTGATATCATATGCAAGAATTTCTATGTAATTCCTCCATCCTTGATTAGCAATCCAATCTAAACACAGTGAGGAGATGCTTCCCATTCTCAACTCTTAGATTTCCATTTCTTTACTTTTTTCTTTGCAAAGAAAGTTTCTTAAAGTTTCATCAAGACATAATTGAGGCTGGGGATTTAGATCAGTGGTTCTGCCACCTATCTCGCAAGCATGAGGTTCCAAGTACAATCCCTGGTACAAAAAAAAAGACATAATTGATATATGATGTTGTACACATTTAATAGATATATTATGATGATTTCTGGACTTGTATATGCACACACCAGTGATGTGACCACAGCCAAGGTGCTATTTCCAAAACTTTCTTTCTATTCCTTTAAATTTTTGTTAGCATTACTTAACATGAGCTATATTCTCAATATAAAATGCATAATATAATACTATTAGCTATAGGTGTTATAGAGTAAATCTCTAGAATTTATTCATTTTGTAAAATAGAAGTTACATGCAAATAAGGGGGCATCCTTTGTTCATGGATTGGAAAAGTTAATGTTAAAATATCTATACACTCAAAGACATCTACAAATTCAATGTAATCAAAATTAATATTTCAATGGTGAGTCCATAAAAAAGCAGTAGATAGTACAAGTGACATTAAAAAAATGCTCACAGAATTAATGACAGAAAAATTCCCAAACAGAGCAAAAGAATTTGACATACAGATAAGTGAAGTATATAGGACTCCAACTAGTCATGGCCAAAAAAAATCTCTACCTAGACATATAATAATCAAGATCCCAGAAACCCAACAGAAGAACAAAATACTGCATGCAATTAGAAAAAAGAAACAAATCACATGCAAAGGGAAGCCCATCAGAATCACAACAGACTTTTCAACATAAACCCTCAAGTCAAGGGGGGCCTTGAGTGAGGCATTTCAAGCCCTAGAAGAAAACAACCTCCAATTTACATTGATGTCTACTACAAAACTATCTTTAAAAATTGATGGGGAAATAAGATACTTCCATGACAAAGAACACCTGAGAAACTTCATTAATATCAAACCAGAACTCCAAATAATTCTAAACAAATGCCTAGAAAAAGACAATGAAGGTCACTCCGTGAGTCTCAACAAAGCAAATCCATCAGGCAAGGTAAGAAATTAAAGGAAGAGGGGGATTAAAAAGAGCCTACAACAGGAAAATAATATGGCAATGATGTCAATAAATATCAGTTATAACCATCAATGTTAATGGCCTCAATTCACCAATCAAAAGAAATAGATTGGCAGAATGGGTCAAGAAGCAAAATCCAACAACATGCTGTATACAAGAAATATACCTAGTTTAAAAAGAAACTCATAGACTGAAAGTAAAAGGGTAGAAAATTGTTTTCTATGTGACAGGAACCCAGAAAAAAGCAGGGATAGCTATCTTATTTGCAGGCAAAGTAAATTTCAAACCAAAATTAATTAAGAGAGACAAAGAAAGTTGCTACATCCTTGTAAAAGGAACAATCCAAGAGTAAGAGATGACAATCATAAATATATATGCATCATATACTAGTGCTCCCAACTATGCCAAACAAATATTAAGGGACATGAAAAACTAATTAAGCACAAATGAAATTGTAGTGGGAGACCTCAACACTCCATTGTCACAATATACAAATCATCTAGACAAAAAAAAAATCAACAATGAAATATTAGAACTGAACTAAGCTTTGAACAAATAGATTTAACAGACGTCTAAAGAGTTCCATCCCATAAAATCAGAATATACATTCTTTTCAGCTGCACACAGGTCATTCTCCAAAATAGACAACATACTAGCTCACAGAACATGTTTAAGTAATTACAAAGGAGTTGAAGTTATCCCATGTATATTATCAGACTTTAGTGCAATTAGACTGGAGAACAATAGCATAAGAAACCACAAGAACTTCAAAACACATGGAAATTGAATAACACACTCCTGAACAACCAATGGGTCACATAGGAAATTAAAGAAGAAATTAGACAGCTTTTACAATTAAATGATAATACCACTATAACATATAAGAATCTATAGAAAGCAGTTCTACAAGAGAAATTCATAGCAGTGAATGTCCACACTAGGAAAACAGAGTGAGCTCAAAAAACAACCTAATGATGAATCTTGAACTCCTAGAAGAAGAAGAGCAAGACAAACCCAAAGCTCACACAAGGGAGTAAATTATAAAGATCAGAGTAGAAATCAATGCAATGGAGACTAAAAGAATGGTACAAAAAAATAAATGAATCAAAGAGTTGGGTTTTTGGAAGAACAAATAAAACCAATAAACCCTTAGTCAACCTTATGACAAAATGAAAAAAAGAGGCTCAAACCTATGTAATTAAGAATGAAAAACGTGCAGTCACAACAGATCCAGCAGAAATCCAGAGGATCACCAATACCTATGTGAAGAATCTATACTCTAATAAAATGGAAAACACAGAAGAAATAAACAGATTTCTAGATACATATGAATTACCAAAGTTGAGATAAGAAGATATAATAATTCTAAACACCCCAATTACAATCAGTAAAATTGAAAACATAATTTTAAATTTACCAACAAAGAAAAGCTCAGGTCCTAATGGCTTCACTGCTGAATTCTACAAGACATTTAGGGAAGAATTATTGCCACTACTTTGAAAGTTTTCAATGAACTTGAAAGGGAAGCAATAGTTCCAAATTCATTCCTAGAAGCAAGTGTTAACTATGATTCCAAAACTAGAGGAAGATCCAACAAAGAAAGAGAGCTACAGTCCTATCTCCCAAATAAACATAGATGCAAAAATCCTCAATAAGATACTGGCAAACAGAATACTGAGAGGGTCATCAAGAAGATCATACAGCTTGTCCAAGTCGGATTTATCCCAGGGATACATGGATGGTTCAACATACATAAATCAATAAATGTAATACATTATATTAACCAAGTAAAAGAAAAAAGCATATATTCATCTCAGTAGATGTAGAAAAAGCATTTGACAAAATTCAACACCCATTCATGATAAAATGCCTGCAGAAAATTGGAATAGATGGTCTTTATCTCAACTTGATAAAGGCTATCTATAAAAAACCAACAGCCAATGTCATACTAAATGGTCAAAAACAAAAACAAACAAACAAAAACATGCTAAAAGCAGGACAAGGATGTCCACTGTCACTTATCCTGTTCAATATAGTTCTGGAAACATTAGCCACAGCAATTAGGCAAGAGAAAGAAATGAAAGGAATAAAGATAGGAAAGGAAGAAGTTAAACTGTCATTATTTGATAGTGATATGATACTCTACATAAAAGACCCAAAAAACTCTGCCAAAAGACTTCTAGACTTAATTGACAGGTTGAGTTAGAGTAGCTGGATACAAAGTCAACAATCAGAAATCAATAGCCTACTTGTACATAAATGTCAATGAGAGAGACTCACTGAGAGAGAAATTAGGGAAATAATCCCTTTCACAATGGCATCCAAAAAATTAAATATCTAGGAATCAATCTAATGAAGGAAGCAAAAGACCTCTACATTGAGAACTCTGAAAAAAGAGATCAAAGATGATATTTAAAAATGCAAAGTCATCTGCTCTTCCTGGGTAGGAAGAACCAATATAGTGAAAATGGTCATACTTCCAAAACTGCTATACAGATTCAATGCAATCCCCATTAAAATCCCAACAGTATATTTCACTGAACTAGAGAAAATAATCCAAAAATTCATTTGGAACCAGAAGAGACCTAGAATAGCAAAAGCAATTCTAGGCAACAGAGACATGGCAGGGGGGTATCAAAATTCCCACCATGAGTCTATACTGCACAGCCTCTATGATAAAAAACAATGTGATAGTAGCAAAGAAATAGACCTGAGACTCAGTGGAATAGATTAGAAAATGCAGAAACAATCCAGGCATACTCAGCTACCTCATCTTTGATAAAGGAGCCAACCACCCTCACTGGAGCAAAGATGGCCCCTTTAATAAAAGGTGCTGGAAAAATGGGTTTCAATTTGCCAAAGATTAAAACTAGACTCATATCTTTCACCATGCACTAAACTAGAATCCAAGTGGATTAAACATACAAATATTAAAACAGAAACACTAAACTTGCTATAAGATAAGTTAGGTAGAACACTTGAAGATATTGGCATAGGAAAAGACTTTGAAAAAATCCTCAGTAGCACAGGAACTAGCACAAAGAATCAACAACTTGGATCTGATCTTTTTAAAAGGCTTCTGCACTGCCAGAGAAGTCACAAGCAGAGCTAAGAGTCAATCCACAATGTGTGAAAAATTTTTTACCAGCTTTTCCTCAGATAAAGGTCTAGAATTTATATAGATAGATAGATAGATAGATAGATAGATAGATAGATAGGGAGAGAGAGAGAGAGAGAGAGAGAGAGAATGCAAAAAATATCAGAACCCCCCAAATATAAAGGTCCAATTCAAAAATAGGTATCTGAAATGAAGACATTTCTCAAACAACCAAGTAAAAGTTGCAAATAAACATATGAAAAAATGTCCATCACTGCTCATTTGAGATGCAGATGAAAACTGCATGATGCAGATGAGATTCCACCTCACCCCAGAAAGAATGGTTGCTATCATGAAATCAACCAATAGCAAATGTTGGCAAGGTTGTGGAGAGAAAGGAAACCTTCTTCATCTGTGGGAGTACAGACTGGTGCAACCACTGTGGTAAATCAATATGGAGATATCTCAAACAACTAGGATTAGAGGTCCCATTGACCCAGCGATTCCCCTGCTGGGTATCTTTCCAAAAGAATTAAAAGAATCATACCACAGTGATATATATACTCACCCATGTTTATAGAGGCATAGTTTGCAATAGCTAAAACTTGGAAACAGTGCAATTTCCCATCAACTAGAGACTGGAGGAGGAAGATATGTTCTTTTCTATAAAATGGAGTACTACTCAGCCGCAAAGAACAAGAAACTAGAGACATTTATAGCCATTGGATGCATACTAAGGCCATATTCTTAATTGAAATAAATAGGACACAGATATGCAAATACCAAATAGTTTCTCTGGTGTGAAAAACTAAAAGTGTAAATAAGGATCAAAATGTATAATTGATATTGTGAAATAGGAAGAAACTATTTAAAGGAGTAGGGGAAGTCAGAGGGGTAGGTCAAAGGAAAGAAGGGAAAAGAAAAAAATATGAGAAAAGAAAAAACATGGAAACAGTCTTTGTAAATAAAGATGGAGGGGTTGAAGGGAGAGCAGAAAATGGGGAAAAACTAAGAACCAAGATACATCATGCAAAGATGCAAGATGCTAATGATGAATGTAACTGTACTGTATACCTGAAATGTACCAATAAACTTAATGAAAAAATATTCCAATGGCATTTTTATAGAAGTAGAAAAGATAATCCCAAAATTCTTGTAGAATCACAAGAACCTGCACAGTAAAAATGATCCTGAAAGAGAATAATGCTGGAGTATTTCCTAATTTCAAAGTATACTGCACAATTATAGCATCATAGTGATATGTTATTGTCATAAAATTAGTCATATAAACAAATGGAAAAGGATAGACAATGCAAAAATGAATCCATATGCATATAGTTAACCAACCCTGGACAAGGACACCAAGAACACACAATGAGAGAATCGTCTTGTAAAAAAAATGATATTGAATAACTGAATATCCACAAGTAAAGGAATGAAATTGTACCCCTATTATCCCTTACACAAAATCCACTTAAATGGACTACAGATTTAAACATAACACTTAAAACTGTAAGATTCCTAAAAGAAAACACAGGGAGAAAACTTCTTCTCATTAGATTGAGAAACTTTTTTTTTGTTGTTTTTTTGGATACCACACTAAAATTCAAGCAACAAATGCAAAAGGAGATGAACAGAGCCATATCAAACTAAAATCTACATAGCAAAGGAAAAACTGAACAGAGTGAAAATGTATCCTACAGAAAAAAGAAAATGTTTTCAATTCATGTGCCTGACAAAGGGATAATATTAAAAAGAAATGGAAAAAATAAACACCCAACATAGGAAAGAAATGGAATCCATAAAACAGATTCAAACAGATATCCAGGAGATTAAACACTCTATTGAAAGTGTACGCAACAGAATAAAAGAATGAGAAGATAGGCTCTCAGATATAGAAGATAAGATTGCAGTCAGTGACCATGAAAAGAGAGGTCTCTTAAAAACAGTAAGAGATCATGAGAAATCGATTCAACAACTCCTAGATGATGCAAAGAAGAATAACATAAGACTGATAGGAATACATGAAGTAGCAGGAGAAAACAAAAATGACTTTAAAAAGCTGTTCGCAGAATTAATGACAGAAAACTTCCAAAACAGAGGAGAAGAACTTGACATTCGATAACTGAGGCATATAGGACACCAACTAGCCACAATCAAAAAAAATCTACACCTAGACATATAATAATCAAGATCCCAGAAACCCAACAGAAGAACAAAATACTACAAGCAGTAAGAGAAAAGAAACAAATCACATACAAAGGAAAGCCCATCAGAATCACAGCAGACTTTTCAACACAAACCCTTGGGGCAAGGAGAGCCTGGAATGAGATATTTCAAGTACTAAAAGAGAACAACCTCCAACCTAGACTGATGTATCCAGCAAAACTCTCTTTCAAAATGGATGGGGAAATAAAACACTTCCATGACAAAGAACACCTGAGAAACTACATGAATACCAACCCAGCACTACAAGAATTTCTAAACAAGATCCTAGAAAATGACAATGAAGGCAACAACACCATGAGGC
>NW_022900917.1:21678990-21679602 GCF_012274545.1 Fukomys damarensis | reverse complement strand
TATATATATTACTTTGGAAAACTTTGGAAACTTTGGAAAAATTCATGCCAATTTACTGTGTTGACTTGGCATTGTACAGAAATGGACAACCATATTGGTCTAGAAATGTTAATTTATTTTTATTTTTAGTTTTTTTCCATGTGTACAGGGGTAACACATCATACTAAATATGTAAGGTCATATCTACATGGGTTTGATTACAGAAACTAATAAAGTATTCTCTAAATAATGAAAAAAAGAACATAAGACTATAAGAGAGGGAAGCAATTTAAATATGTTCAGGGACTATTTTCATCTCCAGAATTAAGGATTATTTTGATGTTACATCATTGCCTTTTCTCTTTTACTTTCCTTTATAGTTTTATTTTAGGATTCCCTATTTCTACTGTTCATACAGAGATTTCTTAAACTGAAATACCGAATAGTTTCTTTGGTGTGAAAAACCATAATAGTACACAGGATCCTAATGAGATAATTAATAATGTGAAATAGGAAGTAAAGGGCTAAAGGTGTAAGGAAAGTGGGAAGGGTGGGGGAAAGGTAATAAGGGAGAGGAAAAAAATATGAGAAACTGAAAAAATGGAAATAAAGTGTTTGTAAATGGGGAGGGGA
>NW_022900917.1:21673786-21677277 GCF_012274545.1 Fukomys damarensis | reverse complement strand
GTTTGTAGATGGGGAGGGAAGGAGGGGGTGAAGGGAGGGCAGGGACAAGGGGAAAAATGAGAATCAAGACTTGTCATGTAGAGGTACAAGATCCCAACAATGAATGTAACTGTACTGTATCTGTAAAATGTACCAATAAACTCAATTAAAGCTGAAAAAAAATTAGGCAACTATAAAAAAAATAAAATATATTAGAGGGGTCTGGATTTAACTTAGTCCCACTGCACCTGCCACTCAAGCATAAGGTCTCTAGTTCAATCCCCAGTACCAAAGGAAAAGCAAACAAAGAAACAAACAAAAAATATATTAGAATTTCCTACATTCAATAGCAAAAATAATAACTCGATTTTTAAACAATGGCAAAAGACTTGAATAGATAGTTCCCCAAATGACCAATTATTTATCAACACCACTAATATCACAGGAATACAGATGAAAACCACAATAAAATATACACTGTTATGATGGCTAACAAATAAATATACATGTCAGAGAGGAGGTAGAGAATTAACTCATATCTTTGTGATGGTTTTGTGCAGCTACAATTGAAAACAATTTAGAGGTTCTTCAAAAAAATTAAAATAGAACTACCATCTGATTCAGTAGTCATTATAATATATATATGCATATATATGTGTGTGTATATATATATATATATATATACAGGTATTCATTGCAGCATTAGTCACAACAGCAAGGTATGAAACAACATAAACTTTCAATAATAGATGGATAGATAACAGAAAACATGAGGTATAGATACAATGGACTATTATATAGCCTCAAAAAAGAAAATCCTGCAATTTGGAAGAATCTACATGAACTTGGAACACATTATGTTAAGAGAAATAAGCCAGCCACAGAACAAATATAATATGATTCTCCTTATATGAGTTGCCTAAAATAGTCAAGATCACAGAGTCAAAGAATAAAATTACAGTTCGCAGGACCTGGTAGAAGAAAAGGAAAATGATTTTCAATGGAAAAAAAAGTTTCTGTTGTGCTGGAAGAAGTCTTACTTCTGTCCTTTTAGTTGAAGTCTTAACACTAAAATCGATCCCTCTTTCTAGCCCTGTTCCCAGTTACCCAAACTGCTGAAACTTACTGACTCTGTCATATCCAACGTGTTAGAAAACCAAATCATCCAACTAAATAAAGTTTTGGTTCTTCTATCATATACCTAAAGAATGGCCATTTAACCTCTGCCTATGTCACTATGTTAATGCTTTTTTTTTTGCCTAATTAATCAAAAGAAAGAATTCAGGTCGAATTCAGGTCAGATGAGAAGAATTGTCAGGAATTCCTCCTTATACAGCAGCCGGCCACTTGATTTTAGCATTTCTACTCCTTGAAAATATCGTGTACATTTACACTGTGCTTCCCCCCTCCATTCAGGTATAAATAAAGTAACAGCGTTAGCTTCTCCCGGTGCATCTGCTAACACAATATTAACTTCTAACAGCTGAGGATGGCTGGACCTTCACCTCTACTTCACTTCCTCAAAATAACAGTTGTCAGATACATACATACAAACATGTCTATATAAATAAAATCTCAGAAATAAACATATGCAGAGAATCATATGTTCATACAAAAATAACCAAACTCAATTGATTGATGTTTTAGTCTTTCTAAGTTTATGTGATAGAGATTTCTTTTTATACTCATTGATGAGGTCAGCCACACATGAGCCAAGAGCCCCTGAGTGTGTGTGTATGCTAAACAGAAATAAAATAATTTTTGTAGGTTGGAAACAGGAGGCATATGCTTGGAACCTACAGGGTCCAGGCAGATGATATAAATGAGCAAAATGATAAAACAAACAAACAAACAAAAACTGGGGTCCCCTGGGGAGATAGAGCTGTCACTTCTGGCTAATAATAAATTTGTCACTTTTGGGTAATAATAAATGTCTTCCATCAAGATAGGTGGGCTCAGTTTCTTAGATTTTTAAAAAGAAATCATATAATTGTTTTAGAGAAAACCTGTACATTTAAATATAGAACACAGAGGCTGGGGATTTAGCTTAGCGGTTCGGTGGCCTGCCTTGCAAGAGCAAGGACCCGAGTTCAAACCCTGGTACCAAAAAAAAAAAAAAAAAAAAAAAAAAAAAAGAGAGAAAGAAAAAGAACACAGATTCAATTAAAAGAACAGCAAAAGCAATTGGCCAAATAAAATAGATCTTCGGACTCATGGGCCTCCGATTTGATATCTTATTGTTGGCAAAAGGACCATTTTCTGCTTCATTTCTAGATGAACATATTCATTCATTTATACACTTAACATGAGTAAGGCAATCATCTAATTTAAAGTGAAGCTAGAGGGAAAATGTCTTTGACCTATGTTGTTTTAGAGCAATGATTGCTACTGAAAATAGAAACAGTTCTGCTAGATTGAGGTGGTAGAAGGAGACCAGAAAGAAAAATGTCTCCTCATTGAAATTATGTAGGAGACAGCCTTAGAGTCACTGCTTTGTTGAAGTTTCTGTAATGATGGAAATGTTCAGTCCAAAATGACAGCCACAAGCCACCTGTGGGTATGGGCACTTGGAGTGTGGCTAGTACAACAGAGCACAACTTTTTTTTTTTAATTTTATTGAGTTTATTGGTACATTTTAGGGATACAGTACAGTTACATTCATTGTTGGGATCATGTACCTCTACATGGCAAGTCTTGATTCTCATTTTTTCCCCTTACCTCTGCCCTCCCTTCACCCCCTCCTCCCCTCCCCATCTACAAATACTTTATTTTCATCTTTTCATTCTCTCACATTTTTTTCTTTTCCCTTTTTGTTCTTCCCCTACGCATCACACCTTCCCTACACCTTTAGCTCCTTTCTTCAAATTTCTAAATGTCAGTAATCTTATTAGAATCTTATGCATTGTTGCAGAATATTCACACCAGGGAAACTATTTGGTATTTACACATGTGTGACTTATTTATTTCACTTAGGAGTATATCTTCAATATGTATCCATTTTCCTATGAATGAATCTATTCTCTCGCTCTTTATGGCTGAGTAATATTCCATTTTATAGAAAAACCACAACTTCTTTATCCAGTTTCCAACGGATGGGCAAATAGGTTGTTTCCAAGATTTAGCTATTACAAACTGTGCCGCTATAAACATGGGTGCACATACTTCTCTGTGATATGATTCTTTTAGTTCTCTTGGAAAGATACCCAACAGAGGGATGGCTGGGTCAAATGGCACCTCCAGTCCAAGCTCTTTGAGGTATCTCCATATTGATTTCCATAGTGGTTGCACTAGTCTGCACTCCCACCAACAATGGAGGAGGGTTCCTTTCTCCCCACAACCCCGCCAACATTTGTTATAGGTTGATTTCTTGATAGCAGCCATTCTTTGTGGGGTGAGGTGGAATCTCAGTGTTGTTTTCATCTGCATCTCCAAATGACCAGTGATGTGGAACATTTTTTCATATATTTTCTTGATGCTTTTACTTCTTAGTCTGAGAAATGTCTGCTTCATTT
>NW_022900917.1:21671634-21671887 GCF_012274545.1 Fukomys damarensis | reverse complement strand
CTGTATGTCTAATTCTTCCCTTCTGTTTGGGAAGTTTTCTGTCATTAATTCTGTGAAGAGCTTTTTTATGTCATTTGTGTTTTCTCCTGTTTTTTCATGAATTCCTGTTAGTCTTATGTTATATTTCTTCATATCGTCTAGGAGTTGTTGGATTGATTTCTCATGATTCCTTACTGTTTTTAATAGACCTCTTTTTTCACGGTCACTGACTGCTATCCTATCTTCTATATCTGAAATTCTATCTTCGCAATCT
>NW_022900917.1:21663086-21670040 GCF_012274545.1 Fukomys damarensis | reverse complement strand
ACTGAACACAATCTACAAGGCCTAACTTTAGTTTCCTTACCCTCAGGGTTGAACTCCACTCAGTTCTATTACAGGTTTCCCCTGCCCTTTCTTTAAAGATGTTCAAAGTTGGGAGCTCAGAAAAGTACCCTTCATGGGAACCTATGCCTCTGCAGAGTTGGTCTAAGGACTGGCCCGATCAGGAGCTTTGAGAATGGGGGGGGGGTGTCGTGTTGGTGTTTCAAGGGCTCCCGCGCAGCTACCTTCCTTCCTGGGTCTGTTGTCGCGCAGGCCGGGAGCTCGCACGCCCACCGCCGGGTGATCGCAGGCAGGCAGGCAGCTGAAGAAACCCCCTCCGGGGTCCTTGGGGCCTTCCTGGGTCTGTTGTCATGCAGGCCGGGAGCTCGCGCGCACACCGCCGGGTCCAGAGCACAACTTTTAAATTTCACTCAGTGGAAACTTAAACAGCTTAGTGTAGTTAGCAGCCACTCTATGGGGACAGCACAGCTGCAGGTCACACCTCAGAGTAGAACATCTGATTCAAAAGCTATCCCTATAGCTATTGTCACTAACTACATTTCCAAATTGGCTTTACCGATTTATATATTTAATGATAAATGGATTTTTATAGTTTATCTTTTTGAACACATGGCTTGTCAAAAATTTTAAACTTCAATAGTTAAATGAGTCATAATAGCGGCTCCTAGTTTAATCTCAAATGTCCTGATTAGTGAAATCTACTTGGCTGTCCTTAATGTTTCAAGCAAACTTTTCTTATTGAACTTGCAGCTTGTCAGAGATCGGAATGCTTTCCTTTATTTGTATAAAATTGTTCTCACTATTTAATTCTTTTTGCTGTGTGTATATTTTGAAAGGCCTCTTTTCCATGGTCTCTCTCAGGTGGCCTATTACCTCAAGCTGGAGGAAACACAACATCGATTTTTACTGACCATGGCTACAGGGTGCAGTGGTGTGAAAGCTGGTCTGATGCCTGGTACCATAGAAGGGACAGACGGAGCCACTAACCTATAGTCTTTAAAATACAAATGTTTGAATAAGTCATAAGTACTGAATAATCCCACATTATCATGACACCACTGTTTGCAAACCATTTTCACATACACTGATGTTCTCAAAATTTTTGTCAGAGCCAGGAGGCCAGGAAAGATATGATAAGCCTCTATTTACAAAACAATGATTGAGATGGTGACGATTTTTTAAAAGATTAGTCTAGAAAATGTTTTCTTAACATAACTTTCTAAGATTCTATAATCTTGAATTCAAATTTCAGGTAGTAATTCGTTACTACAGATTTTAGCCCTTTTACTTCACTCACACTTTTAAACGTATCTTTATGTAATAAATATATCCATACTATTATATTTTTATTAATATTTGTTTGCAGCACATCTTAATTACATTCATCATGGGAAATATATATATATTTTTGTCACACCTTGATTATTGGACTCTATGCATTTACAGCTATATAATTTTTAGTCTGTCTATTCACATAAACCCTGACATTTTTACTCCCTCTTTCCTTTCTCTACCCCTCACTTTCCCCTCTTCTTCTCCAAGACCTCTTCCCGACTCTGTTGACTCCACCTCCTACGGGCTGTGATAGTTTACATTCTCACCAGCAAAGTTGAAGGCTTCCTCTTCCCCCATAACCTTGCCAGCACATGATTTCTGGGGTCCTTGATGATAGCTATTCTTACTGGAGTAAGATGGAATCTCAGTTTTGGTTTTATTTGCAAGTCTCTATTTACAAAAGATGCTGGACATTTTGCATTTACTTATTGGCCAATTCTTCTTCTGTTGAAAAGTGTGTGTTCATTTCAACTGCCTACTTTTTGGTCAGGAGTTTAGTCGTTCTTAATTTTTTGAGTCCTAAAATTCTAGATATTATTTTACCTTCACAAAGTCGTGTCAGAATGATTAGAATAATGAAGAAAGTCACATTCCAAAATAGGCTGCTTTCAAAACACAAACCCAATATGACTTCTACAGCAAGTTTAAATTTAGCATGTTTTGTTTTTATAAGTACAGTAAAATGGGCATTATTTTCTCACCTCTATCTTCTGATAACCATTTCAATGACTTGCTATTTTAGTTAAAGTTTATTCTTATGAGAAAAATTTATTTAATGATGCATTATATACAAGCTTTTTGCAGGTTAAATTTCACAGCATAATTCTAACTTTATGAGCTGAGACACAAAAACTAAGACAATCAAAATTGTGTTTTTTTCTTAATCCAGAACATTGGTAATCTTTAAAAGAATATGGGTAATAAAGAAAAAAAAATCTGTTAAAAGTCATAATTTACAAAGCTACTTTGATTAATCCAATAATTTATAAACCATGAAAAACTGTTCACATTTGCCTCATCAAAGAACAGTACACCCACTGCAGTACACTCACTACTTGGCATCTATAACCCCTCACTGGAGAAATGGATGAATGAAGATTGCAAAAAAATTACTTTCTCACTTTACTCCTGCCAAGGACAGACTACTCCAGATGGACATGAAACAGGCTTTATAAGATTGTTTCAATTGTTATGGGAAAGGCTTCATATTAACTGTCCTCCAAAACCAGAATATGCCACAGTGTAGACATCACACTGGTATAGTGTCATCTGTTTTCTTTATTGTGTTCAGCTAGGGGCCCAGTATCCACATGAGTATTTTTCAGTTCTCATGCTCAGGGGACCACAGCTATCCCGTCTTCCCCAGTTAACTAGGCATTCACTGTCCATGACAGTTATTCTTGACTGTCAACTGGACTGGCTCAAGAGACACCTGCACATGGGACTTTTGAGGTTACTAACTTCATCAGTGGGGAAACACACTGAGAAGTTGACATCTTAATGGGCTAAAAGGACACATGGGGTAATTTGAATTGAGGCATGGGGCATGACTTTAGGGTTACAGTTGCTAGTTCCTGCAACTCAGGTCCTTTTCAGTCTTCTCTCTTCCTCCTGGATGAATTATTTAAATAAGGAGTTGAGAAGCTTTCCTCTGCTGTACCCTCCTCCATGACATTTCTGCCTTGGAGCCCCTGACTGTAAATAGAAACCTCTGAAATCATGAGCCCAATTAAACCTCTTCTTCAAGTTGCCCATGACATGTGTTTTGTCCTAGCAATGGGAGAGGTGACCGGAACACTGTGTTTTCTTCTTCTTTTTCCTCCTCCTCTTGATAGAACCACCTTCCTGTATATGGCAGTCTGGCTTTCCTTGCAGAAGTACACCTTTCTTTTGGGGGAGCTGCTCCTTCCACAGCCAGAGACATGTTTTTCTCAATCACATTAGTCTTCCATGTGTTTCCCAGAAATTTTAATTTTCAATTGTATTGTGAAATTAGAACAATCAGAAACATTGTTAGGACTTTTTGAATGAACTGAAGAGACAGATATAAACCCTTTCTACTTCCACCTGGGAAATATAGAAAGCAGAATTGGTTGAGGATCAAATTGTGTTGTAAATGTGGATAGAAATGGACTATAAACCAGTATGCCAAGGAAACTTGAAAAGATGAGAGGTGTGGAGAAGAAGGAGAAAAAGGAAGAGGAGGAGAAAAAGGAGGAGGAAAAGGAGGAAGAGAAGAAGGAGGAGATAAAATAGCTGGGCATGGTGACACATGCCTATAATCTCAGCACTCCAAGAGGCTGAGGCAAGAAGGCTGCAAGTCTGAATCCTGGCTAGGCCACTTAGTGAGATGGTCTTAAAATAAAAAAATAAATAAAATAAAAAGGGGTGGGGAATTGGCTTAGTGCGAAGGCTCTGAGTTCAATTCCCAGTGCCACAAAAATTAAAAAGGAAGGAGGGAAAGGGAGGAAATAAGGAAGAAAGAAGTAGGAAAGGTGGGTGGAAAAAGGAAAGGAGGGAAAGAAAGGAGAGGAGAAGAGATGAAACTGCTGAGAAATATGGTCAAACTGGAGTTCCAGGTGCATCTTTCTCTGGAGGTTTAACTATACTCATGACCACACCTCAATTGTATGGGGAAACAAATAATATTTTTGCCCATGTTAACATGAAATTTTTTGTCATTTTCAGTCAAAAGTTCTAACTAAAACACATGAATAGGCAGCCCAACTAAAACTTGGCACAGCTGCTGGGTACTAGCTGTTACAGTGTGCCCATCTTTTGATGCAGCCAGTGAAAGGGGCTCTCTAGTATGGGAGAATCTCCAGATTACTGGTGTCTGCCTCATAGTTTTGGACACTGAATCTTACATTTAATATTTAGCTTGTTTCCTCCTATTCAGTGGAATCTAGCATCTTCTCCCAACTTGGCATTACCATGCTTCAGGCTCCCATGATACCTCAACCATGTTCACAAGATTTGCATAGGTCTTTACTTAATAAAGAGCTTTTATCTTACTTTCAGAAAATTATTTCATTCAAAGAAAATAATGCCAGATCTATGCTATAGAAAGATAACCCTGCTAATGTGTAAAAAATAAACTAGGGAGATGAAGGGGAAAAGGGTCATACCTGAAAACAGTAAGACAGGGACTGGGAGAGGTGAGCAATTGATTAGAGGAAGAAGCAATGAAGGTGGAAAGGAATCCATCAATCAACTCACTGAGTCCACACCTGGCTTTCTTTGATTGGATAACCATTCAAACAGAAATTTCAAGGAAGTGGCACCTTTATGTATTTGTTTCTTAAGCTAAGCAAATATAATTCCAGTTTTAGCAAGTAAAATATTGTTTGGGAAAATCAAAGTCTTTATAGATAGGAGGGGTGGAGGGGCAGAAGGGAGGGCAGGGGAATGGGGAAAAAAATAAGAAATAAGATGGATTATGTAAAGGTGCAAATTTCCAACGATGAATGTCATTACATTGCATACCTTAAATGTACTAATAAAATTAATTTTAAAAAACCTGGTGAGAGATTGCAGAGTAAATACTTGCAATACAGCTGCTATCATGAGGGAAAATAGAAAGTGGTGGAAGGTCTAGTGTAGGCTAAAGAAGTTGCCAAGGGAAAATTAGAAGTAGTTTTTCTCAAGCTGAAATTTCTTTTCAAAAAATCATAAAATTCCCCTCATAGGAATGGTTAAGAATGTTGTCAGGAGAAGGGGCTCCCCTCCACAAAATCTCTGGGTTCACCAAGAGTGGTAATGACTGCTGTGCGGTGTTGCCCAGAATAAAGCAACAAAGAATCAAGAGCTTGTTCTGATCCTCAGCCCCTATGCGCCCTTTGTATTTTTCCCCCAAACCTGTGATTTATTAGAATTTCAGCACTGATATGGAATCTTCAAATTTAGGGCTTGTGGCTATATTCTCTTCAGAATCAAGTAGTTCAGGCCCCTGACTTTTCTACATGGCAGGTCAACCACAGAGATTTTTTGCAGAAAGAAAAAAAATTTAATTAATCATCTTGAGTATCTCAAGGGAAGGATGTGTCTGATAGTAATAAAGAGGGCTGTTCTCAAACAATAATGTCTTTGGCAAAAATGTAGAAGAGAAACGAGCACCTCCTTTGTGTCACTCAAGATGATATTAGCATTCTGATGCCATATCCTCTTAGTACTGCCATCCAATTATCCACATCAAATAATTTTGTAAAAAAGTGTCACCCTTCATTATATGATTATCTTTGAGTTTCTGAAAGCAATGAAAAGATGGGGTTTCCACTCTTTCTCATTGTGCAGGCCACAGCTTATTACCTGGGATATATACGCATATATGGGATATGGAAGTAACCCGATGTCTATGGGTCTTCTTTTCCATCCATTTTCTTTCTTCAAGGAAGGAAGGATATGGCTTCTTTTAGAGCACTATTGTCCATTTCCTCTAGAAAGGTTCAATTCATAAAGGTGATTTCCTCACTGCTTAGTAGAGGTAGCCCCCACTTGCCGGGTTGCTGCTTCCCAAAGAGCAATGACAGACTTTCAGCTAATTTAGGTTATGATGTTTGGGAACTGATTGTTCTTACCTGTCAGTTCACTAACAATAAATTTTAGTTCTCCTTTAGGGAGTCCAAGTCAATGATGGCAGCACAGTTCTCCCACCCTTTTCCATGAGGACAAAGCATCACATTCAACATTTCTGATCACCCTTTTCCATTAGCTTGTAAGTAGAAAGGATCTCAAATGTGTTTTGCACACTAAAAGTAAGAAGCTGACAGAATATATATAAAAAATTTTCCCCAAAAAACAAACAAAATATTCCTATAATTTTTCAACGAGACAGTAGTACTAAAAAATTTAATAACAGAAACACAAAACTATAAGTAAGCTATAATTTAAGCATCAAAGTCCAAATTCAATATTATCCATTTTAAAATGAATAAAGTGACTAATTAAGCAGCAGTAGACATCTGAAACATCTGTCCAGAAGACACATCAAGCTAGAGAAATCCACCTTCACCTCAACAGTGCACCCTGTTCTGCCTGTCCCTACGCAACCTGATGCTTTTATTAAGAACATCTACATCACTTTGCCAGAGACCCCTCTCCAACCAAGAGAGAATTCTCATCTCAGGGATAGTGAAGACTAAAAAGAGTTGGAGAGCAAATGGATGAGACCTGGAAGATAATACCTAAATGTCTCAGGCATCAAATGGAATCACTCTAGGCAGCCTTCAAAGTCTCTCTCCTGTGTACAGGCAGATCTCAGTTTCCTTAGAGAGACACTGGCCCAGGATTCCTCAGTTAACCCCACACAGGAAAGGATGCAGTAGTGTTCCTTCAAGAGGTTAAATATGTAAGGATTAAATCTGTATCTGAGATCATCTTGAAGCACAAGTGGTTGGCCTTCTGGTTGTAACTCAAGACTTTGTTTGTAAATTAAGATTCTGGTCATAACCCAAGTTGTCCATGTGTCAGGCCAGTGATAATTTGAAGGCACACTGTGTACAGGTTTTTTTGTTGTTGTTGTTTTTTTTTTTTTTTGGTACCAGGGATCGAATTCGAGACCTTGTACTTGTGAGGCAGGCAGCAGCCCCACTGAGCTAAATC
>NW_022900917.1:21627094-21662984 GCF_012274545.1 Fukomys damarensis | reverse complement strand
GTTGTTTTTGTTTTTTTTTTTTTTTGGTACCAGGGATCGAATTCGAGACCTTGTACTTGTGAGGCAGGCAGCAGCCCCACTGAGCTAAATCCCCAGCCCTGTATACAGATTTTAAGTAAGAAAATAGATGACCAGAACACAGGTATACAAATTATTATAATGTTTATGTATTTTAATTCATATAAATAAATAGCAAGTAAGATATGTTTATCTAAATTTGTATATTTACAATGCTAATGAGATTTCTAACTTAATAAACAATACTTTACTTCTTATCTTAATTTTCTTAAGGGTAAAATGTGTACAAACACACATACACACAGGAATCTAACAGGATTCTTGAAAAGATTAAATCAAGCGTATGTAAATGTCCATTACAAAGTACATGTCTCATATACATTCTTGTAGCTAATTTTAGGGCATTACATTAAATGGAAGCTCTGTCCATGACTCTCCCAGACTACTTGGTAATCTCTACTCAATCCTAAATTTTCAAACACAACAAATAATTGGAAATATGTAGATCAGTATTTGTTAAGAGTTAGCTGAGAATTCAAGTGTCAGAATCACTTGAGGGGCTAATTAAAAGAGAAATCACTAGGTTGTGCTACATTAGTTTTTAAAGAAATGCCCAGGAATATGCATTTCATGAGAAGAAATCATTCATTACAACAGGCTAGTACTAGGGTCAGAGATAGTAACAGGGGCTTTTGAATTTCATAGGACTCATACACAATGGAGAACAGACTGTGAATCCAGAGTGAATCTATGCTTATTCTGAAAAATCATAGCTATTAGGAGCCTGGGCTTCCAAGGTCAAAGGTCTTCAGTTCAAATACTTGCTCCACTTACTTGCTGTTAGGCAGATTTCTTATTATTACAAGTCGATTAACCTTGAGCAGGTTAATCCTCACAAGCTTCAACTTCCTCATATGTAAGATAATGGCAGTAACAGTAACAGTAACCACCTCAGAGGTTCTAGGGATGATTAAAATAACTAATAATACAGGTGAAGCATATGCACGGTACCTATCACAGAGTGAATGTCATTATCTTTATCACTCCTGCCCTCTTCTTTCAGACAAGCACTGGAAATATATGCCTAATAAAGATCTTCCTGAAAACATCCAAAGTTATGTCACAGATGGGTTGGTTCTTAAGAGGAAAAATACAGCTGGAAGATAACTCTTTGATTTAAAATTGCTGTGCCATGATATTTACTATCCAGCTGGGCCACTATTCAGGACAAATGCTAAAACCAATGCAATGCTTAGACAATAGCGGAAATACAAGCCTCACCCTAACAAAACAGAATTTATATTGTCACCCAATTTATAAATCAGCCTCTACTCTTCAAAGGTCCCATCTTTGAATAGAAAATAGCAACACTGTAGAGTCTGCTTTCTCCTGGTGCCTAAAAAAATCAGTCATCCCTGTGTCTTCTGAACTGTGGAAAAAATTAGGGCTAAAAGGTTGCTTTCCAGTTTTATATTAAATACATTATTTCATTCTTAGCAGGCAGTATTTGCTAGGATGAGTTGCTCTTTAGATTTGTCTCCTGTGTGAAAGTAACTAATGGAGCCGGGTGCAGTGGCACACACCTTAATCCCAGCATTTGGGAAGCTGAGGCAGGAGGATTGCTGTGAGTTCAAGGCCAGCCTGGGCTACATAGTGAGCTCCAGGGCAGTCTGAACTACATTGTGAGACGCTGTCTCAAAAAAACAAAAAAACAAAAGCAAACAAACAAACAAAAAAAACAAAAGTAAATGATGGATAAAACTAAAAATATTGCGTTAGCAGGTCATAATTTAATTTTTGTGGTTGAAAAACAAGGCATGATACATCAGAGAACTATAAATAAAGATTTAGCAATCTGATTATCTGGAATCGATTGTGGTGCCATCACCAGATGGCTGTGTGATCACAGTGAAATTACTCACCTCTGCTGTGTAGCACAGCTCCATCATTTGCAAAATGAGAAAAATGCCACCTGCCCTATGTCCCTCAGAGACTGGTAATAAGATCAAATGAGATGTCAGAGTAAGTGCCTTGAAACAGTGTGACAAAAGAACGCTTACTCTTGATAAAAGATGAAGCTTCACGTCTTCAACAGAGAGCACCCATATCTCCTTTTAAACCACCAAATAGAATTGAAATAGGCAATGTATAATTATAATAAATCTCAAAAGATCTGGTTTCCTGGGCCTCATCTTCCTCACCCTTGCATTGTTGTGGCAGACGATTAATCATCAAGCTTCTTGACTGCCTTCTTTGCTGGCTTGCCACCTTAGGGTCGAAGCCACTTTTCAAATTCATCTTTGGGCTTTGCAGTCATCCAGGGCAAAAAGCCTTCCCTGGTGTTAGGGCATGCCAAAGCTGAACCTGGAACCCCATTAGCCTAATTGACAGCATGACTTTCCCCTGGGGGGAAGAGGGATAATCTGGCAATTTATCTTATCTGTAGGTTTATCAGCCACTGTGCTCAGGCAGAGATGTTTAAATACAAAAATGAGCAAAGGCACGTTTTTCCCAGACTGTGTGCCATTAAAGCTATGTTGGGGGTCAGAGGTATGAAAGGGGAGCATCTGGGAATGTGGTCCACTCTGTTGCTGCTTTATGTCTCAAGTGGCCTAGGAGTAAGGGGCTGCCCACGAGGGCACTAAAGGACAGCTCCTTGTAACTGGGAGCAGGCTGGAGCTGCATGGCCACTGCTACCTATGGAGCGCCTGCCTGCGAGCGGCTAGACTGCTGCTTTCCTGCAAGGCAGGAGAGGACCATTAGAAACATGAAGGGGCGGCTTAATTCTGCAACAAGATGTGTACAAATGTGTGCCTCCTATCGAAACCCATGCAACAGCTTCCAAAGTTAATTAAAAGCTAATTTTCTAATGAGGTGGCAACACTGGCAACAACATGCTATCAGTATGAGAGCTACAGCCAGCAGCCGGTGAGGGAACAAGCAACCTCCCTCTTACAGAATGGAACATCCTACCTGCATCCATTAATTAGCCTCCAGCTGTATTGCTTTAACAGTAGACACCAGTATAGACTGTCATAAAAATCATAAATTGCTTTGGCATTGCCAGGATCGTGTTGATACTTATTATACAGCAGGAGTATTTCTAGCCATAACAGTGCAGGCAATGAAATCCATTCCTGGAAACAGTAAATCTAGGGACAGTGCCGTGGACACTCTGTTATGTCAAGTGCCATGGGCACTTTAGTCCTTCAGGCAATTGTTAATTGTAAGCCAGACTTGCAATTAGCTTTAATAAATAGAGGAAAAGTGCCTTCAATTAACTTTACTTATGCTGCTTTTTCCTCTTGATTTCAGACACGTAGCCAAGCAGGATGACTTGTGGTCATCATCTTAATGATATGGGTCTCCTGGCCATAGTCAGACCGTGCCAGACACGTGTGGCTGTTCCTTGGCATTCTTCATGGGAAGTGTATAATGATATCATGAAAATAGATGCTGGATATCGCTAGATTATTCTTAAAAAGCATTACTATTGAAACTCAGGGTTGTGGATTCTTAAGACATAGCTTTTTTGTTAAATTCTATCAATAAGTAATTTGAAGACATATTTAAAGTCTCTAATATAATCTAAGAAATTGAATAAAACCTTATTATATAATCATTTAATGGTAAACAGCAGGTAGAAAAATCTACTTTGGATGAACTGCTTCTTCAGGAAGTTTCTTGCTGCTAGCTCAGTAGGAGAATGATTTTTTAAATTATTTGTTCATCTTCTTGGAAAATGGTGCAGTTATGTATTTTCATTTAACTGATCTTTCTGTATACTCTTCTCTTATTCCTAGACTCTCATTTTCTCTTTCTCATAGTCTCTCCTTTAGATTGTATCTTTCTCATTCCTATGTTCATTCTGATCCTCTCAGGCTCTTGTATTTACTTATTTCACTTCTTGCTCTTGCTCTCTTTTCTAGTACTCTCTAGAGGTCTCTGCAGCTTATGACATGATGACATGTCTACGTTTTATCAGTTCCTGGAAACTTCAGGAAATCCTCCTCAAAATTCACTAGCCACCAGTAAGTCTCAGGTCCACGCTGAAACCAATCACTAGAAAGAGAAATGGACCACAGGGTGGGATTACAGTAATCCAGACCCGTTCTCTATCTGGGGCTGACCCAGCGTCCTCTAAAGCAATGGCTACACAGATGAGTATAGATAGGGAAACAAAACTGGATCCTTTAACACATGTTTGTGAGCACCTACTGTGTACTGCAGACAGAGCAGTGGACAAGACAAAGTCCTTACTCTTGTAAAATTTCACTATCCGATGAGAGAAAGAGATGAACAGATTAAGGACGTAAATTAAGTAATTTCAGATTGTAAAGAAACTCAGACTGTCTAGTATACTGGGGAGCTCTTAGGACAGAAACATGTATCATTAGCTAAATTTGTCAGGGAAAGCACCTCCGAAGTGGTGATGACAAAAATAAAGACGCAGCAGGAATTTACAATGAGCTAAAACACTCTCTGCAAGTGACATTCAGGTAAAAGGAACGTTCCAGACAAATTTGTGACTTGCTTGTGATGGCTTCATTTCTGCAACATTACTGTAATAAGTGTGATGAAAAATCATTACCAAGGACATACCATCTGCTAAGAATTTTGGACACATATTGATTCATTCAGTAATTAGTCATTAAGCACCTACTATGTCACAGGCACTGTTTAGAGAAGACTGCTGAAGAACAGCACAAATAAATCCAGTGATTTTCCCACTACTGGGAAACTGATACTCCCATCTAATTCTCAATCATTGAACAACAAATATGCAAGAAACTAAACAAACAATGTTATAGATTTTAATCACATTTTGCATACGAGAACACTCTACTTCAGAGATATTAAGTACTCTGATTAACAATATATTTCAAAGTTTAAAATATTATACACACTTCCTTAAATGAGGAATAATAATACAGAATAGTTATAGAAAAGGCAGGCAGTAACTAAATCTTAAAATGGCAGTCTTTAAATATTCACAGTATGCATAGCACTGAACTTGTAAAATGACATGCTAAGATAACAATTACTAAAATCAAATTATTTATATTAACAGTTAAATTCCTTTAATAAAATTTCCATCATCCCAATGAATATAAAAATGATAAAGTCTCCAATTATGGGTATTTTAATAAGGATTTGGTCCATAAGGGTCCCACAATGAAAGGCATTTGTTTATAAACTTTCTGAACTTCTATGAAACTTAGATGCACAGCCATGTCATTTTGGGAAGGGCTGTCTAGTGCTTTCATCAGATTTTCAGAGAGGTTTGCTACTTCAAAATGTCCCATAATAAAGCATTTTAGAAATCACATATATCACAAAAAGTCTTCCCATAAATCTCAAAGTAAACAGGGCATGTTAAAGAACACATACTCCACCAAATACAGCAAAAACTTCATTAAGGAGTCTAATCCCACAAATAAACTGGAGCAAAAATTGCTAAGAATAAATAAAAAAAAGTTTCATTTATTTATAACCCAATAAAAAGGAGGGAGATACAAATTTGTCTGTTTCTCAGGTCTAATTGAATAATACTGACAACAAAGAGAACAGATCTTATAAGTTTCATAGTTTTTCCACCTTCATTTTCAAGAAAAAGATCTTCAGTTAGTATGACTATGATAAATGTGGCTAAGATAAAATCAAAGCCCTAAATCTTTAAGAATGTGATTGATATATCTTGATCATATTTATGTCTTGCAGCTTTCAAATATTCCTATTTAGATTTAAAAGAAAGTTAATATCTGTTTATCACTCTACATAGTTATCCTTAAGATATGAAGAAATAAAGTTTTTCAAATCAAAATTTGGAAAGTCTAAAGATGAGTAAAATTAGTCCGATGCTGGAAAGCATTATCAGAGCACTCAACTCTGTATGAATCTGGAAAGGGTTTTAAATACATTTTGTGAGCATGTAAAGTAAAGCCAACACTGAACATTAAAACTTATCTCAGCTTCATTTTTTAAAGCTGATGCTTCTCCAATAAGACATTTAGGAAATATAATAAACATACTGCACACCATACTGTTTAATACATTCCTTATTTGGGAATATTTGTTGTTTTTTTTTTTGGAACATTGCATATCATGATCTTAGATGCTAAACATAAAAACTGGCAAACTAGTAGGCCATGGTGCGACCTTCTCAAATATATATCTTACTGGAAGCAGAAAGATATAGAGGCTAAACAGGCAAAGATAAAAGCCGGCTCTGATGTCAGGCATTTTTATTCTGGAAATCTGAAACCACTGCTTCCAGATTATGACATTGAAGAATCCATCTTATCCAAGCCTCAGTTTCTCAGTGTAAAATTGGAATAGTATTATCTACTCTTTCTTAGGAATCTAAGAACAATTACAATTAAAACTGCTTACCAGTAGGCCTAGACCAGAATAGTGCTCACTAAATAACTTTTGTTGCAGTTATTGTTCCAAGATAATTAAATTTAGTGCTTTTGGTAGTTATAAGCCCAAGCAATGCTCATGGAAAGGGGGCTAACATAATGGCATAATAAATTTTAAAAGTGTTAAAGAAATTATCATATGAAGAATATTAGTAATAAGCTCTAATCTCATGTGTTAATATAATGCTCCATTAAAATGTTATTAATAACCATTAATGTTAATTTTGCTTCAGAGTGAGCTCTGCCAAGGTAGTCAGAGAACTGTGAAATCATACATAATAAATTTCTAAAACACTATGACAACATGTACATATAAATGGCTTATTGAAAGCAACTGAAGAAAAGATAACCGGCATAATTTGAATATTTATAAATATATTTCTATATTTTAGAGTTCAATTATACAGAATTGTGTAGAAGACATGTCCTTCTCAGTGAATCTGTGTCATCCACACCACTCAAATGTCTGAAGCACTCCACATTATATAGGATGAGAATTAGCCTGCTCACTCCTTAGTTCAGGAGCTTGCTAGGCAATTTCAGATGTGACTGTGACTGTGCCGTTGGGATATTAAACATTCTTCTTCCTTTAATCTTTTTTCAGGTCACTCAGTGAGTTGTGGTTCTATCCAATGCCAACACAGACAAAGATGAAGGAGATATGAGTCAGCCCTCAGGGAGATAACAGGCTAAATAATTAACTAACTCTAATGCTTAAGGGCCTGCAAAAAGTGAAGTATGAAAGGTACATTTGAAGTGCTCAGGAGAGGAAAAAAAAATGTCACTTCAGTTGTGTTCTGAGTCCAGTGCTAGATGCCCGTGCTTGGGCTTGGGAGACAGTGGAAAAGAGCTGAGAAAATAGGGACAGAATGAAGAGGAGGGAAGGACTCCCTAGGTGAGCCATGGAGTATGGAGGAGTCCGAGTTGGAACAAGGTGCTCACACAGAGTAAAGAATTTGGGGAATGGTACGAGGAACTCAGATTTAACTCTGAGGCCCACTAAAATTTAGAGCTAGAGATAGAAAAGAGAGGCCACAGAGGAAGCTGACAAGCCAGGAAAATGTGTGAAAAATGCAGGAAAATATGATACGGTAAAAGCCATGGGGGAAAAGATATTAAGAAAAAAGTTTTCAACTATGTGAAATACTCAGGTAAACTAAGAACTGAAAGGTGTCCACTGACCTGGACAATCAGGAGATTATTAGTAATCTCAACTAGAGCAGATGTAGCAGCCCTCCGAGGACAGAAATCAACAGGTAACAGGTGAGGTTTGTAAAGGTGTGAAAAGGAGAGTTACCAAACATTGACGAATCGTAGATGCGATGGCTTCTCTGACGTTTCGTCATGATGACAAGAGACAAACAATAGCGTTAAATACCACAAATAAGATGTGCCCAGGAGGAAGAGAGGAGTCCAGGGAGGATGGATGTGAATAAACCAAACAAGAAGCCAACATGGCTGGCCACATTGCTGGACAGGTGGGAAGAGGAATCATACGGGAAAGCTATGTTCTTATAGAAAGATGCTCCACTGGCAGAAGTAGAAAACACAATAACTGAGAAAGAAGGTTGTGGATTCTTCTTTGGACATCCTCAATCTGAGAGCCTTTGGAATCTTATTTTCTAGATCACTGATTTGAAAGGTAGTTTGTGTTTCTAACAGCGTTTAAAATATTTTGTGCTCACTTAGTGGTTACCTTGCAGATTATATGCTACCCTATTGCATATGGCTAATTTTGCAAACATCAGAATCTTTACAATGCTTTGTAAAGAGATTTACATCACAATAGAAAACTTTTTACTACCAAAGATACAGAGAGTACCATGTAACACAGCACGTAAAAGAGGGGTAAAACTTAAGAGATGTTGCCTATTTATCTTCTACAGAAAGTCTAAATTTGCTTAACTATTTTTATTTAACCAATTTTATTGGAACAATTAAAATATACATATTGGTCACATTCATTAAAAAGGGAGTTTGTACCTGTACATGATATAGCGTGATTCCTCTTTTTCTCTCTCTTCCCTCTCCTTAGCCTCCTCCCCTCCCATTTACAAAAGCTTTCCATTTTTTGTTGTTTTATTGATTTTTTTTCCCTTTGCCTCTGTCCCCCTTTAACAGTTTCCCTTTCCTTTTCAACAGTTCCTTCTTATTTTATCGTATCTGTTATACATTTTGGTCCTTATTACCTTCAACTATTCTTTATGGAAATATTTTCTCTGCTTGGATTCCACTGTCAGTTAATTTCTCACTTTACTGTCCCTTTTCTCAGTTTTCTTTGCTGGGGCTCCCTCACCCCACAGATTTCTTCAAACAATAGCATTCTGAAGGGCTTTTCCCTAGGACCTTTCCTCTTACCCAGTTTCCCACGTGATCGCCCTCAAATTTGACTTAAAATTTCTCCCTTCTCTAACTTCTAAATTTTATTTCCACTGAGACCGCACAACTTGAATCAACAATTCAAGAGCTCCACTTTAAATATCCAACAAATAGTTTTTAAACACTCGTTATGCCCCAGGTACGTTTCAGAACTTCAGACTTTTAGTGACTAGGGAAAAATCCTCTGTCTCGTGGCTCTACAGCCCATAAGGAAGATATGAGAGTAGGTAATATACATGCAAGTGGAGGAACACTGAAAATAAATAACTGCACTGTAACTAAAATATTTACATTTAAAAGTGACATACATTAAGTGACGAAGAAATGACCGTGACAATTCACTCGAGAGTGTGAGGGCAAGACGGGTCATCAAGTTAAAATTTTAAATGGTGTTGGCCTTATTGAGAGGAGGCCATTTGATCAGACATCAGAAAGAGGTGAAAGAATGTAAAATATAAAAGGAACAGTAGTACAGAGACCCTGATGCTAAGGGAATTAAGAATAATCTGAAATGTGGTGTTTACAGAGTTAAGTGGGGTAAATAGGTCTCTTGTTTCCTTTTCCCAGTCTTATTTTCCTCCACAACACTTCTCATCACCTGGAATATTATTTTTATGTAGTTATATTTTTCAGTTGTTTATTTTATGTTTCTATTCACCCAATCCTCCACAATATGAGCTCTGGATGAAGAGGAATTTATTGGTTTTAGTTCACTGCTGTAGTTCCAGTTGCTAAAAATTATCCCCTAGGTAGTAGAAAATAAATATTTGTTGAGTGAATGAACAACAAAAATTATGGTAACACGATGAGGCAACATCTGCCTACCTTTACACATTTTTTTGGTTTAAGACAGCAATGATTTGGTATACTGTAGTCATAGGTTAGAGGTCTAGAAACAAGTAATTTGCACATTTTATATGACTTTGAAGTTTCATAAAGCCTGTAAAGTTGAATAGAAAAATAACAAATACAAGTACACACACACACATGCGTGACCTTAGCCTGTGATATATGATGAATTGACTTGAACTACTGAAATAGAGAAAGGAGGGCCAGTGAATATTAAAGTCTGGTTTTGAGGATCTTTCTATAATTTCTAGTTCAGTAATGATAATTGTGGTATACCTCCACAAGCTACAATTTAATGAACCTGGTGCCTCATTGCTACGACCAGAGAGGACTGGGAACTTGGAGCTCGGGAATGCTATTTTGTTTCATTAAATGTTTTTGCTCTCTGCATGGAAATAAATGTGACTTGTTCCCGACAGATGATAAAAGGCAGCCAACATCATTAGTATCCATCACATGACTCCTGACACCTACTGGAGAGAAGGTCTCTGTTTGCTCATGATCAGAAGTAAAATCCTTCTACAGATTGATTTGAAATTGCTTCTTAACTTCAATGTTCAGATCTAGCCATGAAGCCAAAAGTGGTTCCTATTCTAACCTTAAAACCTTCTTCTGAGGTTTTAAATCATTTCAGCTCCATATTTCAGGTTGTTTTAAGGGAAAGCTATGTTCACAAAGGAAGAAGGCTCTGCAGAATGCTTTATTAGAATTTCAAAAAAATACCATCTCTGGAACTGCTCATTACTAGGAACAACCTGATGCCATGCAATTTATGATTATTAAAACATATAATTTGCATTTAAATTAAATGAATTAATAGAGATTAAAATAATGTGTTATATTTTCTTATTGTTTGCTGCTTTAATTTTTACACATATTAAAATAATGAATAAAATTTATGGGTCTTCATTTTATTACAGTGAAGCTATTGAAAAAAATATGAATTAGAGAAATTAGCCTATATTATTTTCCATTTTGTGGGGAGAATGTGTTCTTAGATACATTTTCCTAATGTATAGCTTTTTTCAAAAAAGTGCAACCACTATATTTTATTTGTTCTAAATATATTTCTTAATAATTATCTTTGTAAGAAACTTCTTAGAAGATTTTTAAATAACCCAAATCAGTTTTGGTCACAATTTATTGCATAAAATGGTTTTATTATGTTAATGAATAACAGCCTCAATGATTAAACTTATTAAGAAACTGTAAAATGTAAATAATTATGCTACACGGTGTTATAACTACAAGATCCTTCCCCTCAAACTGAGTCAATTATGAGTATACAACTTAAAGTCACAAAAACATTTTTAAATTCAAAACATAACAAATTTAAGAAAATATTTCCAAGGTTATTTTATTGTATACATTCATCCTAGAAAATGAGTGATTCAAAAATCTATTTCCAAGGCATTTCTGGGGCTGGGGTTAGCACTGTCGTGATACTGAGTTGATTCCTAAGTCATTACCCAAAGTGATAATAGCAAAAAATTTTTAAAAAGACTGAAAGCAAAATTCCAAATGACTCAAAAAGACTTTAGCTTTACTAGGCAATTCAGAAAAACATCATTACATATGAGTTGAGATGCAAATATCACATTACAACAGACCTCCTGGCACAACTGCATGCCCACCGGTACAGAAAACAGAAAACACAAAGCTTCAGAAACACCACGGCAAAGTAGAGCACAGAGACAAGGCACAGACCCACAGTGAGAAAGGAAAACAATAGAGGGCAAAAATCTGGGGCGAGTGTTTGGCACTGTACTGGCTGAAAGTTAAATCCCAACAATAAATGTAACTGTACTGTATCCCTAAAATGTAGCAATAAACTCAATTAAAGCTGAAAAAAAAGATGTATGAAAATGAGAAATGCGGAAGAAGTCAGCAGCTTCACAATGCATTGTTTCTTGAAATTAATCAAAAAAGTAGAGGGAAGATTATTCCCTTGACAATGCAGCAGAAATGAGAAGGAAGAACAGAAATTAAAGCAAAATAGATACACCAATCTCAGCCTCTTCTCTGCCATCAACTGAAGAAACCTGCCTTGCTGTGCTAGCAGACAGGGTATGGCTGAACTAGAGACTCCACCCTCCAAAATGCTGGGGAACAGAAAAATAGTCAACTCCTTACAAAACTAATGGAAGAAGAAAATGGAGATTTTTAAATACTGTGGGTGAAAAAAATGCTCTCCACCAAAACCAACAACAACAGAAGCAGCAGCACTCCACAGGAAAGAAAACTGTAACACAATTAGTTCAGCTTTACTTTGTTTAATTTAAAAAATTTTAAAAGTCTCAAACAAAAAAGAATTTGGAGTCTATCTATCTATCTATCTATCTATCTATCTATCTCATAGATGTAGATGTATACTGGAATAAGAAATTGTAAAGCAAAGAACATAAATGAAAAAAGGAATAATGCAATAAGTATTAACTGATCCTACTACAGAAGCAAAAAAAGAAAGAAGCTATTTCAGAAAAATAGAAAAAAATTAAAAGATATGGTGCAAATTGGATCCCAATAAAAACTGAATAAGCAGGAAAACAAACAAGAAAATAAAAATATGATAAAACATGTAGTTCTCCTTAACCTACCAGGGAAAATTCCAAGACACCCACACATGCCTGACTGAAACTGCAAGTAATACTGCACTTTAATCATACTGTATTTTCTGTATGCCAACATACAAACATGCGTATACACACACTCACACACACACACACACACACACACGCACACACCTAGATTATGTTTAAATTATAAATTAGGTATAGCAAGAGATTAACAACACCTTAGTATAAATCATACAACCTTAACATACATACTTTTCTTTCCTTATTGGGTCAACTGTTTTTACCATTTTTTTTGTATTTTATTTAGGGGGAAACAACCAATTTATTTATTTATTAGAAGTGTTATATATGTCATTAATATTTCCAAAAGAAAATTTACAGAAGTCCAGAGAAGTTACAGTAGGAAAGACATAAATGTTCTATAAATGATTATTCACCGTGTTTAAGATTTAATTGGTTTAGAACATTACTACACATGTTCAGAATATTGTTTTATATTTTTGATAAAAGCACATTAGCATCCTTGGTTAAGCCTTTATTTCCTTTGTTGAGACAGATTATTAAATCTATTTTAATTCAGTGGAAACAGAACCATCTACTGAGTCACCAACATGACATACTATCTATTATTTCCAGAGGAAAAGAAGGAAAATACATTTATTGAGTTAAAATTATTTTTTACTTTATTTTAAAATTCAATTGTTTTTAATTCACTTTCAAAAGAAATTTTACTGAAAGAATATGAGTGAGGAGGTACTGTGATTCTAAAGTTTCCTTGGGTAGAAACAGCAATTGAATATCTTTCTTTTTTTTTTTTTTGATACTGGGGATCAAACTTGGGTCCTTCTGCTTGTGAGGCAGGTGGTGGAGCCACTGAGTGGTGGCTCAGTGGTTTACCATTTTATTTAAAGGAACTTCTTCATGACTTTTCTTTGAAAAATCCTTGATTAGCAGTATCATTACTCTTGCACTTTGGAGCCATTACTAAATAAATGAAGGTGACATAAGTACAAACACTATGATACAACAATGGTCGGTTTGATGACTGAGAGCTAAGTGACCAACGGGCAGGAGGCATATTCAGCACAGATAAAGTAGACAAAGGCATAATTCAATCTAACCTGGATGGGACATAGCAGGACAGTACAAGATTTCATTACACCCCTCAGACTAAAATGCAATTAAAAACCTATGGATTGTTTATTTCTGAAAATTTTCCAGTTAATGTTTTGGGACCACAGTTAACCTTGGGTAACAAAATTGCAGAAAGGAAAACTGCAGATAACATGAGACTTCTGTAACAAGTAAAAGGGTCAAAGAGAAAATGCTCGAAATGGAAAACACGCAAACAAAGTTCAACAAACATACAACTAAACTCTAAAGAATAAAAGAAAAATTATAATCGGGGAACTTTTCAGAACAAGGAAAAAATCTTATGTTTACATATTTGAAGGATTTACTACATTCCTTGAAAATTAAAAAATGGCATGCTTGAGACATGTCTTAGGAAAATAATTAGAACTTAAATACCAAGAAAGATATTCAAGACATATAGGCATTAAGATAAAATTACTAATAAGGATGAAAAAAGCCAAAAAATAAATTCAGTGACTATAGGCAATACAGAAGAGTTACAGAATATGAAAGATTTAATATAATCATTAGCAAATATCATTTAGGAAAAGCTATATTAAGGGCACAACAAAAGTCTACATACACAAGTAACCACTACAATAAGAATATGTATATTCAAAAATAAATTTTTTGGATAGCAAACACTTGGAGAAACATAATGTAACAAAATTCACATAGTAATTTTAACATGAACACATACAGAAACAATACCAATACATCAGCCATATCAAAAACTGAAAATGAGGGTCTGGGGGTTTAGCTCAGGTGTTCCGCCACCTGCTTTGCAAGTGTAAGGTCCTGAGTTCCATCCCCAGTTGCGGCCCCCGCAAAAAAGGAAAGGACTTTAACTCATCTTTTTAAGAAAATTCAAATCGGTTCCTAGAGCAGAACTTAACTCATTGTTTTATGTGAAAGACATTAGTGGATGAATGGATAAAATATGCATAAAGGAGCACTACTTAGAATAAAGAAGAATAAATTTGAATTATTTGCAAGAAAATAAAAGTATTTTGAGACCATAAGGCCAAGTGAAATAAATCAGACACAGAAGGATAAATAACAAACATATTTTCTTAGATGAGAAACCCAAAATATAAACATTTGAAGAGCAAAATAAAAGAGAGAGGGCAGGTAACAGGGAAGGAAACGGAAAGGGCATCTGGGGACAAGAGGGAACGGCAGTGTGAGTGTGGAGTAGGAGGGTGAAGGTGATTGAGGGGCAGTGCACAGTCAGTCACTTTCCAAGAGAAGGTGGTTAATATATATCACAAAGATATCCCAGAAAGTGAAACCTGAGCTTGTCTAAAAAGCCCTTCTACTTGTAAAGTATGAAGGTATGTATGACATATACATATATATATATATGCAGACTTTCTATTAAATACCACTTGGATTAAAGAGAAAAATCCATGTCTCCACAATGGATCTGTGGAATAAAAGCACAGATATAAAAAAATTATCATGATAAATATCTATATGAATAAAAAGAAATAAGTAAGTATCCAATGTAGGAATATGAAAACTTAGCAACAAAGCAAAACCAAAACAAGGTATAAGCATTAAAGAATATAACAGTAGACATAAACAACATATAAAAGTATTTATTCTTTAAAAAGATAATATCACCAGGTAAATTCAACAAGAAAAAGAGAAAAAATCCAAATGTACAAAATAAAAATGAAAAGAAAAAATAACTATTCCTAGAAATAAAAATCTAAATAGTAATACTTGAGACTATGTCCATAATTTTGTAAACCTTGGTGTAATAGATATTTTTTAGACAAATTTAACTTACAAAATTAAACACAATAGAAACAGACATTTAAATAGATAAATTCTCACAGAAGAAAGAGAAAAACGCCAAAGAACATCACAAAAAACAACCGGCTTATGTGACTTCACAGAGGAGTTACACCAAACTATAGAAACTAAGTATAAATACTGCGCCATAAATTGTCTTAGAGTCAATATAGTGGGAAAAAACTCCCTAGTTCTTTTTATAAAGCAAGTGTAAGAAAAAGCAAAATTAAAGAACAATATCACTTATGCATTTGGTGTAAAAATAAAATATGTTTAATAGATCATCAAGTCTCATTTAAAAAATAATGCAGCATGACATGCAGAGATTTATATCATGCAAAGATTGTTCAATATTAAGAAACTCATCACCATAATGGGATTTTACTCTAAAATTATGATTTCTCAGAGGAAAATTATGTTATCTCTGTAGATGCTAAATATTTGATGAAATATTCATTTAATAATTCTAATAGTTATTCGGAGAATAGGAATGCATACGATACTTCCTTAGCATTAATATATACATATGTTTATTCATGTACATAATTATGCAATTACATATTTATTAATCATGTTTAAAATGTATAAATAACTTATCTCTGAATATGTTATAAATGCTAATTATTTATTGTACATGCATACTTAATTCATTCACTTATATGTCATAAAATTGTATACTTTTATAAATTACATGTGATTTGATAATTTATCAATTATCTGTAATCCATTACACATATATATGATTGATAATTCCATTGATTACATATATATTTGTATATATTGAGCACTCTTCATCTGAAAATCTCAAATTCTAAATTGATCTTAATTTTCTATTTCTTTAGCACCCATATGACACCAAAGGCAAAATATTCCATACTTGACCTCATGTGACAGGATATATACACTAAAGTATTATATAAAATTATCTTTAGGCTCTGGAAATAAGGTATATACAAAATATAAAAGAATTTTTTCATTAAGATTTGGGTCCCATTCCCAAGATTGATCTATCTATCTATCTATCTGGTATCTCTCTGCAAATATTCCAAACTCTGAAAAGAATTATGATCACTTCTGTCCCTAAGCATTTCATTTTGGTTGGGTGATACTGAATTTGTAAATGTACACACACACACACACGCACACACACACACACACACAGCCAGTACTAATTTAATGCCACAGTTTTATTTAATCGTGCAACCAAGCACTTCCTATTAAGGTCTGGAGGACCACTATGTTCTTAGATTATCAATAATAATTTTTGACCAAAAATTGGAAAATAACAATTTAAATAGTTTTACTTTCTAGATACTAAAATAGTATAGTTTGAAATCCCTAAAGATCTAATGGTGAAATTGAATGATACAATACAAATTTTAATACCATAGGATATAAATAACTTTTTTAGTTATCCAACCACTTAGTTAAAGTAACTGAGATAGTAACACAATCCATGCTTCTTTGTGGTGCTATGTCAGAGTAAGCTAGCACATGAATAAAATGTGACTATGTTAGGTGGTAGCAAGTGCTTGAAAAGGCCCAGAATGGATGGGAATTTGCAATTTTAAGTGGGGTTTGTCTGTCGTTTTTCTCCAACTGAGATGACATTTGTGTAAAGACTTGGAAGATGTGCCGTGAACAAGACTGAAATGCCTACGATCAACATTCTATATACTACAAGGTACTAGAGGCACTAACTCAATCTGTGAGGATGGAACAAATAATTGTGTAGTTTGAAATGTAAATGCTTAGCATACACAAATATTAAAAAGGTACCTATGAATAGATTTGACAAAAACATAAAATTTGTATGAAGATATTTTACAGTTTTGTTAAAATACTGGAAAAGATCAAACAAAGCCACTATGCTCACTGGGATAGGAGTGGAATATATTAAATGTAAGAATTTTCACCAAGTGAATTGCATACAATTGCAGTACAAATGTAGCAGAGTTTGTCAGGTTACTAGAAAAGTTATTTGGAAAACAGATAATACAGTCACTTCTGAAGAACAGGTAGTGAACGAGCCCTACACAACCAAATTAATGATACAAGTACAGATATCAAGATAATGCGATCCTGGCAAAGAAATAGACAATGAAATATATAAATTAATAAAGCAGAACAAATGGATAATCTTTAATGCAGTCCAGATATGAGCAACTGCTTTTTTTTTTTTTTTGCCTTACATGGCAAAAGTTAGGAGCAACTCTATAATTAGTAACAGAACAATACATACAGAACTGATGTATAAATATGACAGGAGGTAAAGAATGCTTGGGAGAAAATTAAAGGCAGGCAAAATTTGATGTTTCAGTGCATGAGGGAATCGCAATTTAACTTTGAGTGTTTAAGGATGGTCTCATTGAAAAGATGATATTTGGCAAAAGGAAAAACAATAAATTTCAAACCAGTTACAAAAATCAATTCTAGGGGAGATTAAAGCCTTAAATGTAAGAGAAAAATGTAAAATATTTAGGAAAATATTTTCATGACCCTGGGACAAGAAGGTTTGATTTAAGTCTCAATAAGTCCTAAAAACTAGAAAATTTGTGTTTGGACACATTAAAATCAAGAACTGTTTGTTTAACAATAGATACCTCAAAGAAAGGAAAAGTATAAGACAGAAATCATAATTACATACTTGAAACAAAAATACACACACGTAATCAATAAATATTAGTATCTCAATATATTAAAAATGAAGGCCAAGGATTTAGATCAGTGGTTCCACTACCTGCCTCACAAGCACAAGGTCCCGAGTTCAATCCCTGGTTAAAAAAAAAAAAAAAAGAAGAAAAAGAATTATCATTTCTAAGAAAAATGCCAAAAACTCTAAGTGAGGAAAAAACATGAACAGACCTTTAATGGAGAGAAAATATACAGTATGGATAGAAAGGTATATAAAAAGATATTTAACTTCAATGGTAATCAGGAAAGTAAAAATTCAGGAATACTTTTACACATAGTTTAAAATGGACAAAATTAAAATAGCCTAGCTGTACCACTTGTTGGTATTGGCCAAGGGGTACAAGGGTATTCATTTTATTACTATTATTTCAACAACATATAAATATGAATTTAAAAAAATAAATAACCTCACTTCAAGGAATAAAGGGAAAATAGATGTTAGACATTATTGATGCATCCTTGAAAAAGTGTTTAGATAGAAGAGTTCTAAGATATTTTCAAAGAATTAAATGTTTCTAAGATTATTATTGAGCTACCTATGTATGATATTTCTTTGGCTGCACTGAACGATGTTTTGATAATTTATAAAAGAAGTGTAAGAAAGCCATATACTATTTTTAAAAATCATTTTTTCCTTTAGGAGTTTTGTTTAGAGTGTGCTGAGAACTTCTCAGAAAACAAAAATCCCTATCTTATTTACCTGATAAAATTTAACATCATAAAGTCTTCATTTCCTCTGAGCACAAAGCTAAGTTGTGGTACCATCAGTGGGAAGGGGGCATCCAGGTGTGCCAAGTGCAGACATCTTTCTTTTCTACCTGTGATGCCCCCCACCCAACATAAACATCATGGTATAGGACCTGAGTCCAAGAATTAATGTAGAATTAAGAATGCTTGGAGTTAAAATACAATGCCTCTGATAAAAGACTCAAAATCCCATTCCACGCTTTCCACACCATACTCATTAGAATTCAGTTTTCAAAGTCCTAAACTATGGTTCTCCACGTTTTGGGGACACAGTGCTGATCTCAGGGGCAACATTTAACAACATTTACAGACCCTTCTGGGTTGTCAAAACTGGCTTGCAAAACTGCTGCGGGCACCTAGATGCACAGTAGCATTGAAGAATCCTGCTAACCATCCTATAATGCAGACTTATCTGGCCCCAAATGCCAGTAAAACTAACACTGAGAAATCCTGTTGTGGGCAATGAGGTGTAGTACTTATTCAAAAATATTCACTATGTACAGAATATCAGTTTGGAATATGGCTTAGGATTTGAGATGCAGCAATAAAACTCAGAGTTTCTTTCTTAAGAACTTCAAAGTCAAGTGGGACAATCAGTAACATAAATGGATAATTACTGTGGAGTAAATTCTATGAAAGACATAGAGAAGAATAACTTAACCTTGGAGGTTGTGGAGACCCAGATAAATCTGGGAATGGATGAGTCTTAAAACACAGATAATGTAGGAATTTTTCAGATTAAACAAGAGAAAATAGTTTGAGGCAAAGAAAGCAACAGTGCACATAAGGGACATTAGCAAACAATCTGCCCACCCCAGTAGGCCACATATATGCCCTATTCCAGACCCCAGCTGGAAGAGGCTAAGCATTATTACGGCTCTGTACTCTCATATTGCTTTTCCCCTCACATGGAACACCTTCTACCTTTTTGTTTTTTCCTGTTTGATGAAAACATCACCATCTTTCAAGACTGTATTCTGAGAAAGAAATACTTCATTCCTGTGTTTTAATGTTCACTGATTTGTTGCAAGCGAAAGGGTAGTGACTAGCATTTAGCACATGCTCATTAAATATTCTGAATAACAATGGATTAACATACATAGTTCCTATCTTAAGTGTTGTTCAATTTCTTGCTGTTAAAAAACAGAAATAGGTGCTTAATAATTTTTAATAAATGAAACATAGGGAAGTACAATGAACAAAACAGAGATACATATCTACTAAGTATTTGGACTCGATGCACCTCAGCAAAACATTTACTTTCTCAACTTCCCTGTAGAGCTGAGTCTGAAGGATTCTCTAAATATGAAAAAGTTACAGTCACTTGCACTACGTACTCAGAGAATATTCATCAGAAATTACTCTTGCTTGAAAGGACATTCAAATATTACAATATATTTAATAAATAATCTAACTTTTTGTCTTTGTGACATGCTGTGCATTAAGTAAATGTTTATAATTAGACCAAATTCTAGACATAGCATTTTGCCCATAGATCTGTCTGCTTTTTCCTCGACTATGATACAACTTATATTTTTAAAACTTGATAATATACTTTAATATTTTATATATTAAAGATCCCATTTCCATTCCTAAAACATAGTAAAATATGTATCTGTACAACTGAATCTTCCCATGTAGGAAATCTACTAAACTTTTAAAAATTAGTAGTAAAGATTCATTTTGTTCCTTTTATTTATTATTTTTTTTCAATACTGGGAATTGAACCCAAAGTCTTCACACTGAACTACATCTCCAGGTCTTTTTATTTTTTGTATTGTATTTTGAGATAGGCTTTCACTAATTTGCTAATTTGCCCAGGCTAGGCTTGAATGGGTGCTCTTCTTGCCTCAGCCTCCCAGAGCACTTCTCATAGAGGTGTGTGCCTCTACATCTGGCATTTTGTGTAGCATGTTTTAAATGAAAACTCATCACATTTTAAAAAATGTTTTCTACATAGTCCATAATTTTAATTGCAGTTGTGAAAGATTCTTTTCAATTATATTTAACTAATTTCTATAATTGACGTATATAGATAAACCTAAAAAATTAACATACTTTTCTCTAAAAGAGCATGCTACATTTCTCATTCAATATTTTTAGTTTTCCAGTCAAACTACATAATCTTCAAATGTTAGTTTTTTTTTCCATTTTTGCCATATTTACCACTTATGCATGTTTTAAAAATCTGATTGTACTGGTTATCAATTCCAGAAAAACCTAAACTAATAAAAAAACATGCTTAATTTTAGTGAGAATATTTCTAACATTAAACTTGATAATAGAATTCTCATTTCAGTACTAAAAATGATCATGGCAATGGGCTGAAAATATAAATTACATAAAATCCACAACTTATAATGACAATACAAGCATCCACAATGTCAGCAATGGAAATCTTCTTTGGCTACTCTTATGGTTAATTCCTAACTCAGAGAGGAGTCAGAAGGAAGACAAGTATTTATCTTTCCTTTCCTTATGAGCTATATTTTTACTCAATCAAATAGTTGATAAAAAATGTTTTTAAATCTACATGAATGGGATGAAATAGCGGCTTCTAGAGGAAGGGAAAGGAAGGAAGCCAAGAAGTTAGCTGAGGATCACGGAAGCACAGCAAGGATGAATCAGTCCTGGTTTTTAAAAGCAAAATAGGGCAATGACTAGTTATAATTATCTATGCTGTATTTCAAAATAATCAGAAGACCTCAGCATACTGAAACGATTAATGTGTGAGACAGAAGAGCTCATTTCCCAGATTTGATAATTGCATGTTATCTACATGTATCAATTATCACACCCTATTCCATAAAGATATAAACATGTTTCAATAACAATAATAATAAATAATTCCACTTATTAAATGCTGAAGAAATGCTTGCAATGTCTAATGAGATAAAACATCTAAGAAACAATTATGAATGGATGCTGAGAGCCCCAGATTAATTATTAGAAGACATTGTTCCGGAGGGAATAAGGATTCGAGCACACAAACCCATTGATAACTCACCGAATTACAAGCGAGCAACATTGATATTATATTTATCATTAAGTACTAAGAAATACTCTTGGCCTAACCACAAAAAACAGAAAGAAAAAAAATAACAAGAACAAAGGACTGCCTGGATCTAATCTAGCCAAAGCTTTAAATATTAATTTATAGAAAATATAAAAATAAGGGAATAAACTGAATAAGTATTGAAAAAGAGCAAACCTAGAATACTGGATATTCAAAAGGACCTGTAAATCAAAGGCATGAAATAAAGATGAGTTATAGAGTAAAAAATAAAATTTAAGAGTTAAACAAATGGAGTATGGGTTTTGATTCAAAATCTATTGTAAACAGACATCTGGAGACAATTAAAATTTGAATATTGACTTCTGCAATATTAATAGATAATACATAATTATATTAGTTATAATAACGGAGTTTTGGTAATACATATAACAGCAAATAAATAAAAACAGCATTTTTGTCAGTTAGACCGACATACTCTTTAATTTGCATGTAAAATATCACCATATCCAGACTATAAATACTTCAGCCCAAAAAATGGAGAAAACTCGCAGAAGAGTGACAAAACATGATAAATGTAAAACTAAGTGATAAGCATATTGAAGTTCGTATTATTATTGTCTCTATTTTTGTGTGATGCATAAGATTAGCAATAAAAATGAAATCGGGTAAGAAATAAAAGACTGCAACTTAGGTAAGGATCAGGGATAACTGTAAGAGTAGAGGGAGCTAATACACTGAGAACACAATGAAATATGAGCGCGTGCTAGCCCTCGAAAGTGGAGAAGTGAGGTCCGAGCTAACCGACAGGGAATGTTAGACTGCCAACTCAGACTAAGGTAGAAGAACTGGAGGAGGGAGATGAAGCACTCATACAGATGTCTAGAAAAACACTCCCTTTTTGGTTCCCAGATGTTTGGAAATCATTTTTTAGGTATGGGTTATTTCTTGTTACTTAGTCTGTCAACTCGCTGCCAGTGATATTTCGAGCGAAGCATGCTTGTAGGGGCTAAGATTTCGGTGGGCCGCTCATCATTACGACAAATGTTGCAACCACCCCCGTTTATTTAAAAAACCTTATTTTACAAAACTAAGCGTTACAATGTAAAAGATTTAAAATACTGTTAAAATCATACTGTAAATATTTTTTTAAAAGCTTAAAAAGAGACACCACCTCTGAATTTTATGTTATTCTAGGAAGTACGGAGAAGGCAAACCAGTGAAGAAGCAGCCTTACATTCCACAGCGCAACTAAAGAAGCAATTTGCTACAAGCAGATGGATAGTTGAACACTAAAAAGGATGATGAACTAGACAGAAATTAGATATTGAAATCAATTTCTCTTAGGCTTACAATGAAACTTCAGTTTCACACAAACAATTGTATTTGAAGAAGTCAGGGGGGAAAAAATGCCATACTAAGATGGGTGCCCATGAAAACAGAACTCTACACATGGTATAGCCTTTATAGTCACCATTTACTTGATTGGTCCAAATATTTATAGTTCATTGTTATGACTGCCAAAACTGGCAACCACAAGGATTGTTGTCTCAATTAGGACAGTAAACAGATTGTCTCTTTTTTTAATGAAAAAATCTAAAATGTAATACTTCACAGTTTAACATGTTTATTCATCTAAACGAGCTAAAAAATAATGGTGCGACATCTGTTCGAGAAGCATTGGTACCTCAAATTTTGGCTGCCTCCCCACCAATTTGGTTGTTGTTTTAAAAGATGAAGAATAGGAGGGGTACTGTCATCAAAAAATCTTCTGGCATGTAGAGTATCTTATTTTTTTTTCATGAAATGAGGATCCATATCCGTTCCTAGGGATTAAAAAAAAATGTATAACGAGGAGGCAGTACACTGAATACGGCTGCAGTTCAATTGTTTTAAGTAACTTACTGATCCACCAGGGGCTTTTCCACACTGGTGTAGTTCTTTACATGACTCTCCCGGTTCCCTCTATACTCACCTATATTACCCTGAACAAAATGGTAAGAGTGTAAGAATGTTTTTGTAGATACTGACTTCATCTGCTACTTTAAAAAAAAATTTTTTTTTATTGTGGGTTGTACTGATTCTAGATATAGTGTCAGTGGGAAAAAAAAATCATTCTATCCAGGCTGCATTGGACCATTTCTAATAAGAGAAAGCAATGCTGTTCAGGGAGAAATTGTAGGAATCGTCCCGGAGAAGTCCCAGGTAAGTGAAAAGTCTATTTGTTGTTAAACAGAGAACATGAAATGATTGTAGGTAGTCTGCGGCGGAAAAAGCATGTTTTGGAGGAAATACCTTAAAATTGGATAAGTTTAATTTCTAAAAGTTTATTTCTAAAGCTTATCTCAAGCACAGTTCCCTTTCTGGACTTGTCATTCACTATATTTTAGAATCTGGAAAAATTAAGTGCACTGCTATTCATATAAACGTTATGAAAAAAAATTTAGTCTTTGGAAGTGAAGACATATGCTAAATTGAACTTAGCCACTAAGTATGATTTCAAATAAACACACATACTTGATTTTCTAGAAGTTAATGTTTCTATTTTGTACCAAACTTGACACTAATTTCGTTAATCTTCAAGAGAAGTAGGATGAAGCAAAAACCAATGACCATGAATGCTAAATGCTGAGTTTATCAATACTGTGATGCTTATTTTACTTATTAAATTTAAGGAAGTTTTGATCATCTACTATATGGAAAGAATTTTTCCAGACTCTGAGAGAGCTAAAATATATTAACTTTAATTTTAACAGGCATATATTATATTTATATGCAGATTACTGCACAATTGGAATGATAGAAATAAGTAAGAACATACCCTCAGCATTTTATAATCACTGTTAAGAGTATTTCTTCTGTCTTTGCGAAAAATTTGAAGAGGAGTTTGAATTATTTTTGTTCCCTTAAACCAATTAATCTTGTATTTGTACTAAAATAGGATTTTTGTTTGTCTCAAAAGAAATATTAGATATTATATTTTTATAATATCTCCCTTCAAATAAATTTATGTATTCTTACCCTAGTCTAGACTTGAACGCAAAATAAGAAGCAGCAACCCTTCATACTTCGTTTATAGTATTCCAGTATCCCATAGGCTATATTTTAAATCTCTTAAGTTAGAAATTTATTTTGCAGCATATGTGAACAAGTTGGTTCGAACATTCTGAAAAGTCATCATAATTTTTTCTGGTTTTGTCTTCTGCTTACAGTAGGGGAAATAGCCATGTCTAATATTTGGCTAGTGCCAGTCTCAGATTTATGCCAAGCACTACTCACTATTCAAAAGTGTAGTCCCCTGAAACAGCACAAAGATATCACCTTTCTTTCTTCAAAGATTCAAACCAGACTTTCAACCTGGGATTTATCTTCACAGGATTGGCTGCTTCCCAGTTAATGTGAGTTCACAAAATTCGAAATTCACAAAAACAGTGTCCAAATATATACTGTGTGGTCTCACTTAACCTGCTAATTAGTTAAATCAAATTAAAGATTTAGGCCTTTGGGATTTATGGTTCTCTGGGGCTATTAGAAATCAATCCGTTATACAAATGGACTACGTACAGGCTGAGTATATTAATAAAACTAGGCAATGAAACCTGCTTATAATTATGCTATATTTAGATTAATATTTATTACTATCAACAACGTTTTCCCACCAAAGAACACCTCACAAGTAGAACAAAATGATGAGGATTTTTTCAGAATGATAATTTTCAAGCATTTCCAAAAGTATTGTCATCTATTTTATATACTGTAAACTTTGTTACTATCTCACTTGGATAGGCATCTAATAAGCAATTATCAAACAGCCTCTTATTTAAATTATCACTGAAAACCAGAAGTAATCTTTATTTAATATGACTGTTTTTAACACCATATGGGAGGGAAATAACTAAATGAAAATTGTTCACGTAAATGCGATAGGAGTGGAGGAAAGCAGTATTTCTTGACATGTGGCGTGTCACTCAGGAAAGTAA
Organism: Fukomys damarensis; assembly: GCF_012274545.1. Taxonomy (NCBI): domain Eukaryota; kingdom Metazoa; phylum Chordata; class Mammalia; order Rodentia; family Bathyergidae; genus Fukomys; species Fukomys damarensis. The sequence goes on along the minus strand of NW_022900917.1, from coordinate 21,637,372 downwards.
AAGGCCCATCATATCCAAAATGCCAGCTTGGATATTCCCTTGCCTCCCACTTTGCGAACAGACATACCACATGGCATAAAATGCTGCAACCTTTCCTAAAAATGCCACTTGGATTGGTCCACTGTGGTGAGCACATAAGAACTCTTTATCTGTCTCTTGAGTTTGTGAGTTCAAGAGGAAGAATCCAGTAAATAACACTGGTTAAATTTGCCCTCAGATGTTTGGCACAGATAATCTCTAAGGAAATTGGAATCTTTGGCTGTTTTCACACTGAAGAAATAAATTATGCTACTTAAAAAAGGACACAATGTTGCACTACACTATCAACTTCAACTTTTTGCAAAAGTACCAAAGAATATACTTTAAAAAAAAACACTGTGTTTATTAAGCCCCATACACTTCTGGGGTCTTTAGCAAAGCTCTGTCCCTTGGCCAATATGGAAACAATCAATATTGTATTTTGTTCTTCATGCATACAATATATACATTATAAAATGTTTCTTTGTACATATATTTCAAACCATTTTCTATACATTTGTATGAGTGAAATACGTAAACATTCTTTGGAAAGATATTTTCCAATTTTCTAATTTTTATGTATTCATGTTTTTAAAATCTACTAAAATTTAATTATCAATAAAAATATTTAGTTTCCTGGTCATTATGCTACAGCAAAGGCAAAATACATGGAAAACTATATGAACAGAAAACTAAATATGAGAGTAATAGAAAACATATATTTTCTTCTATTATTTATTTCTCTAGTTTAAAGAGCTCTAATGGATTAACTCTTAAGAAACAAAATGTAATTTTCCAACCAACTTTGTATTTTTCAGATTTGGGGCCTAATTTAAGGAAATGATTGGAGGTAAGACTTCTGCTATTTCTCTGCTGTGAAAAAGACTGCACAGTTAAATGACAGATTGCTATGTGTCTCCCTAACAAGAGGGGCAAACTGATACTGTAGGCATCCAGAACAACATAATTAAAATAGAATTCCAAGTTTGTATTAATAGAGTAATAGGTTAATTAAAATCAAGATCAACTGAACTTTCCATTTACACCAGTTCAGACAGCACAAGAGGAAAGGGACTCTATTTAAGAGACATATGTGACTCTTAGAGCTTCTGTTATCCAGGTGCCATTTCTGACAAAGCACATGTGCACTGAACAGTTGGCAAAGAAGGAACAAGATTACCGTAGATGCATGTGTGGAGAGTCTCACTAATGATGCAAAATATGTCTGGAAAGAAAGCAGGGTTTCTTTGTGAAATAAAACATTTTTGCTCCTTCTTAGCTCTGAATGTGAGCTTCTAAGCTCTGTACTTTTACTTACAATGTATATAGAACAAAACTACATTTTGTATCTGTATGTGAAGGAGTTATACCCACACAATGGGTAAGAAATCTGAAGAATTTAGGATCAGTTACTCGTCTTATCTAAATGCATCATAGACAGGGTACTTGTCAAAGTAGAGAGATTTGTAAAAGTATCTGGTAGCATACATTGCCAGGTGAAGTTCTTTTCTTGATGTCCTATACAATTACTTAAAAAGACATTTCTGGAAACGGAAAGTACCAGAATAAAACATTCAACATGTTGTAGTTTTATTACTTCAGAAAGCACTGGTACCAAAAGGTGCTTTTATAAAACTATTATTCTTCATTATTGCCCAGGTAATCTTCATTTGGGTCCAGATCAGGGTCAACATCAGTGGACATTCTGAGATAAAAGTAAGCATAGAGAGCCAGCAGGAGGGCCAGGATAGCTGCAAGCACAAGGCCAACTTCCTGGGAAAGAAAGAAAAGGAGACTTTAAATTGATGAAGACTGTATATTATCATCAGTATCATCAGATAAAACAACCATATTATTCTTCAGTATAGACAGAGTGAATAATCTGAAACAAATAATTCCACTCTTTTTTGTTTTATACGTTTTGCCATTAAGTAAATGTGTTTTGCACACATTACTCATTGAAATTGCAAGTACATCAGTGTCATTCCTATTATACTTTTAGTTGATTCAGTGTTTTTTTTTCCTAATAGTAAATTTGAAATTTGTTGCTTTAATGTATTTTAAGTTTGGGTGCAAAAACGTTAGATGAAAGCAATGTAGTCAGCACCTATACTGTTTATCTGTTCTGTATTTGACAATGCTTAATTTCACTTTTTGATCACGTGTGTATAACTTATTTGGCATCGCTTTACAAGGAAGCAATTATTTGCAGTCATGTTAATATATTTTATACTTCATAAGAATGGAAAATAAATTATTCAACATATGCCACCTAATAAACTTTAAAAACATTAAAATAAACTTGGTTTATGCTCAACATGGAATTTTTACCTCAACATTGAAATTAAAAATATATATTTGATCGAAATTCTTTAACTTTGTAATTCAGTTTATTTAGCTACCAGACTATAAAAATAACTATTAATAGAACTATGGGGTTCTAAAACTGTGTCAACAATATTTGTAAGACCTGATTTTTCAAATCTAATATAACAATATAATGTCAAATGAAAGTGAATTTTTCTTTGTTACAGTTGAAACACTTTGGCATCTCAAAAGGGCCTGGCAGCGTCGGACAGGTTTCATTTATTTTCTTATATCCACAGCTGTGCTCCCAGACCCATCTGGTTACTCAGCTACTAATTTTAAGAGGATGTAATAAACAAGTGACACACAACTGCAAACTCCATCTGTTCTGTAGAGTGGACAACAAAACTGATCAACAGCAGTAGGCATCCACCCAAGCTTAATGCAAAAATGAAGTTTTTATTCTTGATTGGAGACCATGCTTCTAGTCTTACTGATAATCGACTTTAATTGCTGCTGTTCAATTTCTTGTTCTTAAAGCAACTCTGTGTCATAATCGGAACGTATCTTTGTACACTCTTATTATATCCATAGGTATGAAAATAATTTTAAGGGCAAAATAAAAGGAATATTCATGGAATACAGTTTGGCCTGTCCATTATCCAGTTACCTGTTTAATATAGGAGGTGGTATGAGGATGACTTATGTAAACATCAGATGGAGAGGTGTAGCAAATAATGTTCTTCAAAATGTCCCTATTCTGGTGACAAGTACTGGGGAGGCTGAATGTTCATAGTATTCAAACAATGGTAAATTCTGAAAATAAAATTTTCAGGATGCTGGTGACACTAACCATAATTTAGACACCTGTAGGCATTTATGTTGCTCTGTCCCTGGGCAATTTTTAGCATTAAATCAGAAACAACAAAAAAAGAACAAACATCCCAAGTGGTTGTTGGCAGGATCTGATTAAGGTAGAATTCTTAATTTATGTAAGAAAAGTAAGTTTTAGGTCTTAATTCCTTTTTTGTGTCTTTAAAATTGGCCTTTTAAAAATAAACTAACAAATGCACATCATTTACCTTTCAAATGCTGAGAAACACATATATTTGCCTTCTTGAACAATTCAGTCATGCGGTAATTCTCACAAAAGAATCTAATTGAACAGCAACAAAACAGCAAACTTTGCTCTGCACATGTTTCTTAAGTGACACTTATTACATTAGTATGTCATAAAGTATGACATTATATTTGTAAAACACAAGAAATAAAAACATTTCGATTAGAAATTGTCTATATTTAATAAAATTTATTTATATCTTATCGTGGAATCACTTACTGTTACCCTCAGATATGTTCTATTCCTAAACCTACATTTAAAAAAACACTGGAAAACTTTGACGATCCTATTGTATAAACTATTCATTTCTCTAGCGTGTGGTTTCTCAAGTGCATTGTTGATTTAAGATGGTTAATTAAATCTGAAAGTGTTTCTTGTATAAGTTCTTCTGGAACAATCATGTCTGGCTCATTCTTTCTATAGATTCTACTGTATTATAATACAGTAATTTCTAAGTAAATAATAGATTGAGTAATATTAATATGATCTCTATACAAAACATTTTAAAATTATATAATGTTTTTAAAACTTTGTGTCCATGATTCTATCCCTACAGAAATCTGAGAACATTTTGTAATATATAACACAGACAAACAATACAAAAGTAACTACACAAGGGAAAGCCATTGACAAATACTTGGGGGAAATCTTATCTATACTAACAAGAAATTACAACAAACATTTTTTGGATCAGTTAACAACTCATAATGACTTCTACATGCTAAGTTCAAAATTCAATGCTTTCACTGCATTATTTTTGTTTCCTGACCATGTTATGGGTTATTATTCCAGGTAAATGGGATAATCTCCATTTTACAAATGTGGCAGTGTAGACTTCAGGGATACCCTGGCAAAAGCAAGAGTCAAAAGGGATGTGACCCTTGGCCTCCTCATCATATGTTCAGAGTTGTTTCCTGGTGTTATTTTTCCATTCCGTGCACCTGTTCATAGTCTCTGCACATTTAAATTACTTGCACAGTGTAACTATGATTCATTCAAAAGAATAAGAAGTAAAGTGATAAAATTGTCCTCTATTATGGTCATTCTCTATCAACTAGATAAGAGTCAAATATATTTGATGTTCATTAGTCCTTGGTTGCTTCTCTGGCATTATCAATATGGATAAAATCACTCACTGGGGAAATTAAAAAGCATTAAATGGCAATTGCAGAAAGAAATTTCATTATTTAAAGTCCTATGCCAAAATGACAAGGCAATCAAAGTTTGACAGGGCAAACTAATTAGTATGCCAGATTTGAAATGTAAAACACCTCATGGTTCTGATTCTAAAAGTTTCTCATCTTAATGGGCTCTTCACATAAATTTTCAAGCAAAGTAAACAATATTTAAAGTCAAGGTCTTTTTTTTCCACAAGCTTACAAATCAAAATTGTGTGCTAACTTATTAAAAAAGAGCTTGGTTCTGATATCAATTCAAAACTTTTCTGTATAGAGCTCAAATTGTAAAGGAACTACACGAAAAAACTCATAAAAATATAAATTAAGAATACATTCTACATTGTTTTTAAAGAGAAGTTAGATAACTGCACTCTAAGGTAAATTCTATTTCATACTGGGAACATGGTTATCTTTATAAATGGAAACCATAACAGAAAGTATAAGAGCAAATAAACAATGTGTGGAAAGGGTGTTATATAAACAAATGAATGACTACATTATTTTTCACATTCTAATATAGAACTGCTTATTAAAGAAACAGAAAATTCACCATACTCTGAAAGATAAAATTAAGTAATAAATTGCCTTGGAGGACAATGACAAAAAATGCTCTGATTATAAGAGACAATAAGTAGGTAACTGAATGAAAAATAAAAACTGAGCATCTTTTTGACATGTCATTGAAATATTTTGAAAGATGAACAAAATTTCACATGAGCTTATGAACGAATCTTCCAAAGATTAGTCTCTCTTTCAAACAGAAAGGTAATTTAATTTTTTTCATTAAAACTGACACACAACACTCACTGAGGAGATTGTGTTGTGAAAACACACCACGTCACTCAGCAATGCTTGATCAAAATCAGCATTTGGAGGCAGAAAGAAGGCAGTGTTTCATGATCATAATAGCAAATTTTGGAAGGCAACCAAATATATCATCTGGCAATCCAGCAGCTGTTACAGCTTCGTAGTAATACCTTGGCATTTGCTGTAAGCTCTAACTTAGAAAAATTGATTTTTCATCAACAAAATCTCCTTTTCACATTTTAATATTTAATATAAAATATATGTACTGGTCTTTTTTATTTTACACATATTGTAGCAGAGCTGCCAATCTCATTTTTCTACTTAGTTTACTTAAATTCTAAATACTTGCCAAAAAGATGACATGGGTAATAACGTAAATGTCATTTTGAAAACTTTAGTGAACAAGCACAGTGAATTATCTGTTAATATCAATCTCGGTTGCATTTATCCTTTTTAAGTATATAAATGCTTGTTTTCTAAAAGGACAAGTTTGGGATATCATTAGAATTTCATAAGCAACAATATGAAACAGTCAAATTGCATGTATTAATGATCTAAGTATATATAATTACAACTATAATTTATATAAGATGAAATTTATTGAAATGAAATAATTTGACAAGACCACATACATTTATTGAAACGTTTGAGCAATATAAACAGTAGTAGTAGAAAAAACAAATTATGACTTTAGCTATGACTAACTTTCATAAGTAACATTGTTTTATTTTAAAGTCCCTTAACCTCAGCATAGAAAAGATATTTTCCATTAAGTAAATTCTTTTCAAAACCCGTCATTTCTAGCATTCTATTTAGACCTTGAAATGTCAAAAAGCATTTAGAGTTTAACATTTATGCAACCCAGTTTTAGAAAATGAAATGGCATACACATATCAAATGACAAAGTTATCGAGTAGAGGCCTACCTTTATGCCTATCGCTGTTTTCTTAGCTTCTGCTTTTAATTTGGTTGCTCGTAAAATAGGTTTGGTTTTTTTATAATCCTGTTTACCTAGAAACAAATGGTTTCAGACAATGAGTTATGCTTATACATAATTCAGGTTCAACAATCATCAGAAATGCCACAGAATGTTTAAATAGAGTGAAACAGGGACACAGAGTTGCAAAGCAGTTCCTTCATAATCATAAACTTGTCACCCAAAGGTCAACTTCTTGTCTTCTTTTCCTTTTTTCAGGAAGAAGATTCTTACAGACATCTTTGATGTGACAGGCAATGAAAGCCAAAAAAAAAAAAAAAAGAAAAGAAAAAAAAACAATTAAACCTTATTTTAGAGAGTAAGTTTATAATAAAAAGAATAAGACTTATGGAAGCATTTGGAAACAAATGTATGAATAAATAAGTATATGTAAGATCCTATTTTGCCTACTATTGATAGGTAAAGTTAATTTGGTCTTTATAATTAAAGAGTAATAGCTCATTATAGATTTATCACAGGTACATTATTAAAATAAGCAATTTGAGAAATATTACTTAGTTTTCTCTAAGAGACTAAGGAATCTGTAAATAACTAACTTTTAATTCCCTAAACTCACTAAGAAAAGATGAATTTAACTTTTGTTTCCTCTTAATAGAGAACAACAGAATAAATATGACTAGATAAAAGATGTAGTGTACCTATATGTAGATATTAGTATTAATCATCACAACCACATTTCATAGCCACAAAGGAACAAAACTGAGTTAGTTTCACAAATTTTTGTTTTTGGTGTACCATCTGGTGACCCCACCCATGAGCTGAAAAGCAGATATTATACAGCGTGGGGGAGAAAACAGATTTAGCAACAAAATCATTAACTTCAAGAGTACACCTTTTTGATAACGGAACTCTTGACTTGGAACTGAGGCAAAAAAGACTCAAACATTGGAGTATACTGTTATCCCGAGTAGCAGTTTATACACTTACATAATCTCCCCGGTTATTTCCAATTTTTATTCTGACTTCCTGTTTCTCTGCATTTCCTTTCAACAATCAGTTCCTTTGTAATACTTTGCACAGATTTCTTTTATTAAAATGTCTAACTTTAAGTTCCACATCTTCCTCACACTAAATAAATTTAAAAGCAGTTGATCTAAAGTAGATCATAAAAATTCAATATGCAATACATCTGTTTCTTAATGTGTCTGTTAATGATTTAAAGTAACTTTAAAATTTCATGTAGATTTTTAGAATTAGAACTGGCAGAAAGAAATGAGTCAAATGACTGGAAGTAATGTAGAAATGGTATATTTGTGTTCATTAGACACATGCAAGTGTTTGGCAGAAGAGCTATGCATTAGTTTTTATGGAAGGGATATATGCTTCTTCCTTAACTGCTATTTTATAGAAGTAATTCTGAATCTATGAGCAGAAGCTTAATAATATTATTTGATAATAGGGTTTAATGATGCAGAAGTGAGCCAATTGTAAAAATGTATATCAAATGATCTAAATTTAAGCCATGGAATAAATAATATGCATAAAAATATTACTCTGACTCACTTTAAATTAGTAACATTTAATTTTGCTGAAAAAACCTTGACAAGTGTTCCCTCTGATTTCACATCTCAACAGTCAAATTATTCATGTCATTATTCCTGCTGAGATATAAACAGCTCAGAACAATGAAAATGGTAACACATCAAATGCTTCCACTCGGGGTTACAAAGCAAGTTTCTAATGACAACCTAAAAAGAAATTTGAAGATTATATATTTGAGGCCAAAAAGTAATTTCTTGTTTTATCCAGTATATGCCCTATAATAATCTCTGATGGAGAAGAAAACAAATAAATAAAAGTATTACCATAACCAAAATGTTTTTCATTCAAACATGCCAGAGTTTGGCTAATGCGTCTGCTGTCAGAAAACAGTTTCAAATATAACTATATATAAGCCAAAGTTAAAGTAAGAATTCATCACTCTATTTCAGATGCCACATAACTACTGGTGAATAATGAATTCTACTTCAATTGAATTCCTATATCTTCTCAGAGAATGCTTCTAGATGTATATTAAAGCTGATATGAATACTCGAAACTGTATTTATAATAGATGATATTAAAAGTGTTATACACTTGGTACTTTTCCAAACTGTGCATCTATCACTAATTTAGTATTCCCCGTACAGACTATGATATCCAAAAGTATATATACTGCAAAATTTGGTTTCACTCTATTGAGTCAAAATATTTACACGGCATCTGTTAGTTTCTTTGTAACAGAAACTGAATCTTTCTAGTTTCTAATAAGTTTTTAACATATGAATTTTTATGGTTTCAAGTTAGATACCTATGTCCTCATGACTTAAAAAAAATGCAAAATACAGAAGTCCTTGCCTACTGAGTGCTTTCACCTAGAAAATATACACAAACATAGACACATTTGCATACATAATATAATATAGATTTTACTTGTATAATGTTTCTTGAACAAAAACTGGGTCTGATTCTGGTTGTAGCAACAATGTTAAGGAGTTTAGTACACAGCTAAATGGTACAGCAAAGTTTAACATGCATAAGTCCCTGTGTTCAATCAGATTTTTTAAAAATAGTAGTAACCCAAGTATCTATTCAAAAGTTGCTCATTAAATTTTCTATAGAAGAAAGCTGATAATTTAAACTTGTAAAACTCCCATAGTCTAATTTCTCTCTTCTCAGTAACACTACCCATCACATAATTTTTGCATTTTCATTTCCTATGATATAGTTTAAATAATAAATGCTTTTCTCCTTAGTTCCATGATCAACCTATTGATGTTTCCTTCCTCTCATATAATTCTATAATAGTGTTTTACATTAAAATGACAATTTACTGAAATTTGCTTTTTCCTTTACAGATCTTAATGCACGTATGGACTCAGATAGCTACCTTCAAAATCAAGATACAGAATAGTTGCATCAAACTTCAAGACATACACATACCACCCCTTCTGCTAATAATTCCTGTTATTTCCTGACCTGTTATCCATTTCTGTAACTTTGCCTTTTCAATAATGTGACATGATGATAATTGCTTCATTAATTTGGGGCAAAGCTTTTAAGTCTGATCTAAGATATAAGTATCAGCAATTTGATTTTTATTGCTCAGTAGTATTCCACTGCATAAAGGTATCAGTTTGCTTACTGATTCACTCACTGAACTGTATTTGAGCTATTTCCAGTATTTGATAAGTGTCTTTAGAACTACTCTAAGCATATGTATACAAGCTTTTGTGTAAACATTAGGTTTTCATGCATCTAGGACTGGGACTCTGAATCATGCGATAAACATCTGTTTAATTTTGTAAGGAACATCCTACAAACCATTTTCCAGGGTAGCCTGTATCATTTTGGATTCTTGTTTCTCATTAGCAGTGTGTAACAGTTATTATAACATCTCTAGCACTTGATATTGATTTAGCTGGGTAATAGAATTGTTTCAGCACATTATTGTACATTGTATTCAAGGTCATTCCTACTTATCATTTTGAGTGACTGTCTCTCTACCCCTCACCCCCGTGTCCCTCATAGTATAAAAGTTTCATAATGTTGCTGAATGTTTTTAATAGTAAACTTCTGTTTCAATGATTTTTTCTATTGCTTTTCTGTTTTCTGTCTTTATTTCTATTTTAATCTTATTTCCTTTTTCTGCTTGCCTTGAGTTTAGTTTGGTCTAATTGATTCAGGTAGAAAATTATTTTTAGATTTAAAATCTATATTTTTAATTAATAGCATCATTAAGATATGAATTTCCAGATAAGTATGCTTTAGCTGCATTTCATAACTTTTATCATGTTATGTTTTATTTTTGTTCATAATAAGGTATTTTCCTTGCAATTTTTTGGATTTTTTTTTTTTTTTTTTTTTTTTTT
>NW_022900917.1:21590964-21626367 GCF_012274545.1 Fukomys damarensis | reverse complement strand
GTTTTTTTTTTTTTTTTTTTTTTTTTTTGGTGCTGTACCAGGTATCAAACTCAGGACCTTGCACTTGGGAGGCAGGCAGCTATGCCATTGAGATAAATGCCTGGCCCTGAACTTTATTAATTTATAATAATACTATTGCATAGTTATATCTTTAATTTGCTTAGGTATACAAATTTATTGTGGTAGCCATTTCTAACTTCGTTCTTTTGTATTAGAAAATAAACTTTGCATGAGTTCAAGTCTTCTACACTTAATAAGGCTTATTTTATACCCTAACATATGCTCTCTCCTGAAGAGTGTCGCGTTTGCCGCTGAGGATATGTTGTCTGCTGCTGTTGGGTAGAATGTTCAGCAGATCTAGTTATTTATAGTGTTGTCTTCTATTTCCTTTGTGTTTTTCTTCCTAGTTGTTGTACCTATTATTGAAAACGAAATATTGAAGTCACCAAGTGTTACATTTTAATTATCTGTTTCTGTTCTTGATTTTGTAGGATTTGCTTCATATATTTTGGGGCTCTTTACATGCCTATAAGTTTTCAACTATAATATCTAAGAGAAGAGTTCAGTCTTTCGTCATTATAAAATGTCTTCCATTTCTAACAATTTTTACTATAAAACTTATTTTGTATAATATTTGTGTAGGCATCCCCCTTCTTCTGGGTACTATTTTTCTAGTATACTTGTTGTCATCCTTCTATTTTTGAGTTATTTGGGTTTCAAATTTAAACTGTGCTTTTTGTAGACATGATTATGTTTTCTATTTATTCTACTGTTCTAACTCAAGAGTGGATTGGTCAATCCATTTAAATTCAATGTAGTTAATGTAAGGAATTTCTGTTTGATGTAATCTTTTTTTGGTTTTGTTTTCTATATGTCTTATGTCACTTTGTTCCTCTATTTTTCTGATACCATTTCATGTTTTATTAATCATGGGTGTCCAACCTTTTGGCCTACCTGGGGCACACTAAGTGAAAAGAAATTGTGTTGGGCTGCATATTAACATAAAATACAGTTAATGTATATAGGATATCACCACAAGAAGCGCAAGTTTAGGAACTAAATAAGAAAATTTATAGGTCTGTTTAATAACAGTTGGTGCCTGTCTTCATATGCACATACACATAGGTAGATGAAATACTACTATGCAAATTGCTGTAGTTTATTCATTTACCAAGTTGCACAAGTACACATAACATCTGATGACATGCAGGTTTCAGTGTGATTGACTGCATGACAGGCTTACAAGGTAGAGTTAGCACTGTGGTACACCTTCCCCTGCACAACAGCCAGTGTCTTCTTGCCTATGCAGTCCACACTCAAGCGCTACATAATTGAATGAAAAAGTACTGCTAGAAATCACACAATGTTACAAGAGGTTGTATACCAATAATAACGTGGGCCACATTAGTAATTGTCCAGGGTCACATATGGTCCACAGGACACAGGTTGAAAGTGCCTGTATTAAATAAATATCTTCTAGGACACTATTTTAATTACTTTGGTTTTTTTTAATCTTCTATGTTTTGAATAATTTTCTTAATCTGTGGGAATTACAACTAATGTTATTTAAAACAGTCTAATACAAATCATTGAAAGTTTAATTTCAATAGCATGTGACACTGCTCTAGTCCCTCATCTTCATAATATTATTCTCTTAGAAATTACACCTTTATTAAGCCACTTATATAGTTTAATCATTATTGATTTATGCAAGTATCATTTTAAATAAGAAAAATATGCACAAAAGTACATATATATTTCTATATTTACTTGTGCAATTACCTTTAGTGGAGTTAATTTATTCTGTGTGTGGGATATTTAAATTAATGCCTGTTGTACTTTTCAGCCTGAAAACCTTCTTTTTATTATTTACTGTAGGGCAAGTCTGCTATTGCTCAATTATTTCAGTTCTTTTTAAATGAACAACTCAATTTCTCCCTTTTCTGGAGGGATATTTGTTCTGGGTACAGATTTCTTGGTTCACAGTCACTAGTTATTAACACATCATTACTCATGAGATATTTTTCGGTTTTCAATGTGCATCCTTTATGTTTGATTTTTTGATAGTTTGTTTATGGTGTGCTCAGATGTGGATCCCCTCTAGATCGTACTTGGGCTTTATTAATTATCTTAGAGGTACAATGTTTTCACAAATTTGGAAATGTTTTGGCCATTTATTTCAATGTTTTTTATTCCCCTTTCTCTTTCTCTTTTCCTGGAATCCCTATCATGCTTGTGCTGCAATCCTTGATGATCACCTCAGCTTTCTGGACTCTTCTTAACTCTTCATTTATTCTTCTTATAGTTGTCTGTGTATAATCTGAGTTAACCGCTATTTAAGTTCCTTCACTGTTTTCGTTTCTCACTTGAAATTGCCTGTGGATTCTGTCTAAAATGTTTTTATCTTCTGTGAATTCACCAACTGCATGGCTAGTGAATCTGCACAGATTTTTTTCTTGCCATTATTCTTTAAACACCATATTATAGTTATTCACATAGCATTTACACTCTATTAGCTATTAAAAGTAATCTAGAGATGATGTAAAGTACACAGAAAGATATAGGTAGGTTATATGAAGAAACATTTTATGTGAGGAACTTTAGCATCTACAGATCTGAATATCAATGGGAGACCCTTAAACTAATTGACCATGAATGTAGCTTACTAATTTATCACACATATATATATACATATATATATATTTACCATATATATATATGTATATATATATGACATCAAATATATAACAAATATATATGTTTTATATATAATATGTATTATAATGTTCTCTACTTAGTAAGATGTCCTCATATTTTAATTCTTCAGACATGGTTTTATTTAGTTGTTGGATGTACTTTAAATTATTGATTTAAAGTCTTTGTCTAGTAAGTGAATGTCTGAGCTTACCTACAGTTTTGATTGCTTTTTTTCTGTGTATGGACCATAGTATACTGGTTGTTCATGTGTTTCATAAATTGCTTTTTCAAAATTGGATATATTAAATAAGGTGAGACAATTCTGCAAATCAAATCTCTCTTAGGGTTTGTTTTTGCTTATTATTTGCTCTTCACTGTATGTTGTTAATATCTTACTAAATTGAATTTTCTTGACTAATTTTATGAAGTCTTTATCATATGCAACTACTAAAGTCTGCCTTAGTGTCATCTAATGATTACATAGATTTTTTTTTAAATGCCTTGAGAAAGTATGTTCAAATGGCTGAGTGGCTGAATGACTCAGGGCCCTATGTGTGTGTGGAGCTCTAACTTTTACAATTATACATTAACATTCAATTCAATTGTATAATGTACCAATAAATTTAATAAAGATTTAAAAAATGCATTCAGTTCTGCTTGGGCAGAACCTGAAACTCGGGAACATGAAAGGTGATAACCTTCTCACATCTTTTGGGGACAAGACATAGCCCTACACATGCATATAGCTTTCTAATCTTCCAGGAATCTATGTGAGAGTATTTTAAAGCATCCCATTGCCAATAATTTTCTTTTAAGTTTCTTGGTTTGTTTCAGATTTAGCTCCAATTAATAAGGCTGCCTCAGGTAACCGTGGTGTTCAAACACTTGTCACCAATTGTTCTTGTCAAGTGGCGTGGGAAACAGGCTCTTTCAGAGGAAACTTCATGCCAAGCCAAATAAAGAAAGACAAGTTCTGAAAAAGAACTTTTTAGTGAAATGCCAAACAGGTAAAACAGTGACAACTCTTTGAAGATGGGGATTTGGGATATCTGCAATCCAATTTTCCCTTCTCTAGTAGCTGCCATACTTGTGTTCCTCACAAATGAGATAGGAGCATGGCTGATGGAATTAAGGCAAGTTAAAGCTTGCTGTTCTTACTGAGATTCTACTGTTTTTTCCTTGAATAAACATTCCTTGGAATGTTTTAATGCTGTACTCAATTTCAAGTGTTCTAAAAATGTCGATTTCACAATTTTTGCTACTGTTCTCACTGTCATTATATAGGGTCAATTTTTAGAACTCAGAAATACTTGTCTTCCACTCCTTTTGTGTAATATTGCTTATATGCACCCTATATTTAGATTATTGCATAAAATTTCAACCTGAAAAAATGTATTCTTTAGAAGGTTTGGAACATTTATATTTAATAAAAGTATTAATAAGATGTATTGTGATCTACCACTTTATTATTTGTTTCTTTTCTTTGCTTTGTTTTTGCTTCTGTTCACTTTCCCAGCACCTTTTTAGATTGCTTGAACATTTTTAGCATTTCCTGTAAATGGTTTTGACAATGTTTTTTAGAATGATGTTTTAATAATTGTCCTGGAGATTACAAAACTATATAACATTTCAGACTCTAAGTCAAATCAGTTTTTATTCAACTTTCTATTTTTAACATACTTATTTAAAAGTCTTCATCTATGTTTTAAAATTTTAGCACATTTCCTATTTTACTGTAATATAAATAATCAGTGCCAACTTTGTGATAATACTTTTGCTAATTACTGTTTATATAGTTTGACTTTGCTATTTTTATATTTGAACTTGCTGGGCAAGTATCATTATTTAGGGAAGATCATGTAGATAGTGGACCTTTAAAAATTCAAGCCTTTAGAGGTCTTCACACAAAGAATTATGCATGTGAATATACTATTATAGCACAGTATGTTTTGCTTAATTAAATGTCAAGCAAGACATTGATGTCCCTGCTTGATGCATGTTCTTATTATATTCCAGTAGTTTTGCAATACCAGGTGAAAGGTATATAGGTAATGATAATGTACTGTATGAGGCTAGAAGAAAGGATTTTTGAATATTTTCACCATAATACAATAACAAAGGTTTGAAAAGACGTAGAGAATACAAAATATATACATGTATTAAAATATCACACACTACCCCAGAAATATATACAACTCTTATTTTTTTAATCTAACAGTTTCAAAAGTAAATTTTAATTAAATAAAAATTTTAGGAGAAAAAATAAAACGTGAAAAGTATATACATATATAGGGGGGTTGCTTTGGTTGCTGAAATTTAATATTTGGAATAAAAACTACAGGCCTTCCTTCTATAGCCTTGTTTAATACAACTTCTCACTATATATCCCTCATATTTTGTGATGAGTTTACATGAAAAATATCCTGAAATTGCTAAATCTGCACTAGTAGAATAATTATAATTTTAACTATTTATTTGTATCAGTGTAGCTTTATTGAGAATATAAAACCAAAACAAAGTTCAGAAAGACATGTTATAGCCAGTTTGATATTTTATGTGTGAACAAAATAGACTATGTTATGATTATCCTGAATATTATATAAAACCCAAATAATAACAATGATCCATTTTGTTAGGTGATGAAAAGCACTAAAAAAAAAAAAAACAGTAGAAGGAGAGACAGGATTAGACAATAAAGGGGAAAGATCTAGTGTTTTATCTAGAGGATAGAAAGGAAATACTTTCTTTTTTTTTTCCTCAAGTTTATTGGTACATTTTAGGTATACAGTACAGTTACATTCATTATTGCAACCTTGTACCTAGGAAAGACTTCCTTAATAAGATGTCATTTGACCTGATATTTCAATGAAAGTGAAAAGCAAATCATGTGGGTATCTGGTAGTATAAATTCTAAAAATAGATTGTCAAAGTGAAAAGATTCAAAAGACTAGCTCCTAAAGAACAAGAGATCTTAAGCAGCTAAGTGATTTTAAAAAATAATAATTTTAAAGGCAGACTAAGTGGTCCTGAACAGACCCTATGTTTGTTTCTCTATTTTGGGAATACATGGGCTCAAATGACAAACTTAAAAATGGAACCTCTAACTTGATTCTTTGATACGTGGTATAAGAGATATTTCTATTATAAGGTGAAGAAACAATACTATTTTTCTCTTCTTACTAGAGAAATAAGTTAAAAGCAATTAACCCTCCTATAGAAATTTTAGAGACTGACTATGCTGCCAAAAATTTTATGCAGTCATACTGATTATTTTCATGATCTATTTTTTTCTCACTGTAGATAGTTGGTCAAATAAACACCAGCTGAGAACTTCTGAAAATTCTAACTTGCGGTATACTTTCTTACTGTAGCAACATAGTAAGTCCTTTGCATGTGGTCCTTCGTATATAGACAAGAGGCTATGTCTTTAATGGAAGAGCCTTACAGTTTTAATACAGAACAGATCAACTCTCTATTTCAGCATTCAAATTAATTTCCAGAGATTCTAACTGCTTTTCCATCCTATAATATGTCATCGTATCAGTGATATAAGCTTTAAAGAAGACACTTGGAAGTGCCTGAGAAGCCTCTTCAGATATATGCACATGAAGAAGAAGAATGAACATTTTTTTTTTAAAAAAAAAGATTTACCACCTAGATATGATTCACAGAGGTCCACTGATTTAAAGTATGTCAGGATGTTTCTCAGAAGTATAGGTCAGCTTGTCAAAAGTTACACTCTATTTCACATGAAGAAAGGTACATAGATGCAACTTCTTATAAAAAAATGGAATTACTTGATAAACCCATACCAACATTCCTCTACTAACTATACACTGTAGAAAAACTCTTGTATATGAAAAAGGATGAGTAGAAATTTCTAAAATATTCATATCAGGGTAGTTCTAGGAGTATTCATGGGAAAAAAGAAAACTGAGAATAATCTAATTAGAGCATCTAAAATCAGTAGAACAAATAGAAAAAGACCAAAATATCCAAACAAGAAAATGTTATAAAGCAAAGAAAATTTATATCAACATTCATAAACAAGAATAAAACCCTAAAACATGACGTTCAGTAGATGCAAATTACATAATATATACACTACAATGTTATTTATATAAAATGACAAAACTGAACAATGTATTGCTTGACACATCTAGGTAGCAAATACATTAAAAGAATTTTACAAAATCAAGACCAAGGTTGTCTTTCAGAATCAAGAGAAGTGTTGCCATTGGTAAGGGGGCACATAAGAGGCTTCTAAGCTCGTGGTACCCTTTCAGTTTCTAACACGGGGGTAGATTCATGATTGCTCATGTTACTACTGTTATTTCAAATCTATATTACACATTGCCTGTGTGTATAGCAACCTGAAAAGCTGCTATTGTTGAAAAGAGCATGAGACAAAAACCTTATCCAGTAGATTGCTGCATATGCTACTCCACCTCTTGGCATTTATGACATGGCAGAGTCAGTGGAGACTGAATTACTTTTAGCTCACTGAAACACAGAATCAAGTCTTTAACAGGGCCCAGTAAAAGCAAAGTGGCAGTCTCTGGGGTTTTGGAACAGTGCCATATTTTCTTCAGCAAGTAACAGCTGTTAAGGTACAACTCCTGGATTGCTACCAACCTCTGATGGAGATTACCAGCCCATAAGACTCAGAGCCCACCAAGTTTGAGCAACTAGTCATGAGTTGGGGATTATCTAGTTTAAAATTTTTTTAAAGTTAGCTGTAACATTTTGATATTAAAAAGTCTTTACAAATGACTCTTTATAATATTCTGACAACAGCTGAAATAAGATTTCTGTTATTATTGTTATCCTTGGAGATGACCCGAAAAGAATACAATAAAGGGAAATCCTTTCAATTCTCAAAGTTTGAGATGTATATTATTACACAATTTACCTGGAAAGAGAAGTAATGTAAGAAAAAATACAATATTAGTTCTGAATGGGAAAATGAGCTAGCTCCCTAATCAGTTTGAATTTTTCAAAGGAGAAAGATGGAAAATGAAAGTGTTAGCTAAAAAGAATTACGCTGGCTACCAAAGATAAAATGCTTTGTTGACACAAAATAAATATCTAAAGAAGTATGAGAAAAATATAAGAGAGCACCTAGGGGTAAAAAATTATGGCCAATCATAAAATTTGATAATATTTCTATCTAACTTTAGAATAAAAAGCTTACAATTTTCAAAATGAAGATTTGGTTATCCTTTAAAGCATAGATCTACAGCAAACTAAGATGGCTGTTAAAGACAGGATCTGGAATGACTACAGAAAAGGGCAGGTAACAAATTACAACTGCAATGACCAGCTTGAGAATCAAGAGTGGTAACCTGGGCCTCTATGTTTTTACTTGCTCCTAGAAAGCAATAGCTGTTTATCCTCTACAACCCATTTCCCTATAAACACACCATGTGTAGAATTTTTTAAATGTTCTTCCCACTTCTTTAGGCTGGATCAAACTCGAACCAAAACAAGATAAACAAGACTGCCACTTGAGATCCTGGACATACAGAATAGTAACAGTGACTTTGGTTTGGTTGGGACCAGTATCTAGTTATTTGCTGAGGATTCCGGAGACATTTGTAGACGTTGCTCAGGATTACTTTCATTTTAAATGAAATTCTAAATGACAAAGAGAAGGAGGAGAGAGCCAGACAGAGGGAGGGAGGTAAGAAGGAAGGGAGAGAGATTCTAGTGATTCTAGTGAAAAAGGACAAGCAAGAATTCAAAGAAGGCTTGATAGAGATTGGAGCTTTGACTCCAAAGGATTTTCTCATTCTATCATTAGTTTTTATTTCTTTTTCTTCTCTGGATTCATAATTATTTCCATCTCTGGTTCACATCGAAAAAAACTAAGACTAAAGTAAAATAGATACGAACACGTTTTCTTGGATCATTTAAATCATTTTTATCAGGCACTAAAAGATTACTTATCAGCTTTCTTGCTTTTATTGATAACTAAGATTCAATCAATAATATACAGAGAGCTCCCAATTCAAGAGACTAAAACAAACATAACAATACTGCCTCTGCATTCATCTGTTACTGCCTCTATTTTCATCTGTTAAATATATAGCAGATTATAAATATACACTTAAAAGCACATGTTATGCAACAGAAATTTCCACTTCAAGTTTTTGACAGGAATTTCCCACAATGATTGTAGTTACTATGTACTACAAGCATGCACTAATAAAAAAGAATTTAAGGAACTGTATAAAATAGCAAAATAATAATTAAAAGGTATATATTAATACCAAAAAACTTAAAACTTATAGCTGGATTTTTTACAGCAAAGATGGCAGCACAAATATTTATAATTTTTATTTGCATCTATTTTGCAGACACTCCTTATTATGTTTCTCTAACAAAGTCTTTAAAAAGTCATTTTAAATTATAATTTCTAACCAGTAGATGTTTTCTATATTAAAAGTTCATTTGCTTATATATTATTTGGTGTGATTAAAACTTATGTAAGATGAGCCCTGCTCCTATGAAGAACCATATATTTAAATAGGTATAAAATGTATCTACTAAAGCATATATTAATGTATACAGATATAAAAACATTTAATAAAGATCATAAATATTTTAGTACCTCATTTTCCCCTTATCTTACATTTTTTAAAGAAACAATAAAGCAATGTACATGCTCTCCTTAATTCATATAAAAATCTATATTGATGTCAGGAATTATTTCATATTTAAAGGAGTAGCTTTAACTATGAAATTATTTTACATAGGAATTTCTTTAATTTAATAAAAGAATGAATACTTTGGTTTTAGCTGTTTTCTGTTCAATTCTGTACCTTTCCCCAGAAAGTAGACTTCACCTTTGCCCTTTGCTGATTTTTGTCACTTGAGCTCATTTCCATGTGAATATCTGGCTACTGTTTTATAAATGTTCATTTTTCAGAAGGTCACTGTTTTTCTCTTTTCTCAACAGTCAACTTTACACCAGCCACATTCATCACCATTGTGTGGTGGCACTGCTCTTCCTCTGCCTTTGCTGCTTTAAAAATTAATGCACTGTTATTTTCTGAATACTGCATAAGCTGCTTATGAGTACATTATGCTATCAAGCAAGCACATGCAGAAAAGCTCCCTAAACTGTTATTCTTTCAATGAAAATACAGCTGGTTCTGCTTCAAAGGCACATCTTTTCACCTGCAAATGGACTTGCTCCTACACTTATTCCTCAATTCATTGTCTTTTATTTGTGTCTGGAAATCTTTAATTGCCTTTAATTAGAAAAAAGTAAATTCAGTGCTTTAATCTTGCAAATACATTCAATCATAATTCTGTCTGGGATGAATACCAAGTTCTATTCACTGTCTGATCTCTATAACAAAGATATATAATTTATTGTCCATTTATATAGACCACACCAATTAAGATACAATAGAAAAGCAGAGAGATAATAGTCAAAATATTTGAAAAGAAATTTTTGCAATCTAAATTTAATTACTCAAATGAATTATTGGAAGATGAGTTATTTACAACACAGCAAAAATACTGACAAATAATATTTGTTAATCAACAGTAAAGACTTTTATATTGCCTTAAACATTTTTAGAAAAATTTCTCAACAGCTTAAAATCCCACCCTTTTTTCAAAGACAAAACACTACTTGCAATCTTACTTTTCTCAAATACCAGAATTACACTTAAAAGCAATAAAATTTTTCATATAAAATAAATTCCCAACTGTCACATGAATGCAATTTTTAATTATTATATTACAGACTACATAACTATGAAAACCATTATAAACAAATGTCAATGGTCATGTTTAGGATCCCCTACAGCAAACTCCACTTACTACATCAAAAAACAAACAGTCTACATTTTTATTTCTTTGTGATGAACAAAAGTACAAATGCTCAGAAAAATAACTAATCAAGACATCAATCCGTTTGATTAGAATACAATTATTCAAAACGAAAAAAGACTAAACAATGGATCTAGTGAATTAGCACCAACATAGTAAAATTATCCATATTGGCAGTCATGACATGTTTCCCAAAAGAAAGAAAAGAAATCTTATCTAAAAAGGTGAAATATACAAAAATTAATTTTTTAAACTAAGTGCCAAATCATGTGTTGTTTTATTTGTAGACACAGAATATTGCAAATATCTGCAGCAAGCCCAAAAAGTATTTCTATTCTCCATATTGATATTTCAATATTAAATATATAAAAATGAATTTTAATAAAAACTGGAAACAGAGTGTAAACCACTAATTAATCCCTAAAAATGAAGAATCTTATGCAATTTTAAAAAATTGTAATTATATTACAAATAAAACTCATACAAATGATCACTTTTCAGTGCTTGGATATAATGGCTTGGCATTAATCATATGCTAAAAAAGTCACATCATCATTTAACATAATACAGAGAAAAAAGCATTAAGGTTTGTGCCACTGTAAAGTTAAACTAGCAAGTTGCTCGTGACTTACAGAATAATTTCCAAGAAGGGAGTATTAAAAATGCTAAAAAGAGCAATAATTATATATGGAGGTGAAATGCAGTTAAATAGATCTTATAAAGTGTATCAACCTTTAGTTTGCACTTAACATAGAAACATTACACTAAATACACTGAAGAAACTGCTATATTTACAAGGTATGCTTGGAGATATAATTAAGCAAAATTAAAAGAAAATAACGGAAATGATAACAGTGAAAATAAAACAAGCTTTAGAAAAGTTTTATATTTCAGTAAGTTTTCAGGTTCGCTAAAGACATTGCTACAAGAGATATGACAGAACAATTAAGATTAATATAAACAGATTATATTAAACAAAAGGTGTATAGAATTTAAACTATTTGAGAATGAAGAGGAATTACTTTATCAATATTTTATTTGATATTCATCAAGGCAGCTTCCAGGAATAACAGCAGAGATGAGATATAATTAGAAGAAGCTTTTGCCTTCAAATACTGAAGCTGTGCATAAAAATAAAATTATATGTGAAAAATGGAAAGGGAATACATGAGATGCATGAGTCAAAAACTGATATACTTTATATTTCATTAAGTCCAATGTGAAAAAGATATCCAAAAAGGGAGAATGAAATAAATGTAAAACTTTTAAATTTAAAGAATAATAAAAACAAATTTGTCCAAAATTTTTAGAAAAAGTTTGGGGTGGAGACTAGCAAAGAAAGCTCACTACCACTAAGAAGTATGAAATGAAATTCAGGATGACTAAATTTTCATCCACATTAGTAAGTGTCACAGAATTAAATTAGCTTACTTAGAACTAAGATTCTTGGGCTGGGGATTTAGCTCAGTGGTGCTGCTGCCTGCCTCGCAAGCGCAAGGACTTTGATCCCTGGAACCAAAACAAAAACAAAAACAAAACTAAGATTCTTTTCTACATCAGAAAGCATGAAAATGTTATTTTAAAACACAGATGAGAATAAAAGAATAAAAATATTAGAATATTACACAAGGGCGGAGGATTTAGCTCAGTGGTTCCGCTGCCAGCTTTGCAAATGCAACGTCCCGAGTTCGATCCCCAGTACAAAACAAACAAACAAACAAACAAACAAAAAGGTGATTTATCAATATTAATATAAAGCAAAAAAGACTCTAAAAACTTTTAATTACTTTGTAAAAAGGGAGAAATAATAAATGTAAAAGTTACAAAGGCTAAATAACAATCTAGCTTTGCATCATCTAAAGCAAAAACGCATAAAAAGAATTGAAAAACTCAACTAGAGTTTTCAATTTTTCTTTCTTGAAAAAAAACATCTAAAATATAACTACAAAATAATTTGAAAACCATAATTAACAACTAGTATTTCAGTCAAATATTAGAAAACACCTCTTCCTTTGAAGCATTGAGGGGATGTAAACACAATGACTACAAACTAAGTGGCAGAGGAAGGAGGAAAGTTTCAGATTGAAAACTGCTAGCCCAGCCTGGTGGCGCACATCTGTAATCCCAGCACTTGGGAGGCTGAGGCAGGAGGATCCCTGTGAGTTCAAGACCAGCCTGGGCTACCATAGTGAGTTCCAGGTCAGTCTCAACTACATAGTGAGACCCTGTTTCAAAAAACCAAAAATCAAAAACAAAACACAAAAACAAAAACAAAAAACTACTACCTGCTACCATATAGAAAACACTGAAAAAACAAAGAAAAGGATAAAAATCAACTAGAGGAAATAAAAGTGAAGAGATTTTTGCATCTGAGCAGTTATTAACTTCACTATACTATTACGTTTTATGCAAGTTTCATGGTAATCACAAAGAAAAAATCTAATTATCTCAAAATAAAAATCATATTTCAAAGGAAAATAGCAAGAGAGAAGGGGAATAACCACAAAATACAAACAAAATAACAAAATACAAGAGCAATTCCTCTTGAATCTATAATTACTATAAATTCAGATAGATTAAACACACCAATCAAAAGATAAGAGTGGCTGAATGGATTTTTAAAAGATCCAGTTATATGTTGGCAATATGAAACTCTTTTAAAATTGAATGATTAATCGTTTAAATTTAATACACAGGCTGACAGTGAGCAAATGGAAGAAGATACTTATGAGTATTTCATACCTGATAACCAAAAAAAGAGCAGGGGTGGAGACAGTTACATCTGAGGAATGGACTTTAAGTCAAAACTGTCACATGAGACAACAGAAGTGACTAACGTTAAATGAGTCCACTAAATAGGAAAATACAACAATTATAAATTTATTTATAATTATGTAATTTAGAATTACACTTATTCCACAGCATTTCAAGGCAATTGCATCGAGGACCCTCTGTAAATGCCAAAGTCCATGAATGCTCAAGTCCCTTTGTTGGAGCAATCATAAGGCAAGCCTTTGCCTCCCTTCCCCAAGTTTTGTTCCAAAAATGTAACTTTGTGCTGTGGTTTTTTTTGCCCAATGGGGAAAAACTAAGACCCAAGATACATCATGTAAAGGTACAAGATCTCAATGATGAATGTAAATGCATTGTATACCTAAAGTGTACCAATAAACTTAATGGAAAAAAATGTTCTGTAACTGTTTGAACTGTGTAACTGTTCAGAAATGTTCTGTTAACTCGGTCTCCTTCAGGAATGTTCTGCTAACTCTGCCCCCTTGATTGTGCGCATGCCCACCTGCCTCATAGATCCCTATATAAAAATGCCCCCGTTTATGCTCAGGGATCAGGATTCAGAGCAGGTAAGCTTCTCTGAGAAGGCTAGGAATAAAGGTTTTTCTCTACCTCTTCAAGTAATTTTCAGATTCTGGAGTCTTCAAACTGCTGGAGCAGTAGCAATTGAGCTGTAACACGTGGCTGTAATAGTGAGCTGTTCCTGTTTCCCACCACAGCCTATACAAACTGGCATAGTATTCGCATATAACCTGCAAACACCCTTCCTTATACTTCAAATCACTCTAGAATACCTGCAGTACTGAGTATGATATAAACAATCTATAAGTAGTTGTTTTAATGTATTGTTCAGAGTAAATGACAAGAAAAAAGCATGTACATTTTGAGTATAGATGCAATGTCTCCCCAAATATTTTTATTTGTACTCAGCTGAATCCATGGATGTGGAACCTGTGGATAGGGAAGACTTACTGAATATAAAACCAATATCACAGTACCAACAATCATATACATATGCATTTATGGAATTAAAGAGAGAGCCTGAAAGCAATACATGGAGAGATCACCCAAAGGAAATCAAGAAGGAAACAGCAGATTTGAACAATACTACAGGCCATGGACCTAACGTTGTACACTGAAAATTCCATCCAACAGTAATAAAGCATGCACATTTTCAAGTGCCTAAAAGCATTCCCCAGGATGGATCACACGCTAAGTCATAAAACACACTTTAACAAATTGAAGAAATTTGAAATCGCTTAAAATATCTTTTCTAAACCAGGTGTGGTGGCTCACTCCTGTAATCCCAGCACTCCAGAGGCTGAGGCAAGAGGACTGCTGTGAGTTCAAGTCCCACCTGGGCTACATAGTGAGTTCCAGGTCCGTCTCAACTACATAGTGAGACCCTGTCTCAAAAAACAAACAAACAAAAAAAAATCACAAAATAATCTTTTGTAAACAAAATGGAATTAAACAACAGCAATATGAAATTAACAACAAAAATAATTACATAGTGAGTTCCAGGTCCGTCTCAACTACATAGTGAGACCCTGTCTCAAAAAACAAACAAAAAAAAAATCACAAAATAATCTTTTGCAAACAAAATGGAATTAAACAACAGCAAAATGAAATTAACAACAAAAATAAAACTGAGAAAATTCACAAGTATATAAAAATCAACTACTCTTAAACCATTGTTGAGTCAAAGAAATGTAAAAAAGGAAATTTGAAAACACAGACAGATAAAAATGAAAACATACTATACAAAAAGGTTGAGATGTAGCAAAAGTAGTTCTCATAGTTTGAATGTCCTATTCCCTCTGAAACTCATGTTGAAACTTATTCCCCAAATTCATATGTTGATTGTATTTGGAAGTTGGACATAGAGGAGGTAACTGGAATTACATGTGGTCATCAGGTGAGATTGCTGTGATGGCTTTATAAGAACGGGAAGAAAGACGGACCGGGCACGTGTCTTCTTTGTCTTGCCAGGTTGCCTGCTACTGTTAGTGAGAAGGCTGCTATGAGTTCTCAGTGCCATGCTTTGGGACTTACTAGCCTACATAGCCATGAAGTTGAAAAGTCCCTCTTCCTTGAATACTAATAAGTCTCATGTTCCCCTGTATAGCAACAGAATATAGACTGAGACACTAGTACAAGAAGAGAAATTTATTGTGATAAACACCTATCTAAGAAAAGAAACAATCCAAATTGAATAACATGTTCTACCACAAGAAATTAGAAGATGAACAAATGAAGCCCAAAGTTAAGAGAAGAAAGGAAATAATAAAATGAGAGAAGAAAAAAGTGAAAGGGAAAAATAAGAGAAAAAAATTAATAACATTGAAAGTAGGTTTTGTGAAAGAGAAAATTCATATACCCTTAAAATCAAGAAAAAAGAGAAGATTCAAATAAATAAAATCATAAACAAAGTCTCAGACAATACAAATGATGTTGCAGAAATTAAAAGATCGTAAGAGACCACAATGAACAACTACATGGCAACAAAACATGTAGAAATAATCTAGAAAAAGTAGGTATATTTCTAGAAACATATTACCTAGAAAGAATGAATAAAAAATAAAAAGAAAGCCTAAACAGACACATAACAAATGAGAAGACTGAATCAGGACTCTTCCAAAGATTCTGATTCCAGAATCAGAAATTTCCAAAAATGGAAAAGCCAGTGCCAAATACCTTTACAGGTATTTTGATGAACACTTAAAAAAATAATAACACCAATTATCCTTAAACTTGCCCCCCCAAAAATAGAAGAAATATTTATAAATTCATTTCATGAAGACTGTATACCTGGATTGCAAAGCCAGATAAATGCACCATAAGAAAACTACTAACTAATATTTCCAATGAACATTGTTACAAAAATCCTCAACAAAACATCAGTAATTCAGATTCAACCCACATGAAAAAGATCATTCATAATAGTAAAATAGTACTCATCCCAAGAATGCAAAGATGGTTTAACATATAAGAACAGTCGAGATTATACAGTATACATCACAATGAAGAATAAAAGTAACATATTCATTTCAAAAAATATATCTTACAAAATTCAAAATCATTTCACGATAAAAGTTCTCAACAAGTTGGGTATAGAATGTATTTCAACATAATAAAAAACATATATGACAAACCAACAGATAGCATTGTACTCAAAGTTGAACTGAAAGCATTTCCTCCAACAGCTGAAAAACAACAAGCCTGTGGGACTAGGTACTTCGCCCAATGGCGATGTGTCTACCTCACAAGGGCAAGGTCCTGAGTTCCATTCATCTCAAGAACCGGAAAGAAACAAAATTAAAAAAAAAAAAAAAAAAAGCAAACATGTTCAGTCTCACCATTTTCTTCTACACATTATTACCTAGAGTCATTTAACAGGAAAAATTCAGAAACTTTCATTTTGGAAAGAAAGAAATTAAAAATACATCTGCAAGTACCATGATCTTTTCTATGGAAACCACCACAGATCCACTAAAAAAACTGTTAGAACAAGTAAATGAAAAAGTAGCATGATATGATATCAATACAAAAATGCAAGAAATGCATTTCTATACATCGACAATGAACTTTCTGAAAAAGAAATTAATAATCCCATCCATAATATAAAAAGAACAAACTACTTAGAAATAAATTTAATCAAAGGTGTATACACTGAAATATATACACTGAAAAATAAATGTTCATAAAAGAGATTAGAGTGGATGTAAATACTAGGAAACATCTCATGTTCACAGATTGGAATAATTAATATTGTTGAAATGTTCATGATACCAGCCCAAACCTATGTGCAGATTCACTAGTCTATCAAATCCTAATGGTGTTTATTACATTAGAAGAAAAGACAATTCAAAAAATCATATAGAACCATAAAAGATCTTGAATAGTCAAGGAAATTTTGAGCAACAGAACACTAGAGACAGCACATTCACTGACTTCAAAGAATATTGCAAGTCTATGGTTTTCAGACTAGTATGGCATTAGCAAAAATCAGACAGACAGATCAGTGGAATAGAATAGAAAGTTCAGAAGAAACCAAAACATGTATGGTCAGCTGATCTTCAATAAAGGCGCCAAGACTGAAAAATGGAGTAAATATATTCCTTTCAACAAATGGTTTTAGAAAAAACTTGCAAAAGAATGAAACTAGTCCCTTATTTTATGCAACACATAAAATCAAACTAAATGGGTTAAGGACTTAAGATTTTAACTTATATAATACTAGAAGGAAACATAGGGGATATGCTTCTTGACATTTTTCTTGGATATGTCACTAAAATCATAGGCAAAAGAAATAAATAAACAAACAAAAAAGACAAGCAGGACTATCTTAAATTGAAAGGCTTATGCAGAGCATAGAAAACTTTGAACAGAATGAAAAAGAACCTATAAAATGGGAGAAAATATTTTCAGCTACTTACTTAAGAAAGTCAATTCAGGAGATATAAGAAACACAGCTCAGCACCAAAGAAACAATCCCCAAATAAACAAAGGATCAGAATGCACTTTTTCATAAAAAACTCATAAAATGACTAACCGGCTCATGAAGATGTGCTCGATTATTCTAATTATTAGCAAAATATAAATAAAGCCTCAATAAGATATAACCTCACAACCATTAGTAGCTATTATTTTGGGGGCGGGGTTTGAGACAGAGTCTCACTATGTAGTTGAGACTGACCTGGAACTCACTATGTAGGCCAGGCTGGTCTCGAACTCACAGCGATCCTCCTGCCTCAGCCTCCGTAGTGCTGGGATTACAGGCGTGCGCCACCACACCCAGCTCATTAGTAGCTATTATTAAAAAATAAAGATAGCAAGTGTTAGAGAGGGTATGGAGAAGAGGAAACCCTTCATGGAGAAGAATGGTTCCTGCTGGTGGGGCCATTTCAGAAGACGGTATAGAGGTATCTCAGAATAATAAACATAGAACTACCATGTAACCTTCCAATCCCTCTGGTGGTGTATATCCAAAGGAATGAAAATCAGTGCCTGGTAGAGATAGCTTCACTCCCACGTTCAATGTAGCATTAGTCACAGTAGCTAAGATGTATTTGTTGACAGATGACAAGGTAAGAGGTATATAATAGGACAATATAATTGGTACAGATGTGTATTTGTCTTTATATATGTATATATCTATAAATGTATGTATGTATGTATATGTAAGTGAATGTCATTCAACCTTAAAAAAGGAGATGTTGCCAACATAGATGAGCCTTTTGGTGGACGTTATGCTAAATGAAATGAACCAATTACAGAAATAGAAATACTCCATGAACTCCTATACTGTATTTGAATCCTAAATAAAATTAAATATAGCAGAAAAAGAGCAGAGAATGTTGGTTCACAGCCGTTAAGAAAGGAAATATGAGGATGAAAGGGTACCAAACTGTAGTTACGTAGGATTACTAAATCTAAAAGATTTATTGCAAAGCATGAAGATTACAACTAATAATGAGGTAATTATAAAGGAAAAATTCTTAATGTATATCTTAGCATACACAAAAGAGATAACTATGTGACATAGTACTTAATTGGTGTGACTAAAGAAATTATTTTATGTGTTCATGTCCATATATAGTATTACACATTTATGAAATTTTGTATGTTAGTGATTGTTGTACACAACATAAAAATTCTTAATTGGCTATATGTATTCTAAATGTTTTTACACTTTGATTATCAGAATTTTATATTTATTTTAAAATTTGAATATGAACATTTATGCCATATTTATGAAATGGTTACATAGTGTTTCAGAATCGATTTTTTTACTTTCTGACTTATATTGAAAATTATTTGTCTGTCCTTTAATTACTTGAACAGTTATACTTTATCAACTTACTACATTTTCATTTCCAAAAAATAATAGGACTGGGTAGGGAGTGGTTAAAGGGAGAGAACAGTAACTTGGAAAAGGAATGTCATCTTATGCTTGTAAATGATTTCTAATTTGTTACAGTTTCATCAAAGAATATGGTTCATGAATATTAATTCTTTAAATTTCGAGGGTCATTTCTTGTGATCTAGTCTGTGGGGGTTTTATAGGTACTTCACGTATTCTTGATAAAGAAACCCCTACCTAAAGGACTGCATGAAGCAGACAAACTTTCTGTTGTAAGTGGGCTTTTCTTTAGCCCAATATTTCTCTAACATATTCTGTCTTCATAGTCTGTCTTCAAATATTCAGAATGTATTTGGTAGTCTTAATTCCAAGTCCAAGGTCTTCTTATGTGCAGTATCTTCTCTAAGCTTTCACTTGTGATCCCTGAAGAATTCTCTTACTTTTTGATAAGCTCAGTTCTACATGGGAAAGAACCGGTGTTCTATTTTATTCAGTATATTTAACAGACAATTCTGAGGTTATCAAATTATTCCCATCAAGAGTAGTGAGAATAAAAAGGTTTTACACAAAAAGAAATGATTTAATAATTATATTGAAAATTCTGACTGTTAAAATATCTAATATTAAAGTTAAAAATAATAATAAATTCATTTTATGTTTATTAAATTAGAAAAAGTATAAAAGCATTGACAAATCATAGATAAAGCATGTATCTTACTGACCATCAGGGATGGCTGTGTTTATTTTTTGTTCTTAAAGACTTTATAAAGCCCTTCTGTACTCATAAAAATGTGAGTTTATTGTGTATGCTAGAAAGAAAGTATTTCTTAATATCATCCATAATTGCTTTTTTCTCTATCTTAATTCATAGGAATGTATCAAAGGGAATTCATCACTTACCAATTTGCTTTCTGTACTGATCAACAGGAAGTTTTGTAGTGGAAGCATCTTTTCTGCCCATTTTTGATCTCCAAAATGCCTGCTGAAAAGAAGGAAAAGAATTATAATGAAATCCTTTAAAAATACTATCTACAAACTTCAGGAATAATTTATTTCTTCAGATTCATTTTTAAAGCATGAGAAAAAAAATGCCTTTAGCTTATCCCATTAGGTATTCATAAAGAATACAAAATTCTTCCAAATAAATTAGCAAGGATGAAATTGCTGGTAATTAAATTTCCCAATTATTTATTCTTGGTAGCATTCATTTTATCAAGAACTATCAATGCACAGTTAAACCACACTGTTAGAGCACATTATCCGTAAGTGTGAAAATGATGCATTGTTTGTTCAGATGAGTTGGGGTGTAGGCATGCTCCCAGGGCCGAGCTTCTTCGCAACTACTTGCTGCACTGCACCAAAAAGGAAGGCTAACCTTTGCATCTCAAGAAGTTTGTGTTTTGTTTTAGAAAACATGACATTTGTAGCAAAACTCGGGAAATTTTGGCTCTTGTTCTACCTTTCTCAAATAATAAATACTACCTTTTATTAATATCCTCATGCTTCCTACATTGTATGCACTATTTGTTTAATCCTCAATGTGTTTCCATATCCTATTATTTTTATTGAATTTAAATATTCCAGCAGAGCTTATAATCTGCTTGTCAAATCAATATTCTCTTTGTTTTCCTTTCACTATTACACTCTATTTCCTAACCTTAATTCACATATATAACTGAGTTCTTAGCAAAGGGATTTGAATGGAAGTGATATATCACCTTCAAACTCGACCAGTAAAAATTTCCAACTATTCTCCTTTCCTCTTCTAACTGGCTAGCATGGAAATAAGCTTCAGATAAACCTGGAAGCTGCATTTGTAGAAACATGGAAATCTGGCCAGACTGGGGATAAATGCCAATATTTTCACTAGCTTGGCATCCTGGTAACCTACCATGAGAAAGGAATGAAACTGAGCTATTCAACACGTGATTTATTACAGATACAAGTGTTTGCTAAAATGATGCCAACGTTGGTACTCCAAAGTTGTTCCTCATTTCTTTGAGTAGCGTGTTGTGAGAAAAAGATAAAGCCAAGCAAGAGCTGATCAGTTCACAAACCTAATGTAAGAGAACAGTAACCAGAAAATGAAGTGTTTTTTTCAAGTCACCAAATAGCAATAAATAAATAAAGCTTTAAAGAACAACAGGCCATTAAGATTTCTTGGGAGGAGGGGAGCAGAGATTAAAGGTGTTACTGTATCACATGAGCCTATTAGTTCACCTTATCTCGAAGTAGACATTAATGACGGGTGGGAAGGAGAGAAGCTCAGGAGTTTTGAGGCACAGGGGGAAACTCACAAATAGGAAAGAAACTGTAGCGCCATTGCTGGCATATACCACGCACTGGAAATTGTAAGAAGATTAGTAATATATGAGGGAATTATATTTACCAAGAAAGCAGAAACTTTGTCTAAAAGTCTGTGAATGAAAATCAACCCTTGGACCTATTTATTGATTAAATCAATAAATAGCATACACCAAGGAAGGCAAACTCTTTAGCATTGGTAATATCCACTTTTTATACAATCAGGAACAAAGACCCATCCAAAGGGAAGAGTCATAGAGAGTAAGTGACAAGAGAGGTCTTAAAAAAAAAAATTAGGGTATAAGGAAGAAATTTCTGTGAGTGAGGCTGTGCAAGGTAGGTAAGACTCATAGTCTATAAACCTCACAGAAAAACAGTCCAACTTGAGAGAGACAACTGTGATTCGGCTGTAGATGCTTGGCTTTGAAATGTATGCAGTAGGCAGGGAACTCTGGGAGGTTCTTGGTATGGGAAGGTAGGAAAAAGGGCACGCACTGCTATTTTAGGAGCAGAAAGGTGAACAGCAAGACCTGTAGGCTGTTCACTAAAATACATGTTTTCCCCCTCTGGGCACAAAGGACTACATTTCAATCTTCTTTGCGTACTAGTTGTGAGCAAATACATCACAAATTTTCAGCTTGCAAATTGCAGAATTGACCTATAAAATACTTCATGTGCACCCATCCATCCAGCCGAAATGGCGATGACCTCCATGGTGACAGGAAACCGTGTGATACAGACAGCGGCGTAGAACTTCTGAGAGCCTGGATTCTGAATGAGTACATGGAACAGAGTTGTCCAACCTACTTGTTTTGCTCCTTTATACTATTGTGAGATTAAGAAATAAATTTGTATGACTTGAGCCACTCTGCATTTGTTACATTTATTTGTTATGGTACTGATAATACTTTAAAACAAAAATGTATAGGTGTGTCCACGATGTACATTGATACAATTATCAAAGTGAAATTTCCCTACTGAGCGTTACTAATCAAATGCCAAATGTATGTGAAACCTGTTCAAATTGAACTACATCATCTATCTATCCATCCTCATAAAGATAGCTCACACTGATCCAACCCAACACAATAAAAAGCATTCCCACCAATAATTTTTATGTTTACATAACAAAATTAAAAGTTCTCATGTAAAGGTACAAGATCTCAATGATGAATGTAACTGTACTGTATACCTAAAATGTAGCAATAAACTCAATGGGAAAAAAAGTTCAACTAAAAACCTACTTTTCTAATCAATATAATATTCAGTATTATAGTATCACAGCAATATCTAGGAGTGTAAAAATGAGGATGACAGAAAGTCAAATAAATTAAGTCTTCAGCTCTAACAAACCCTCTTATTTACATCTAGCATAACTAGTCTTAAAATGTGACAAATAACAAAATTTTTCCCATTCTGTAAGTTGTCTTTTTACTCTGTTGTTGTTAATGTACAAATTCCCCATGATGAATGTGATCATTATGTACAGCAAAAATGTACTAAAAATACTCTAAAAAATTTGTATAAATGAAACCAAGATATCACAAAAAATCCTATAGTCTTACTTATTATAATTCAAAACATTAAAAATAAATCTGTCAAGACAAGTAACATAAATAATGTCAATAGCTATAATTTATTCACATAACAATTCCATTTGCATAGTGTTTGCATTTATTAAT
This sequence comes from Fukomys damarensis, assembly GCF_012274545.1. Taxonomy (NCBI): domain Eukaryota; kingdom Metazoa; phylum Chordata; class Mammalia; order Rodentia; family Bathyergidae; genus Fukomys; species Fukomys damarensis. The sequence goes on along the minus strand of NW_022900917.1, from coordinate 21,603,183 downwards.
TATAAAGTAGAGTTGTTATTTTAATCTGAATTGTGCAGGGATAGAAAAGATATTCCATTTTAGGACAGAAGTTAGTTTAAGTAAATAAACACAAAATAAGAGTCCCTTTTCAATTTAGTTATTTTCTTTGCTCTCTTGAAATATGCTTAACTTTGTTTTCAAAAACAAGAAAAAAACAAATTACTAAAGTCACCTGCCAAAATAGTTACTCACTATGTTTCTCTGTCTACTTCCTGATCATTTAAACCAAGATCCCAAGACAGAAAACACTTTGGAGGCTAGTATTTTATTCAATGATTATCTGTAATGAATTAAAAAGTAAGAGATCTATTGAAAATATCTTTTCACTGAAAGAAATTGGATTTTACTCATGAAAATCTGTTTTTATAATAAAATTATAATAAAAAGCTAGAGCATCTAAATTTTTGTAAGTACCTATATACTGTAAGTAGATATATTTTATATGTATAATAATCTCTGAATATATAAATATTAAAAGCATTTCAACCAAAAAAACAAAAGAGGGACTGGTTTTCAAGATTTGTTCCCAATTATTTTATTATTTTTAATATTTACTTAAAATTCAAAAATTTAACTTTATTTTTGCCTTTATATTCTAATATTCAAACAATAAAAAATTGCCAAAGATGGAACAAAACAATGCAGATAGACAGGAGTTTTCAAAAATGGCTTACATTTCATGAGCCGTAGCAGACACAAGAAAGTGAAAAATGTTTTACCAATAAACACATTAAAGCTATTTAAAATAATCTAAAGAGATACCAATTCATCTGCACAGTGCAAACTGTCAATGCCTCAAAATCGAGAACCTCCACAATGTTCTGACATTTCTTTGTTCTTCAAAGCCTTGCAGTAATCATCATTCATTTCTATTGCTTTGATGCTTAGATAGCAAACTCCCAAGAAATCCAGGGAGACATTAGCACATACAGCCGCAATTTCTAATAAGATAGCTATTTGCATACAAGATCAGCCACAATTTAAAATGTGTTGTGATCGATGTGGAAAGGGAATAACAGATTTATATTAGCATGTACAATACCAAGATTGTTTTCACAATTTAATTCCTCAGAGATTATGTCTCATCACCTTCTTTCATAAAGAACACTGTATTCCCAAAGGAGCTAACTTGTTCTGAGACCCAGCAAAACTAAAATATGGATTAATAAGATAGTATTTATTATTTATGAATTTTGCGGTAGGAATGATTTCAGATTAAATCATCAGAGAAGTTTTTAACATTTTTGAAACTAGATAACACATATTTGAGGAAGAAGGAATGCTAATTTTATTTAATACCTAAATTACATATTAAAATAATTCATAGTTAATTTTTTAGTTAATTAAAACTTTACACTTTGTAACTCTTAAGAATAAAGACAGCATTTTTGTTTCTAGTATGCTTTCTTTACCTGAATTTAATACAGCAATTCTGGTACATGTATTTTTAAGCACAATATGTGACCTTTAAACAAAGGTAGTATTGTACTATATTCAATCACATTCCAACTAAGTTATTTTATTGTTCACTTATACCTTTTTTATGAAATCCAGATAGAAAAACTAAAGAAATAAGAAACCCAAAGCCTTCACATATGTCTCTGCTTCCAGAAAAAGCTTTAAATCCAGACTGTGACATTTAAATACATATCAAAACATAGGTTATTAAAAGATTCAACCCATGACCATAGAAAAATAATTATTTCAGTTTCAGAGACTAACAGAAAGACCTTTACTAGGAAAAATGTTTATCTAAGCATGAAGCCTTAACTAAGCCGAAAAGATATTTGGTATGTCTGGATAAAAACTGAGAACTAATTATGAAATATAATTCTATTCTAGATGCTGGAAATATAGTAGTGAACAATAAAAACATTTTCTTCTGATCTCACAACATATCCAACCTTTTAAGAGTACTCAAAATTCAAAACTGTTCATGGAATTAAGATATTTGTAATTAACTGCAATGATGATGCACTTCCTAGATTTAAAAATTTTAGTATAAAGAACCATTAATGATATGAATTTGCCATTTGTTCCTTACTCATGTTGCAGGGCACTAAAAGATTTAGCTCATAGTTCCACAATACTAACAATTTAATTCACATTTTCAAAAATTAGCTCATACTCTGTAATTTTCTTTAAATGTCCTGTCAACATAATCCCACTTGCAGAACTTTTACTTTAATAATACACACCAGGGTCATCTCCAGTAAAAATAACTGAGACCTTGCCTAAGAGTTAATATAAATGTTTCTGATCTCCAGAGATGATACTTCACATTTGGAAAAATGGGGAAAAAATGAGTAATTTGAATAACTTTTACTGTGGAATAGATGATGTATATTGTTAAAATATGAAAAAAATATTAAAAGTTAATTATTTTTAAGTTAATTATTTAAATTATACTTAGTAATATTAATTGATAACATGTAATAAGCAAATATAATAATCCTCCCCTCAGTATTCATGCCAAAATTGTCAAAATCTTAAAGGGTTTTTATAAGAGGCAAAGTTTTTGCATATGAACTGTGCATATTTCCCAGTATGCATTTATTTATAATTATATATGTTTTAAATCATATGTAGATTACTCATAATCCATAAAACCATGTAAATGCTATGTAAATAGTTATTATAATTTATTGTTAAGGGAATAAAGGAAATAAGCCCACATATGTTCCGTAGAGACACAATTTCTTTTTCCGAGTATTTTCAATCTGCTGTTTATTGAATACATGGATGCTGAAACTTTGGGTAAAGAGTCCTTGGAAAAAGAGGGCTGATTGTAGAAAGACAATCATTAGGAAGAAAAAATTCTTGTATAAAATTAGATAGTTAAAAAGTGTTCTTTTTAAGTTATCAAAAATCAGAATGACCAATACCCTGACTTTGCAAAATGAATTTCATTTATAACTGCAAACAAGTATCTAGAAGGGCCAGGGATTTAGCTCAGTGGTTCCGCTAAAACAACTAAGAGGTAAGAAAGTGCAGATGGAAAATTTGCTCAAATCTATTACAAAATGAGTATAGGGAGTGAGAGAGAATAGTAAGTAGATGGCACCTGGGGTTGAGGGAGAGTTTTTTTTTAACGCCCCCCCAACACACACACAGGATATGTATGTGTTAAGGGATTGAACCCGGGGACCTTGCCCATGTTAGGGAAGCCAGACAAGCACTCTAGCACTGAGCTAGTCCTTTTTTTTTTTTTTTTCATTTTATTTTGAAGTAGGATATTGTTCAGTTGCTCACCCTGGCCTTGAACTTATGAAGCTTCTGCCTCTGTTTTCTCAGTAGGCTAGCATCACAAATGATCACACCAGGCTATGACGCTTTGTTTATATTTTTAAGACTTTCGAACTAAGAAGGAAATTTGATTTGGTCTAAATAATAACCAGGAGTTAGGAGAAAGGGAAGCAATGAAAATAATGGGGAAAAAATGAAAATGGCAGATATTTCCAAGTAAACAGAATACAGAATACAATGCAAACTTGACAGAATAATCATAGCAGACTATTTTCCCTTTTAAAAAATTTATTAGTCTGGGTTTGCAAAACATAATATTTACATTTTTGTGTGGAGTTGGTACATGTACATAACAAACCTTAATTTCTTTTTTCATCTTTCTCTTTCTCCATCTGTGGATCCCTTTACCATGTGACGGAGACATATCACATTACTTCCTATTTTCTATCCTTTATTTTGCTCTTTATTTATATTTTGCATTTCTCATATAAGAGAAGCTGAGCAACACTTAAATTTGTGTGTCTGATTTATTTCACTTGACATTAGGGTCTCGAGGGGCATCCATTTCCTACAAATGATTCAAGTTTATCCTTCTTTATGATAGAGTAGCACTCCACTATTACAAATACTACATTTTCTTTATTCATTCATCTGTTGATGGACGGATAGGCTGCTTCCAAAATTTAGCTATTATGAATTGTGCTCCTCTAAGCATGGGTATGGATGGCAAATAATGTGCTTATTTCTTTCTACTACTCAGTACTAGCTACTCAGTACTTACTCAGAAAAACTCAGTACAGGCAGATTTTATGTAGATTTTACTGGGTGAGCATAAGGTAAAGGCAATAAGACAAAAACATTCAAGATTGTAACAACAGGAATGAAGGGATGTAGCATGTTATCTAAATCTAGAGAAGAAACTAAAGAGAGCAGGGGGTTAATCAGAAAGTAGATCAATCTTTGCATTTTGAGGGTTAGATGAGGTTATACAAACTTGAGAATAAAAAATAGTAAAATATTTAGTGATAGAGAATCAGAAGTGCTTTTATTAGAGAATAAAAATTAGTAATAGAGGATCTGAGGTTATTGATGTTGTCATCATCATTATCATTATTGAAATGGAGTGGGTTTTGGCCCAAGGTGACAAAAGTAGTAGGATGATGCCTGTTTATGTTACACATGTGAAAAGCAAAGGCATAGAAGTGGTGGGTGTGGGTTTGGGTTTGGACAAAAAGAAGTATTCTGAATTAAGGAGACTCAAAATGGAACTCGTAAAAGGAGAGGTAGAGGGCATTACAGTCAAATGGAATGAGCCACAAAGTCGAGTTTTCTTGTTTGGCTTGTCTTGCTTGCTAGTAATATGCAGAGAAAACTAAACGATCTGGAAGTAGCAATAGAAACAAAAGATTACAATTGATGTCTTGTGCTCCAGCTATGTGTAAAAAGTAAAGAAAGAAAAGTCTGTATTTAAAAAGGCTTCAGGAAGATGAATCAGGTTTAATCTCAAAAGCCAACAATAATGATTAACGAAGTGCCTGGTGATGGGTGAAGTCCAAAGAGGATATCACAAAATATAAGAGGGGCAGTGATTTAGCTCAGTGGTTCTGCTGCCTGTCTCACAAGTACAAGGACCCGAGTTTCCCCAAAAAAAAAAAAAAAAAAAAAAAAGAAATATAGGAGGGCAAGGGAAGAGTAGAAGACTGGTCTATGGAAAATCCCAGCATAGCAAGGAGCACAGATTCATAGGAGGGCATAGAGTCAAGTGGGTCATACCGTAAATGAGAAAAGAAAAAGAGAATGGGTAGTATCTTGATAGCTTCATATCAGAACTGCACTGAATGGTTAGGTCTCTCAGAAGTGACTTATGGCCTACGTAAAATGGGGGAAATCTTAGTTCAACTGGTAAGAGGCACCTAGCCAGAATTCAGCACCTCAGAGAGGCCTCAGAGCTCCTATCTGGTTAGGCACGTCGATTCACCAGAGGGGACTGGAAGCTCTAGGGGAGCATTTTTTGAAATGTGGCCATCCGTCACTAGCATCAGAATTGTATGGCACGTTCAGCAAAATGCAGATTCGTAGGTCTTATCACAATCCTACTGAATCAGAATCTCAGCAGCTGAGGTCTGTACACACTTTCCAGATGATGATTAAGAAATATTGATTTTCTTTTTAATGGGTTTATAGATAACTCTTCAGGCTAGAATTCAGAAATAAGTACTGAAAGTACATGTAAAGCTCGAGCAGGGTCTGTGAGATCGTTCAGCTGCTCAGGGGACGGTGAGGCCTGGCTGGGAAGGCATAACTCAATTCTTGAACCTTTTAATGATCAGCTGACATTTCATACCTTTTTTTGGACAGGCTTGGGGTTTGTGTGGAAGGATTCAAAGAAGATAAGAAAGGCTGGGGAGTTTGAAAATAGTTAATAGACTGGAAAACAAAAAACAAAAAAACAAAATTCCCAAAATAATCTACTGAGTGAGTAATGCAGCAAGCAAAAATGATGTGATATTTGGTGTGAGGCTACATAGGATTTGGGAAAGAGCCTAGGTGAGGGCATGAGGTAGAGAAAATATAAAGATAATAGTGCTTTTCCTCCTGAGTAAACAGTTATCTAAAATACAAAATCCAAGACCTCACTCTTTAGAAATAATCAGTAAGATCAAGGAAGGGACAAGTAGGAGGCATTTTCAATAAGCACCTAATAACTGCCAGAGTTTTCAAATTCAGGTGATCATGGGCCATCACTGGCAAAATGCTGAGTTAGAGAGATGATAACAGGGTTAACAGAAATAAGTAATACAGAAGAAGGAGGTATAGGGTAGGTGGTAAGGGTGGAGAAGTGTCAGAAATCTGCAAGATAAAATGTTTATAGCCGCCAAAAAAAATGCACTTGTTTTTTTGAAACAGTAGAATTAGTTGGTCCAAACAAATGTATTATAGATCCTTCGGACCCCCACCAAAAAAAACCCCACAAATATTTTACTTACTTTTATTTTAATGCCATTTTAATGCACAGATTGTTGTGGCATCTGGACACATGACATACTTGAAAACAACACATTAAATTTATACTGCCCAGAATAGACCAAAAGCTGCCTTGCGTGTACCATCAACACTCCTCACTGGGGGAGGGGGTGCGGCATTAGCTGGGTCCTCTGGAATTATTTTTTAAAATTCTGCACTGTGAACAAATATAAAACAGGCAGGGACTTCAGATCTGAAGGGCTACATAAGGGAGAAAATTTTCTATCCACATAGGGAGAGAAATTCCCACACAGGAACATTGTTACAATTCACCAAGATTTTACTTTAGTAAAACAGGACACACTCTCAGGTAACTCCCTGTATTGTATTTTTTTAAAGGAGGTATGTAGATTAATTAAACTAGAATTGGTCAGTGATACCTACTATCAACCTGTAGTTATCACACTAAAAGTCATTAATCACAGAAGTACATTATCCTTTCAATAAAAGTTATTTTATATAAACTGTCCTTACAAAAATGTTTTTAAAGGTTACAAAAATATGGCACCAAATAATCAAACTTTTACTATTACAATTATTATACCATAAAATGCTATAATAAAGCAGGCAGGTGGAACCACTACACACGACAGCTTAATAAGTTGAGAGGAATGAGAAAAAGCAAGAGTATTGTTAGCTTTAACATTTCTGAGGTTGAGAAAGGGCAGTTTTATATCCACCTGAACTGGTAACTGATGCACCTTCAGATTGTCTCTCCTCATGAGACATTTGGAATTGTATGCAGTGGTTACAAACCTTGAGTTTTCAATGTGTGTAATCACTTTTAACTAAGTTATTTTAAAAGAGTTACATGAATGTCATCATTGATTCTATTACTATATAACTATAAATCTTTACTTCATCCATCTGTTGTCAAAAACTAGTGCCTAAAGGATGAAGAAAACCATTAAGCTCTAAAGATCAACACCTCAGATAGCATCTACTTTTATTTCTATAATTCCTGACTAGACATATTCATTTTATTATGATTCTTTTATATGATTGCCCTTTTCTTGGTTTCCAGTAGAACATCACTGTATTATTATGTTTTAAAATTTTCAATAAACTTCTCAGAAACAAAGATTTATTAGTCAAAAATATTTCTTTTTCTCCATTTAGCACAAATGATAGCGTCATTTGGCGAGGATTTTCAAAATAATGTCATGTTTTGAAGTATGTATTTTGTTAATTCTTTCCTAATCTAGCTCTCTTTTCCTCCTTGGGCTATGTAATAAAATTCATCCCACACAAATTGTGAAGGCTATTTTAAAAAGATGCCAAAACAAGTGAGGTTTTAGCTATATCCTGTCTTCACTATCCTTGCTTTTTGTTATTTTAAAACACGATACCTGTTAGTCAGCTACTGCAAGAATAAAGATTCCCAAAGATGTCAACATCTTGGCCTCCAGAGCCTGTGATCATGTTATTGTATATGACAAGGGCAAATTCAGGCTACACACAGAGCTAATCTTGCTAATCCAGTTGACTTTCAAATAAGGGGATTATCCTGGATTATCTTGATTGGCTCTAAGTAATCATAAGGCCTTAAATGTAGGAAAGGATGCTGAAGAGTCATAGTTAGAGATGGCCTGAAAGATGCTGTGTTGCTGCTTAAAAAATGGAGAAAAGGCCACAAGCCAAGGCATGTAAGTAGCTGTTAGAAGCTGGGAGAGGCAGGAAAACACATTCTGCCCTAGAATTTCCAGAAGGATGCCAACATTTTGATTTTAACACACTGAAACTCACTTTATATTTTTCAATTCCAGCACTGTAAGATTATATGTTTGTGGGACATTTTTCAGTTGCTAAATTTATGGTGATTTGCTAAAGTAATAAAAGAAAACTGATAAAAATATGTTTGTGTTTAGATTAAATATTCTATCAAATTCTGAATCTATCAAATTCATTACCCAACTTTGGCTAATTCAAAAAAAAGTTAACATTTTTTTTATTTTTCTTAATATATATGCATTTACACTGAAACAATGAACAGGTCCCCAAATATGGTAGTTTTACAACAAACTATTAAGCTTGGGAAATCTACTGAAAAGCTTGAAAATGCCATGTCCTGACACTCTTTATCTAATTTTTCAAGTACCTACATTTTCATCTCATGGAGCTCCTATTTTGTGTAAAATGTAGGAAACAAAGGCCTAGATTATTGGAAAGCTGAAGGATTGTAGAGAAATGGAATATGCATTTGGTTAATGAATAAAAGATAACAAGCCCTGACCAAGATATGTGCTTATCGTTAGTTCCTAGCTTCAGATAAATGTGTTAATAAGATCTATAATAAGGCGACGCTCTAACTAGGACACTTTTGTAAGTGAAAGTGGGGTCCCATCATACCAAGACAAGTGCAAACCAGCACCATTCCAGGCCAACTGGGATATACTCTTGCCTCAAGTATGAAGCACAGAGGGACAATTCATAATAAACAGTACTTCAAATGGTTCTTCATCCATAAGGTATTAAAATACAAGAATGGCATATCTTCTTTTAGAATATTTGAGTGTCAGGAAATAAATCACGATTTTAAACTATACCCAAATCAGACATAAGAATACAACAAGCAAAGGCTGTGCTATGAAGCAAACGGTCTGTGTATGCAAAATCATTCTGAGACAGGGTACTGCTGACTATGCAGAGTCCTACAGCTGTGGGTTTTTGGGATTGACTCTCCTGATTCTTTTCCTACATCTCCATTTTTTTCTCAGCCTCTATCATAGGCACTTTTCCTTCCACCTATGAAACTCTAATGTATGGTGTTCCCCATAGTGTATCGACTCCATAAATTATGACATCCTTGAGTGTCTTTCCTATACATTCCAGTACTTTTCTCCCCAGCACTGATAATCTTCACTCAGACATACATCACTGTAACCAAGCATAACCAACCTCAATTTCTCATTTCTCCTTTAGCTTTCTTAATTTTCCTATTTCTCCCTTGGGTTTTGTTGTTGTTGTTGTTGTTGTTCATTTGTTTGTTTAATCTCACAGAAATAACACAAATATATCACAAGAATAACACAACAGTAGTGTTCTTTTTATTGCATGTTGTCCTCAATGAGTGGCACTAACCTTGATCCTTTAATAAGATGATATCTGCCTCATTTCTTCACTGTGAATTTAATCTTTTTCCATTTATAATCAATAAGTATTTACAATAAATCTTGAAGCTATATAAATGTTTTATTTTGTTCTTCAGAAAATTTGCAACTACTACTTTAGCATTTGTTGATGTTTTTTGGTTGAATTAATTAAACTTTGACAGTTTCCAAATGATGATTTTCAAACTTCATCATTCCTATTACATTTATTACATGGTATTCCAATATATATAGAAGCATGTTTTTCTCTCCATTTGTTTATTCATTTTTGTCTTTGTAGCAGTATGCCTTCATAGAGTACAGTTTTATGCAATAAGTTAGAACTCACTTATGTAATTTTTTTATTTCAATGCTTGCATTGTCCTGAATTTGGCATGGAAGGTCTTCCAAGGTGGGGTATGTGTCATCATTTCTTAAACACTTTCTTATTTTCTGACACTTAAAATATTCATAGTTTATCCTGTGATTTCCCTACTCTTGCCTTGGAATCTGCCACTTTTTCTGGGGGCTCAGTTTCCCTTTTTCTTGAAAATGGTTAAGCAGAAACTGAGATTTTAAGTCAAGATATGCTTGATTCTAATGCTAATGTGTAATAGAAAATACGGGTATTTGAAATGAAATGGATACTTCCAATCCAAATCACAGAGTTCATTCTAGCTTTTCTTTTTCCACCTTTGTATGTAACTTTCTTCTCTGATATTGAAAAATTTGTAAGACATTGTTATCAATATAAGTTTTTTATACTTAATATTTTGTGTATATTTAGTGAGAAAAACCTAACACCTAAGATGTGTTTGTTTTAAACTTTGTGAATCATCTATGAATCAATGGATTAAAGATCATTTGAATTAAATCTACCAAATATCTAACCTGGGTTGATACAGACAAGTTGAAGATAATGTTAGCATTGAGTATTGAAGATTTCCTAGAGGCTGATCCCATTATTTTATGCCTGACATACATGTATCCATACTGTTCTCACACTAATACTGCCTGTTCCTTGAAGCTGCTCATGGAGTTTGTTTCCGCTAAATATATAGCTGTCTGTGGGAGGTACAGATAACAGAACAAAATCAGAGTTTTTGAAGATAAAGAGTTAGGATTCAACACAGGAAACAACAAATATCATTTCAATGTGTGCCCACATATTATGGACATTTATGTATTCATACATTAAAAAGTAGGTTGTATATACCAAATCACTAATATTCAAGGTGTGTTTTGTGAAATTACACACACACATACACACACACACACACACACACACACACACATATATATGGACTAATCTTTAAATTAAGATCTAAAATCTATTATTCTCACATATTTTATTGTAAAACATAGAAATATTAGTGGATTTCCTTGATTTGTATTAAAGGCAAGTAATTCTTTTGCTAATTTTGAGTAATTTCAATGTGTATTATCTATTTTAGGTAATCATGTTTCAAAATTTAGCAGAAATATACCAGAAAAATAAGTCTATGCAGAGCAAACACAAAGTAATACAGATTTATCTTTCTTTGACTATGTCTCTATATGGCTAATAACATTAGGAATAGTAAATGAAAAGGCAATTTCTAGTGAGGTACATAGTTTAAAAAACTCAAATCTTCCACCAGGGATTTAGCTCAATGGTTCTGCTCCCTGCCTCGTGAGCTCAAGATCCCAAGTTCGATCCCTGGTACCAAAGGCGGGGGGGACTCAAACAAAAAAAACCTCAAGTCTTGTTCCCTGCTTCTAGGGAAGCAGAGTAGACCAGAAGCATGAAGTCTTAGTTTAGCAAACCTTTTCCCAAAAGACTGATGACCTTGACAAAGCCATGTTGTTTCCTTTATTAAACAATCCTAAATTCCTTCTAAATTTTAAAACCCTAGTATACATGAGCATATGTATTACAGAATACATATTCTGGGAATAATTATTTTCATTCCTAGAAATACATTTTGCACATTAAAAGAGGCATAGTTATACATAATTTTTAAACATACATTTTTTTAAAAAAATCAATGAAATATATGTTCCCTGAAATAGCTTAATCTAAATATACAAGGGGAATCAAACAGCCCAAGGCAGCCATCAGAATGCCTTTTATGGTTATTTTGTTTCTAGTAGCTTTGTAATTCAGTATTACTTATTTTAAAATAGCTTTTTTAGCAAGTAGATGTCAAAAGTATTAAAAAACTAGTATATGTTGAACTCTTTAGAAGTTACACTAAATGTATTCATTATATTAAAGTCCCATGTGATTATATCATTACCACTTCACTAATATGAGAATTTTTCAAGCTGGTACTTTTCAGACTGTGGCATTAATACTTGTATTTACAAATTATGATGCAATTTACACAGTTATAAAGCCAACGAATTATACTACCAGAGAAATACAATACAGTACAGAGTTTACAAAATCTGGAAAAAAATGTGAAAAAAGTTAATGGAAAGAAACATTAGCTTGTAGCTAATGTAAGTCTACTACTGAAAATAGAGAAAAAAAGTAAATTTGTAAAAAGCATAATTAACATTTCTCTTAAAATGGATCGATAACAAAAAGGGCTTCTTAGATACGACCTAAAATACAAATGAGAATACAAGAAATTCTACCTTGTACCATGCTTTGTATCTTCCATCTCCTATTCCCAAATACCTACTCTATCAAGTGTGCAATGCTCTTCATAAGGCATTTCAGTAAAAAGGCAACAAACTGCTCCTAGATAGTGGTAGTTCATCTTTTAAAAGGCATTCGGGTTCACAGGAAGAGAGACAGAAAGAAAGAAAGAAAGAAAGAAAGAAAGAAAGAAAGAAAGAAAGAAAGAAAGAA
>NW_022900917.1:21540726-21590858 GCF_012274545.1 Fukomys damarensis | reverse complement strand
AAGGAAGGAAGGAAGGAAGGAAGGAAGGAAGGAAGGAAGGAAGGAAGAAAGAAAGAAAGGAAAGAGAGAGAGAGAGAGAAAGAAAGAAAGAAAGAAAGAAAGAAAGTTAGAAAGAAAGAAAGGAGGGAGGGAGGGAGGGAGGGAAGGAGGGAAGGAAGGAAGGAAGAGGAAGGAAGAAAGGAAATACAAATATAGATTTGAAATAACTCATTCAAGAGTAATAAGACTCTAACTTCCATTAAAGTGTGGACTATAAGAACTAAAAGACTTGAATGATAAAATGTCTAGAAATTAAAGCTTAAATGAAATAACTGGGCTTTGGTTACATGAGTGCATTTTGTGAAAATTCACTATCTACACTCATGTTACATGCATGTTCCTGTATCTATGTCAATAAAAAGTTGAGTAAAAAAGAATGCAGCTAAAGTGATGCTTCAAGTATACTTACATTAGAAAAGATAAGACTGAAAAATAATGAACTGAGAAGAAAAAATTAGAAAGGGGACAGTGAAGTCCCTCAAATTAAAAGGAGTAAGTCAAACAAAAAGCAGTAAGCAACAAAATAGAAAATAAAGATTCCAAAGAAATGATCAACATACACAAAAGCTGATGCTTTAAAAAACAGAAATATGGAACAAATTCTCATGATATAATAATAAAAAAATGCATGAACTGTGTTAGGAGTGAAAAAGAGAATACCATTATACATTCTGAAAAGATTAACTTTATATAACAGAAACACTAATGTCACTTACAGGTTCATTTCTATTGACTGTTTTTTATCTTGGGTAAGGCATCACATTTTTCTGCTCTGTGTAACATATAGTAATTTTATGGGATAATGGAGATTGCAATTGCTACACTGTAGAAAATTTAGATATTGTTTTATTTATTTGAAACTTTTTGGGTTTTTGTTTTGAGGAGAAGGAAAAAGTTGTTGATCTATTTTCTTTACATTTTTTGGAGGTTGAGACTGACTCAGCAATTACTTCTGGGATAGACTAATCCCATTTCCAAAGCATTTTTCAAACTGAGATCTCAATGTTATGGATGAGGATGTGTCACTCTAACTAGTCAAAGCCCTAATCTCTCCTTATTCTGTATGAGCTCACAAAATTGCTCATTATAAACATCCTTCCCCATGCTATTTCTTGTCATATGGACTTAACACTCCATATCCATGACCTATAAGAGAACTCCTACCTATTTCTGATACAAAGTGCTTTCAAAGTTCCCTCTAGAGCTCTGACCCATAATATCCAACTCTCAGTTTCCCCAAACTCCATTGTCCATCTCCTACATTCAGTAAGATTGCTAGCTGTTTGGGTCTCTCCTCTTCATAACCGCAGTCAGGAAATTAACTTTGGGAAGACAGCTAGAGAGAGTGCAGGGGTCACTTTGTTTGTTCTACTTAACAAGGGTCTCATGAACCACGTATATATGCTACGTATATATGTACACATATATACTCACACACATTCAATATATTCTATGAAACATTGCAGTTAGCTGTAACACAGTGGACAAAGTCTACTCCCTGTTACTCCATGGTCAGAAGAGAAAGTCTTTAATTGTGTTTATAATGTAGTTGCTTAATCTTGAGAGTGAAACAGATTTCTATAATATTATTATATCTCTCTTGATAATAAAATGCCTCATTGTTAAGGATGTAATACACTTATTCATATACATCTGATTTTGGTTGACTGGTTCCACATAGCTTGTCTGGAGCATTTTCTCATGTAGCTGTGGCCAGCTTGGTAACCAACTTATATGTGTTTATCTCCTTGTTGACTACTGTTTACCCTTTCTTCCATTTCTTACTCTTCTTCTCCTAACACTGTACCCCAGCTTAGACTGTGCCTCACTCTTGTCTGCAAGCCCTACGATAATCCAATCAATAACCCTGTTTCTGTCCCATCAATTCCTAAAATATATCACAGTTATTTGTGATTAACTAAAATATTCTATGCTTTCTCAAAACAGTTTTAATGTGCAGTGCAGACCCAGAATAATGCCCCCTCTAAGAATTTATATGCAGCTTATTAAGAATAGAAAACTCCACATGTGCATTCCCAATGTCAATCCTGTTCCAAATCCAGACAAAAAATAAATTATGAGAGCAGCAGCCTAGATGAAAAGGATGGAAAAATGTAGATATAAAGATGTTGCATGAGTAAAGCAAGAATGATCTGCAATAAACTTCAAAACTAGTGAAGCGATTCTGGAATACTTAGGCAAATTTCTCCACATTCATATTGATATGTATTGATAATATTGAATGTGGTAAGCAGAGTTCTGAGATGACCACCACTGACTCTCACCCTGCCTACCCTGCATATGGGTGGAACTGGTGGCTATGATAAGATTCTGTGACATGCTACATTGAATGGCCGGAGGGTTTCACAGATAGGATCAAGGTGCCATATCAGTGGACTGTAAATGGAGATATCACCCAAGTGCAACTGATTCACTGCACTAACCTGACACTTGAACTATTTGTCTAGAGGTCAAAGTCAAGAAAGTCAGAAAGAATTCTAAATGAGAACGATTTGGCCCATAAAAGAAATTTTCCAGTGCTGGATGGGGCCGGTTGATCAAATCCTCCTTCAGAAAATCTAGCATTTTTCCTCACCACTGGGCTCTGTAAAAAGATACTTCTAAAATAGAGAGACTGTCCACTGTATACTATTACTCAATAAACAAATAGAATAACAATCACTAATATTCATAATGAAGATCTTACAAGCATGGGAAATTCATAAATGCTTTCTGAATTAAGAATCCAATTATTTTAATTACTTAAATATATTTCATTTCACTTTTTTCTATACATTGAAATTCTATATTTACATGAATAAACACAGTACCTCCTTCCTCACCAATGTCATGTAATTTAGGGATATATTTCATTTCTGCCCTAGCTCTTGCTATCTAAAGGCACAAGTGAACTTCTGTGTTATTTAGATATATAAGATATTGACTGAAATAATATCTTTTCATCCTTTTATTTTAAAAGAATTTGATATTCATATACCTTGAATGCCCTAGTTAAATAAGTACAAAATAACAGGACAGTCCTGTCACGTGGTCCTTAAACACACACACACACACACACACACACACACACATATATACTAGAAACAAAGAAATAGCAATAACAATAAACAAAGAATAGACATGTACAACATTTTTATGTATATAGTTTTATATCTTTGGCAGGATCATTTAATGTTACATAGTGAACATATAGAATAAGAGAATAGGAGAAATTTTAGCTGTTTCAAAGTTTTCTCAATTTTCAAAATTTCGCCTAAAAACTTCCAAACCCACACTGTGATAATAAACAACTCTTATTCCATGAATAAACTCCCTAAAACAATTAATAAGAGAAATATGTTATTTTCTAAACACTCATACAAGGAAGGAAGAGAATTTGTAAATAATCCCTTATTTTTTTAAAAAAAGATGGTGACACACGGATGAAGAATTCACATTTTTTCATGTTTTATGTCTAACTATGGAGATTGTTATAATTAATGAAGAGTAAAAGGTGTAGAATAAACTGAACTGATAAAATGTATTAAATGTACTATGTATTCTGTGACTAAATGATTACTTTGTGGACTAAAGATTGAAGTTTAAAAGATTTATTAATAAAAAAGCAAGAAATCTCTCTGGAGATAATTACATTGTTGGCTACTAGCATGATGGGTTTCATTGATGTAGGCAATGAAACTGCTGAAAGAGAAACTTCAACAGAAACTTCAACACAAATTTTGGTGCCTTAAGATAAAAAGAGAATCAAGATTCAAGGGATAGATAGAAAGCAAAATAGATTAGAATTGGTAATGAAAGATAAAAAGAAAACAATGAATTGTAATGATTTAAAATATATCAAGTATAACTCTTGACAATGTTACATGAAGGATAACTTGATGTGATGTCATTATTTTGTAAAAGTCAATTTCCCAATTTAATGTTTGCCTTTTAATTTTATTAGTGGCGGTTTTGATATGAAAAGTTTTTAATGTTGATGAATCTCTAAGAGCTATTGTATTTTCCTTAAAAATAAAATTTTGATTTCAAAATCATAAAGGAAAAATATATGTCTAACATAACTATAACTTGGATAATATTTCATATTTACAAAGATAAACACCTCCAAAAATAGGGGAATTTGTTTTAATTCCAGAAGCACACTGTTATCTCCACATCAGTCAAAAATGTATTCAGAATATATTAATTACAGAAACACTATGGAATATTATGTATACCTGGGTATATATAGAGATACATGTACTTACAAAGATTATATTAATATGCAAGCATGGCTATTCGTTCTTTAGTATCAATATGTCCCCATATATGTCCCCATGTATTGTTCAAAGCAGTGGCGGTGAACCTTTTAGAGCTTTCTATAATAATAAACACCATACTGTAGCACACAGGCCACAGGTCCACTGCTGATTTAGGGTATAAAATACAGTTTGTTCTCAAACAAATTATGAAAGAATGAATCTAATATATATCCAGAGGAAAAAAATAGAAGCAAAGAATAGAAAATAAAACATAAAATAGTATCTTGAAGTAAATATAACTATAAAGACAAAAAAAGTTAATTTTCTAGTGAAAAAGCTACTCTAAGCAGAAAGAAAAATGCATAAAATAAAAAAATGGAAAATTAGAAAATGGTTTCTTTAGTAACATAAGCTAACTCAACTAAAATCAACTACATTTCCTAGAATACTTTGATAATATATAGAAAATGAAGATGAAATTATTTCTCAAGTGTGATGTATCGAAGAAATAGATCAATGAAACAAAAAGAGTAATATCATCACAGCATACAAACAGAATATTCACATATAGATGAAAAAAATCACAGTTTACATTGCATTCATATTTAAAATCAAACATCACATTTTGAAGGTTTCCCCCCTAAATATGGAAGGAAAAATAAGCTAGAGCTTTAATACAATTTTTTTTCCAACCTGGAACAGCTGCAAAAAACAAATCTTGCTGGAGATAAGCTTGGTTATAAATATCAACATTCCCTTTAAATAAGGGAGTCCACTTTTCATACCATCTGCCTCTTTCTAAAAGAGAAAAAATATGAAAATCATAAACCAGGACATCCTTTTCAAACAAGGTATTTAAAAATAAATGTAGCAAAATGTCTATGAATTATTCTGTACCCCTGTCTTTAAATTTGTCCTGGTTAACTGCGATGAGAAAATTAGATTTTGTGAAAATAAACATCTCATTCCATGAATAAACTTCCTCAAGCAATTAATAAGAGAAAAATGTTTTCCAACTTTTTCACATAATTAGCCATAATCACCATCTCTGAGTAGAAATATTTTTCCTTAATGTGCCACACTACCTATTGTTCATTTTTAAATTACATGTGTAACTTTTGTCACCTCTACTTTCCCAAAACTCTTTTAGAGACTGTCCCAGCATTTCTATAATATCTCTTCCAGTACAAAAAAAGAAAAAAAAAAAGAGTTATCAAAAGAACTGGACTTTTAATACAGACAGATTCTATCTTATGCAAATACTTTTCTCAACCCAGTGAATTTTTTATACTCCAGCTTGGATTTTATCTTAAATTTTTCTTTCTTTTGTGGTTAGTTATTTTTCTTTCTTTTTTAATGACCTTGTGATCGAACATTTTAAGTTTTAACTGTTCCACGTCACTATGACTTTAGTACTGAAGTCCATAAGCCATATTCATTATTTATGGCTTTAAACTCTGATAAGAAAGAATTCAATCAAAATGGTCTATCAAATAGAAGGTTCAGAGTGATGTTTTAGATGTGCTTAGAAAGAAAAATATCAGTATAGTACTACTGAGATTGCGAGAGGTAAAGTAGAAGAATCCCAAGACAGAGGAAAATGGCATCCTCTATTTTAACAATATATGTAAACATTTAGTCAGTTTCCTGAGATACATTGGTAGCATTCTGAAAAGATCCTGAAACAGAGGCCCCAGGAAGCACTGATGTAAGTCATTCTCATTTTGATATTCATTCTCTCCCTTCTTTTTCTTGCACACACAAAGACACACCCATATGTTGCAAACAAAAAGAACAAAATTGAATCTTTAATCGTGAGCTTCTGTGCTCACGATGCTAACGTTGCTAAGATTGCACATAACTATGCCCTTCACTGGAAGAATATATCATAAGGCCTTTTTCAAATTGTTTCATTCTGTTTTAGCCATGGACCACCTCTGTCTGTAATTATAGAAAACAAAGTTCCTTTACAAATGGCAAATGATTGCCTCTTTGGAACGCTGCGTCTTCAGTGTATAAAGGAGGGAGGAGAAAAAAAGAGTTCTCCATAATAATGGTCAACATTATTTAATTTCAAATTAATTATTTAAAGTAACATTTACAGCACTTAATATTTTATACTTTTCATGATTCAGTGTAGACAATACAAAATGATTTGAACAATTAGATTTTCAGTGTAACAGCACAAGTTGCCCTGCACTCGGCCTTAGACCCACCAAGTATAGCTTTAAAAATGTTAAAATTATTGTTCCATATTAAATATAAATTTTATTTTCTGACGTCCCTCCACCAAATTGTAGTACCAAGAGAAAAGAGGTTTTCCTTTTAAATGCTGAAGAATTTCAAACAATAAGGATAATGTCTTACACATAGTAGTTAATACACATTTTTTAATCAAATATTCTCCAAAAAATAATTGTATGAACATAAAACATCATACTTGATATTCAATTATTAAAAGCTTTATTTAGAATGCATTGAGTTTTAAAATATTACTATGAGCTTTCGATCTGTAATAAGAATATGAGCTTGAATGTAAGTAATTAACTCCTCCCTACTTTAAATTGTTTCTGATTCTGTCACTTTTTAGCTGTTGACCACACTAAGCACATTTTCATTTTAGAAATGGGTTACTTCAAGAACACTTATTTCATATGGCTGAGTTGTGATGGTTGAATAAAATATAAATCATGTAGAGTAGTTTAAATAGTGCTTCTGACAATAAATGTTATTAATATTTCTACATCACCCAGGTTTAATGTTATTATTTAGATTTTTAAAAATTTTTAAAACTTTACCTTGATCTCATGTTCATTAATAATCAATGAGCTCCATTATATTTAACATTATTAGGATATGAGAATGGTTTCAGAGTATAGTAACCCAGTAACAATTTGATTACATGTAAGTGTACAGTTACGGCTACTCCTTGATCTCCTAGACATCTTTTGTTTTCAGCTAAGTGGGCTTCAATAAAAGTACTTTTGGATAACTTTTAAGATGCCAAATTATGTCTACTATCTTTTTGCTTATATATGTTGGAAGTTGCAATAGTGTGCCTTCCATGCCTTACAGTATGCATATACAATGGTCACTCAAAAAATATTTCTACTCTAAAATCAAATGCTTCTGAACAAAAAAGGCTTACACAGTATAGCAGTCACCATTTTCAAAGTGGCTACTTAATCTCTAACTGCTATGGGAAGTCCCAAATATCTGTCTACAAAAAGAAGCTTCTCCTGTAAAAACTTTGTCGATTCTTTTTTATTTCCTCTTCAGGTATATTTTTTACCATCTATAAGCTGCAATTTCACTAATATATTCACTACATGCGTTGTGAGGGGCAATATAATTTCTTTTAGTGGACCAGGAGTATATCTTTAGATAAAATTGGATCTGCCATAGAAGCCTCAAACCTATAACTTTCAATGAAAAAGATAGTATCCTAATGTTTAAAACAATCTTACACCTAACACATAACGGCAAATAAGAAACAATTTTAGAATACCCCTTAAATTATAGTATATTCCAAAAAATGTCCATGATCTTTAAGAGATGTATCGTTTATATTCCAATAACTTTTCTATTTTCTTTTTGAGAATCAAAGTTTATTATATTGTCCTACTTTCCTGGACAAACCTATCATTGACTTCTTGTTTTCATTTCTGCATGTAAGGAATTTGGAAATCACCATCCATCCTTACCGCAGTCAGAAGTTGAATAGATTGAAAGCAACTCTTTGTGGTTCTGCAAGAAAGGTGACATGGAAAAACTCGTGCCCCCAAAGGGTGGAGTGTGATGTTTCACCAGCTGAAGACTCATGAACATAAACACTACAGGAGTCAGTACAGGGCAACAAAACTTGAACTGCAACTAACAGTTGCTCGAGGCTCAGTGCAGCCAAGCCTGAGGGTTATAAACTCTAGTGGTGCCCACTCTGGTGAGGGACCCCCACATTTCTGTGAGTTTTATCTCAAGGAGACTGTTTAGGTTCATATAGTAAATATTAGAAAAATCCACACGCACTTCCTCTATGGGGAGAGGAGAGGTGCCATTTTTACTTTTTAGTATCAGGAATGGAACTCTGGACCCTGTGCTCGCGAGGTAGACCGAGGAACCCCTGAGCCAAATCCCCAGCCCGTCAGGTTTACATACTCCAGAGCACTTTGTTCTTAACAAGGTCTGCTCTGAGGAGAAATTAACCAAAACCTAACTAACCCGAGGGACGGGAAATACACAGCCCCAGTCAGTTCTAGGCTTCTCAAAGTAAGAAAGGAAATACTCAACTTCAAACCACTGTAGAAATCCCGTGCCAACTAAGGGGGCAAAAAAATTGAGACACAATTTTGAAGCTCACAGTCCAAAAGGATAAGCTCACAAAAAGGTTGAGACCTAGTAATGGGACGATAGAACACTTCCATCCTCCTAATCATCCATTACAGGAGTTTCCTCTTATCTGCAGTTTTACTTTTTTGCATTAACTATCTTCTGAAAACATTAAATGAAAACTTCTACAAATACAAAACTCACGTTTTAAATTGCCACCATTCTGTATAGTGTAATGACATGTCACACTATCCAACTCATCCTGCTTGTGACATAAATCATCCCTTCGTCTAATGTATCTACACTATATAGACCACCTGCCTCTTGGCCCTTACTAGTGATATGGGATGGATTTGAGGGAAACAGCACTAGAAATAGTAAAATGAGTTATGCAGCTAATTCAGTAACGCAGGTGTCATTGCCCCAGCTAGAGGGATTTACAGGGGCGATAGAAAGGATGGGAATAAAAGCTACAAAGGCAGGGAAATTGTACGTGAGGACAATTTCATAAGCAGAAGTGAAACCGTGGCAGGAGGCCACTGAGATAAAAGCTGAGGTACTGTTGGGACAGTGTTCCCGTCTGAGGATGTGTGTGCAAATTTGTGAATTTGCCTGTTAGTGAGAGTTAACTAAAGCAAGGTTGAAAAGTGAGCAATCCTTGCCTGATAACTTACATTAACATTGTGATTTTGAAATAAGCCCATGTACCCAGACTTTGATGAAGGTAGATGTGAGAACTGAGGGAAGATGAGCAAGTTGGAATGACTCAGGCGACTGGGAGATACACAATGACTGCTGATAGCACATTTTACTGCAAAATTGCTTTGGGAGGCTCAGTGGTGTTTTTCTTTAAAGTGTTTGGAATTTGGCAATAATTTGAAATACACGTTTTTAAACAAATTTTGTGCATGCTGTTTCCTTTAGAAGATTCATGAGATGTAACCTAGTCCCTGGATGTGTGTCTTAGTTAATAGGATAATAAAATCCCAATCATTTCATAATACAGGAAATTTTTCTAAAACTACTTAATTAATTATCCAGCACTCTTAGTTAATTTTTATAACCTTAAAAAAAGACTTAGGGCTGTATTACATTCAAAGAAAAATGGAGAGTAAGATATAGAAATTCCCCATATACCTCCTGCCTCAACACAGCCATAGCCTTGCTTTCTCCACATCCCTCACCAGAGTAGCACACCTGTTACAGCTAATGAGCCTGTATTAATACTTCATCACTCAAAACTTATAGTTTACTTTAGGGTTCAGTGTTTGTGTCATATCTGATAGATTTTGAAAAAAGTATAATGACATGTATCTACCTGTATAGTATGATACAGAAAAGTTACACTGCTCTCTAAGTCTTCTATGTTCTGCCTATTTATCTTTCCTATCTCCCAACCTCTTACTCTCACTAATTTTTTTTCTCAGAGTTTTTGTTTCTTCAGAATATTCTAGAGTTGGAATTATACAATGTATAGCCTTTACATACTGGCTTGTTTTAGCTAGTAATATATACTTAAGTTTCTTCCATGTCTTTTTATAGCTTTTAGGGCTCCGTTGTCTGGATATGCCATAGTTTATCTGTCTGTTTACCTCTTGAAAGATATCTTGATTGCTTCCAGGTTTGGGCAATTATAAGTGAAAGATTTAATATATAATTCAATATATAATTAACAAAATATTGTTAATGTATCAAAGTATAACAATGTGCCAAACACCAAGAAAGAATAAGTATCTCATGTAGCAACAAATCTTGGTGATGGTAGTACAAAATGATATCACAAATAAATCACATAAAGCCTTACAGCTCTATGAATGTTGCCTCATTTACTGGGATTTTTCCAAATACCACAAGATAAACATAAGTAAAAGCATTTCCTCATTGTAATATTGCCTCCCCTAAGAACTATGGTCAGAACCCAGCTTCAGTGCCAGAAGCAAACAACACAAAACAAGAAAAACAAAAGGAAAGAAAACAAACCACAAATCAAAACAACTTTAACCAAATGTTAAATCAAATAAACACACCTTGTGCTGTGTCCTTGATGCTGCCAAGTCTGAACCTTGGGGAGCTGCCAAGGGGTAAGATCTTTCCAAAACCAAGGTCTTTACTGCACTTGCGTTTCTGTCATATTCATTTCCAGATGCCAAAACGAATATTCCTGGTTGTTTCTTTTTCTACTGGAATTCAAAATAGAGTACATAAAAATATTAAGTGGATGATCTCCAGTTCTCTAATTGTTCACAAGATAAAATCATAGTAAAAGCATTTCTAAAATGATTTGCCAGCTTTGTTACCAAATCAATCCAAAGAAATTTTCAAACTTGGAATATATTTGGAAAAGCTCAGTGATAGGGCACTTACCCAGCATATATAAGGCCCTAGGTTTGATATATATGTAACATAATCTATATAATTATATAGAATATTATAGGTGATATTGTACATAGCTATGTAGAATATTCTATGTGATATTGTATACAACATATATATATATATATATATATATATATTTGTTAAATACCACATTTTATGCCTATTTTATAAGGTTTGATTCCTCAATAAGGACTCTGAGAACTTTTATAATAGAAAAGCCTACTAAAATTTACTTCTGCCAACATGTTCCAAACAATTATCTGAAAAGTAGCAGGAAGTGTCTCCCTTGTGTTGTAGATGCAAGTATAAATGTAAAAAGACTCACTTGAAATTATTTTCTGTTATTTTATTTCAGGACTTATAAAAAGATTGTACTGGGCCAGGGATTCAGCTCACTGGTACCACAGCCTGCCTTGCAAGCACAAGGTCCCAAGTTCGATCTCCGGTACCAAAAAAAAATTAAAAATGTAAAACAAACAAACAAACAAACAAACAAAAAATATTGTATTTACTCAATCATAAACTTTTAAGTATATAACGTCCTTAACACCCAGTAAAAATTAACAAAGAAGCACAGTCAATTAATAAAAAATGCATAATGTATTTATTTGTGTTCAATAAATATTTACTAAATACCTAATATGGGCCAAACACTGAACTTTTCTCTAGTTTTACATTGCCATTAAGCTCACATGGATAGCAGTAAAAAATTTAAGTACTTCCACACTGCTGTTTGATAATAATACCAACACAAAATTTAACCCCAAATATTTGATAATACAAACTTTACTAATTATAAGATCATTAAAAATAGCTTGTCCCAGGCCTAATTCCCAGAACCTGTGAATAAGTTACCTTGTAGGGCAGAAAGACTTTGCTACATGATTAAAAGAAGAACTTTGAAAGTGGGAGATTTACCTGGATTATCTAGACACGTCTTTAAACAGTGGATGCCCTTTCCCAGCTATGGTGACAAGGAGACAAAGTTACAGAAGAATGGAGAGGTGCAATGTCGCTGGCTTTGAAGGTGGAAAAAGAGGACCAAACACTAAAGAATGTGAGTAGCTCCTAAAAACTGGAAAGACAAGGAAGTATTCTCTCCATCAGGGAACGCAGTCCTCCCAATACCTTGATTTACGCCCAGTGTAACCTGTGCCAGATTGCTCTGAACTATAGAATTTTAAGAAAATAAAATTGTGTTGTTTCAAACTACTAAATTTATGGTAATAATAAAGCAAGAATAAAACCAAAATCTGCTCTAATATTTATAGATTCTTTGTCATCTTTTTGTTATCCCTTATTGTCTTCCTACTGTCAATTTATCATCATGTCATTTCATTCACCTGAAAGGAATTCTCTTGTCCATGGAGGTCATGTATTCTTGACAGTGTTAGCAGTTAAAGGACTCACTGAAATGTTCTTTAACTGAAATTTCTGTTTATTAGATTTTTGGAGGTATGCCTGTGAGTCTTCTGCTGATTTCTATTGCCTTGATTTTGGGGGATGTTTCATTCCACTTGATTTATTTTCAAATGATAAATTTATCCATTTGGCACTTAAAGCAACCATATAGATCATTTCAACGCTGTCCAAATTTTTCCAAATATGTTTAAAGGCGACAGGTGTTGAAGAAAGAACAAAGAATGCACCCCATGAGCCCTTGACGGCGAGTGTTTGAGTCAAATACCCAAACTGCAACCCAAAACCCACTAATTTATAGAAGAGTGCCAACACTGCAATTAAACCTTAAAACTGAGGTTTTAGTTTAGAAAAAAACAGCTCACACATTAACATCAAGCAGGCCAAAGGTTTTCCACATTGGACTAGGAATACAAACAAAACAGAATCAGAAATTTATTACAAATACCCACCCTGTTAGGGCTTGTATCTAGATGACAGCCCAAGGACTCATGTACTCATAGGCAGGGAGTTTCAAAGGTGGCTGGACTAGGGTGTGTGAATGTGGATTAAGCATGTGATACCAGGATTAAGGGTGTAGATAGTGGAAGTCCCACCCCGGATATGGGTGTTTATAGCCTGGATGGCTATAAAGGGACAGAAAGAAAGCAGGCTTGCTTCTGCCTTTCTGCTGCCTGCCAAGCCATAAACTGTGTCTCCTGTGTAACACCCCTCTGCTGTGCCACCCTGCCTTGCAGCCGGCAGACTATGAAATGGAACCTCTACAATCTATAAGCCAAATAAACCTTTCCTCCTTTAACTTATGGCTGTTGGGTATTCTGTCCCAGAAATGAGAAAAGTAACTAAGATACATACTAAAAAATGATATGCCTCTGCCCAGAGAGATTCAGTGCTACGTTGAATTACTGTAAGAGGAAATGCATTTTGATGTTCAATCATAATGTTCAAAAAATGGTAGAGAACCACAAATCTTCACACATTCCACATAAATAAGGAACCTGAGGACTGGAAATGTCATATACCCCAGTAAAGTACACCACTGGAGCCAAGTCCAAAGCTTTCCATCCAGAGCACCTTCCAGCTGCTGTAGTAAGAAAATGCAACTCAAAATTAGGACCTTGCCTTGGGTACCTATACAATTTGTAATTCTAAACATTACAATATGTGAATATTTTCAATATTCAAAGTATGTAAAACACATGGGCTTTGAATTAAATGATCTTTCCGTCTGTTAAAATTTGTTTTTCAATCTAATTGGTACGCTATCCTTGCAATTACATCACCACATAATACTATTACAGAAAAACTAAGTTACTTAATTCTTGCTGCCATTTTCCACAGTCAGTGGCTTAAAAGCCATGCAATTGAAAAATGTTCATCATTTGCAGAATCACTTGGATGTTCTGATTTAACAAAATAGTTTGCTAGACACGTGAGTACAGGGCCGGGGATTTAGCTCAGCTTTTCAGTGGCCTGCCTTGCAAGGGCAAGGACCTGAGTTCAATCCCCGGTACCAAAAAGAAAAAAAACAAAAACAAAAAAAAAAAACAAAAACAAAAAAAAAAAACAAAAACAAAAAAAAAAAACAAAAACAAAAAAAAAAAACAAAAACAAAAAAAAAAAACAAAAACAAAAAAAAAAAACAAAAACAAAAAAAAACACAAGAGTACAGAATATTTATCTTTTTGTTTTTTTTAGTATTTCAAAATTATGAAGTAATCCATTTCTTTGTCACGGATATATACTTACCTCACTTAAAAATACCAAAAAGAGTAAAAGCAGCATTTTTAAAGACCTTCAGAGAACCAAATCTATTGAAATAAGAAATGGGGACACTCGTGAACAATGACTGGGGAAATATAGCCTTGCTTCACGTTTCTACATAGAGGATTTCCACTGGGCCAGCGCTTCTTGCAGGAGATGCCTTGTGCTACTGAAGTAAGAAATGAAAATACTTCAGTAATATGGTAAAACTCTACATTACCCAATGTTTCTCCTCCTTGATACTCAGTGTGCTCAACGAATATCTACATTAATAACCTAAAAATAATAACTTAATAAATAATAACCTTTAGTAATAACTAAAAAATACTCCCACATGTTTCAAGTCTCCCTAGGGGTATCACCCATAAGGGAAAAGCAGAACACCAGTTAACAGTTCTGGCCTAAAATCTCATTCCTTGTTCGCACCTTTCCACCAGGAGTTATTTGATTTGTGGCTTATTAAATGCACAGGTCCACATTACTCCAATGATAGAGTTGTTCTGGACCAAACTCAGCAGTAATTCTGTTCTGCAAACTGAAATTGTTTCTGAGTTGGATTAAAGTCCAGGTTATGGGAAAGAAAGGAGTGAGGAAGTGAAGGTGAGTAGGAAGCAATAGCACTCCTACCTAAAGCTTATTAGTAACAACCCCAATCAGCTTGTAGTAACAAATCTGATGTCATAAACCCCAAGTATCTTTTTACAACTCAAGACAGAAGTGATAAAGCTAATACTGGGCACTTAGAATCTCTAAGTCATTGTAATGCTCTTTCGAATCCATTTTTCTCTATGAGAAATGAAGACAAATACAGTCATATCAAATGGAAGAGTAAAATACTAGAGTGCAAATTGAGTTGGAAGTGCTAAGGCCAAAACAGGGCTTCTATACATTTGAGTGTTTATTGTAAAAGTGATAAGTGGTTCCTTCTTCAAGTTCTCTTTATTCAATAATAACATATTACATCTACAACTAATTCTAACTTTTATTAGTAACTTGAGTAAAGAAAATGATGACCTCTATTTGAATAAAGAAATCAGGAAAAGAGCCACAGTGAAACCAACCACAATACTTTTTTAGTCACCAAAAGTTACAATATAAGATTTTTCACTTAAGTTGAAAAACAGTCCTAAGAATAGGGTAATGGCACTGTTTTTCTTTGTTCAAAATAGACTTTGATGGAAGAGAAAATTATATATTTCATGTTTATCTCAAAAATATTACTGAATATTTTCCTAAAATATTAAGTTCTCCTTTCACTTGCTTAGAGATCAGAGTTGCTTTAAGGACATTTGGAATAAAATACAGTTTACCTAGTTTTGTGGTACAGCAATAAGTTACTGAGCTTTGGTAGTTCTTGTTTGTTAACTGCTAAAAACTTGATGTGGAGCGATGATTCTGAACTGTAAGCTATAGTATGAAAGCTACAGTATGAAGGAGAAAAACACAACTCCAAGTGAAGACATATACTAAATTCCTTGGGCATGAAGCATGAGGGAAATAGTTGAAGAAAAACAGGTGTTCTTAATCCAGCATTCACTTAGACTTCAAATTGTGTCTTTTTCTAAGTGGATAGTCAGTGGCTTCTTTTTACTTCCCAACATAGCATAGGACACCAAAAAAAAAAAAAAAAAAAAAAAAAAAAAAGCCATCATTGGATTAGAAACTGTTTCCCAATCCTTTCAGGCTATGCTTGAAAATAACGACAACGACAACAAAAACAAAAAACCCTGGTGATGTTAAAGGAAAATAAAAGTGCCCCACAAGACATTTTCGGTGTTACCCAGTCAGAAGCAACACTGAATCAGTTATGGACAGATGAATGGCTTTATTCTTCATTTCTAAATTCAAAAAGAAAAATAAATATGAAAAAAACTCAGTCTTGAAAAGTTCAGATCATACAGACAGAAAGATTAACAGTGTAATCAACAACACTCTTTACCTGTGTACCATTTTAATTGTATTTTGAAATCAATTATTCCTCCTTGTTTTGGAAGGAAGGGCACATACTAGGATCCTCACCTTACAGATCAGAAAGAATATTGAGGGTTATTGCCCAAGGACAATTATCCTGTCAGTTTCTTGACTTGTAGATCAGTGCAGCTTCTAAGGTTAAGAAGCAGCACAAGTTTCCTTCCTGAGGATTTACACTGTAAACCTGGCACAGGGAAGTAAAAGCAGCCTTTTAGCATGTTTTCACCCTGGCATGTTTGCTCTGGTAAATGATTTGGGGCCAAATAATATGAGCTAAGGGAGAGATTTGAAATATTTATCTTTGTTACCATGTCTTCGTTGATCATTAAATATGGGCCCAATAGGGGGTAAAAGTTTACAGGTTTAGCAAATAGGGACTGAGAGGAAGATAAAACATATTGGTGTCTCTCCATAATGAATCTCCTCCACTTCCTGAGGAAGTTCATTGAGCTCAAACGCGAACAGGATGCAAAGAGAAACAGAACTCCAAATGGAAAAGACCAGATCCAGCAGCCTTCTCGTCCTAGTCATGCATGGACACAAACATCTTGTGGGTTCAGGGATTCACCAAGCACTAAGTAAAAGGAACCATATTCCACCGCCTCCATCAATAAATTCACTCTTCTCTGCAAATATTTTGGTCTGCAAATACTAGGTCATCAATAAAGAGAAACAGAAAAAACAGTGAGGAGTAAAACAGGAAAGAAAGGCCAGAGGGTGAAATGGAGACCTGGGAGGGGACCCTGAAATGAATAAAGGGCCGAGATTAACTGACAGCACAAGGAAGCCAATCCCTCACTCAGAGAAAGGCTTAGGGAAGTGGGCGGGGCTAAGGTTTCCAGTGCCCAGAGGCCCGCGCTAGACACGCTGGCAGGGCGGGAGCCGTGCTTTCCTTAGCAACGCGGAGGCCACGCCTACTTCGCGGCCCACCGGGCCAGCGCCCACCCCCACGGCGAGCGCCCATCGCCCCTGGAAGGAGCCGTTCGGTGATCACCGCACCTTCTGGGTTTCCGGAGCTCCGATTGCCCTGGCAGAGTCTCCCTCCACCCAGACCGCCCATGGAGCTCCTCCTAGGGGCGGAACGGTGCTCTCCCAAACGCTTTGGAGGCTCGCTTAAGGAGGTGCGCGTTTTCAGTTCAGCAGCCCAAGATACCCGCGCAGGTCACCCCAGTCCCCTCGCCCTCGCCAGACACACGCACACACCTCAGCTCAACCAAGGCAAGGGCCGACAAACTCCGTGTCCGGCTGGAAATGTTGCTGTCCACGGTGTTGTCACTCAGAGGTGGGGGCGGGACGAGGCTGCAGCACAACCCTATTCCCACAGGACTGTTCGAAAGGGGCGTGGTAAGGCCGGCGGGGGCGGGGCCACTCCTCCGTCTGCTCTCTGATTGGCTGATCTCTCTCCCGCCTCTGAATGGGTCCAAAAAGCAAAAGCCCGCGCCCCAAGGCCTTTGCTTCCTCTTGATGCACGTCCTGAGCTCAGATACTGTCCAGCAAGGTGACTGTAGAAATTAAAAGACCTGTAATTTGCTTTACAAATTTAAAACGCAAGAAATGTTATCTTGACTATTGAATCCTACATACCTAACACACACACTGTCTAAAATCATACATTCTCAAGTATCCCATATTCAGTCAACTGAAAACACTGTTGCTTGCAAATTCAAGCAGCAAAAAAGGTAAAAGTTTTATATTTAGAGTATTAATTTTAACAGGAGATTAATCAAGTTGCAGATGGCTATTGATCAAATGTGACGAACAACTAAAGTTTGGGGGTCCCATTTCAGGTACTTTGTTTTCACATCTACAAAATAGGAATGAAATATTAAGATATTATTATTGGGCAGGCAATTTGGCTCAGTGGTTCGGCAGCCTGCCTTGCAAGTGCAAGGGATCGAGTTCGATCTCCAGGACCACAAAAACAAAAACAAAACGTTAAAAAAAAAAAAAAAAGATACTATTATTTGGAATGCATTTGATAATTGAATGATCTGTACACTGTGCTTAATATAATCCTTAGAAAACCA
The DNA here is from genome assembly GCF_012274545.1 of Fukomys damarensis. Taxonomy (NCBI): domain Eukaryota; kingdom Metazoa; phylum Chordata; class Mammalia; order Rodentia; family Bathyergidae; genus Fukomys; species Fukomys damarensis. Next base: position 21,572,674 of record NW_022900917.1, on the reverse strand, counting down.
GCCAAGAGGTTATTTTCGGCCTATGAAGAATTAAACAAGCTAGGAAAGCATACATTTACTTAATCATTCTACAAACATGCGTCTGAAGTCATTTTTATGCTGTGGTAAGCTGAATTTAAAATTCCTTCGAAAATCTGTGCAACTTTCAGTTTAATGTTTTTCTTCAAGTCACCTTTCTTTGGCTAGGCCATCATTTTCGAAAAGCTCATAACTAAGAAAGTCGCATACAAAAAAAGATATGAAGGAAGGAAGGAAGAAAAGAAAAAACTGAAACAAGTATAAATAGACTAACCAGAATGTTTTCAAATCTCCCAGGATATAATGCCCAGGAATTAAATCCAAAATGTAATTTTATTTTCTACCCTCCAGAAACATTCTCTGATCTCCAATTCCTCTCCCAGAAATAAAGGTACAGCTAAATGAGATTATATAAATTCTCTTGGCCAGATTTTTAATGGATTTGGCTTTAAAATGGGGAAACTTATTTTTTCGACATTAAACCAAATCAAGAAATGTATATCTTACCAGAAATAGTAATAGTAAGAAAATAACTAAATAATGTCCCTGGACACATGCTTTGAGATTCCACTAAAATGCCTATATCATAGTGTGATAAAATTGTTGGAATAAAAGAAACACTTGCCAATTCCAAATTATTTCATTTTCTTGGTCTACCAAATTTCCAAATTCTTTTGAAGGCTTTCTAACTCTGAGTAGCTCTGTACAAGAATCCTTTGATTTGTATAATTCATATCCCCCAGTAAGTTTCTTTAATCTTGAAAATATTTGGTTTTAGTATGACAGTTGTTATTGTGTATTAATAAGTATGTAAATAACTACTGTTACATTGAAATAAATGTGGCAAATTCATTGGAATACTTTTTCAGATGCATATTCAAATAAGTATAGCAAATGCATTTGTTTGAATAGTCTCACATATATAAAATATGCATTTAAGAAAATCATATTATATGCATGTAAATGTGTAAGCATGGAAATAAACACAGCTGTATATTTCAGATATGTATAACTCCAGATGTTCAAAGAATATATTCAAATTTCTGAAATTCTACACCTTGATATCTAGATACATGTATGGAAGAGTATACTGTACTATAAATGCATAGGAATTTTAAAACTATATGTACCATGAGGAGAGAAGATGAAAATGTCAAATAATGAGTTTCTACCATTGAATTTGTTACTGTAAGCCTATTCTTATGAGATGTACTTGATCTAACAATTATTTTACAAACATCTTACTGATCTATAAAATGGGTAGAAGCCAACTTATCCTTTATGAATATAAATATTCCCAAGTATTTATGTGAGTGTGTTTCTCTTTTGAGCTCTATTTCTAATTAACTTTCAATACTCTCCATGTTTGGAATAGAGAGTTTCATCTTACCCCCACCTCAGTTATTTATTTTGCACCTCATGATTCTGCCTAAAATTTTGGAATATGTATACATATATGTGTCAGTATGACTTATGAAGAATGAATACAACAAATAAATAAATACATTTTAGAGATGCTAAACAAGGAATTAATGGCTTAGTTTTAGATTAAAACTGAGCTGGGGATGTAGCTCAGCTGTAGTGCGCCTGCCTGGCAAGCACAAGGCCCTTAATTTGATTAAAAACCAAAGCAAGTAAAATTAAAACATCCACATATATGTTATGAACATTCTTATTTCTTTACAATATAGGACACATGTTATTTAGGTTTTATTTGTACCCAGTTGAAATATAAACTAGAATCTAATAATTGTATATGCCAGGACCTTTGGCCAATATGAATAAGTGTGCATGTTGAAATTGGAGGACAACCATTTAATTCATTGTCACATACTTGTTTTAGTCATTGTGAAGTCTAACTATCTTTGAAATTATCATTAAGTCAAAAATATATGAAATCTATTAAATATTCAAAATAATAAGTATAACATGAAATTAATATTATCCAGAAGTCTTTTGAGTTTTAATAGTCAATTATAAAATCTAACCCCTCTAAGTAGCTATAATTAACTACTTAATAGGTCATTTATTGACATTTCTTTACAGTCATCCTAGGGTAAAACCATAGTATAATTTAGGGTGATATTTGTTCAAATTATTTAAAGAAATTGTTTCTTATTTAAATTTGTAAAAGAATTCCCTGTGACCCCCAAAGTATATGCTTACAAGTCACAGTTTTTACTTATAATACTACATTTAAACCACTTAATAAAAACAGAAAACATGAATTTCCTTTTTCAAATAAAATCTTCCTTTTTCAAAGTCAAAAACTAATGAACCATAAAAATAATTTCCACTGACTTTTAAAATATTTGAAATTATAGCTACATAGCCCACATATGGAATGAACTTCATGGAACGTATTTATCTACGTGATGAAATGTATTATGAATGCAAGATTGTCTCTGAAATCTAGAAAAATTACTATATATAATGTAGTCTAATGATATAAAAACATAGAGAATTGTTTTTCACAAAATGTAAATATTTTGAAGATATAATTTCAAATATGTAAATACCAGCTCTTCAAAAAAAGACGTTGATAAAAGACATCGTGTAGCCAGTTGAAATTGTTTACATTTACTGTTTTCCAGTTTACTGAACATTGACTGTATGTCAGTGACTTAAAGACATTTCTGAAATCATGAGACAGCTTACACAGTAATTTAGAGACAGCATTTCCCTTCACCTTAATGTCTCTAGGTAGTGATTCAGTAATCCAAGCCACTTTGATTTTGGCATCTTCCCTCTCACAAGGAGGCCTCCACAATATTCATAGCAGGAGTTACAGGATTTCATGTGAGTTTTTCATGGCCACGGGTAAAAACTGGGACAGGGGAATGATCTGGGAGGTACTTTTGTCATTCAGTAGTATCGCCAAGATTCATAATCATGCTATCCATTTGATATTTTCTATGCGCAATCTCCTTATGCATCACTTTTGATGACATCCCAGTTTCTCCCAAAAATCTACTATTCTTGAGACTTCTAATCTTTCTTCTACTTTTATTCATAATGTTTTACCAATTTTTACTGTGCCGTATGCATAATTTACCTATTATGTATATTACTCATTATTTTTCTTCATCCAAGAAGGTAATTATTTGAGGGTAGAGATCCTTATGGGTTTTATTAATTGGTGTATTTCAAGTGCTAAGAACAATGCATAGTATCTAAACATTGAATTGCTGTGCCTAGCCATGACTGATTTGTTTTCAAATACACTAGTGTTTGTATACACCACACTTCGTGTATCTTTCTCCTGTTATAGATGATTACTAGTTTCTTCTGTAGCAAATAGTATGCCTATAAACACATTAACTTCTTGGTGCAGATTTGCCAGACTTTCTTTTTGGTTTATAATTAAGAGAAGAATCACAAAATTTTTAGAGCATGTTCATATTCTAAAAGAAAAATAAAATGCCAAATTGTTTTCCCAAGGTATTGTACTGGCTTTCCTTTCTAATAGAAAGCTTTATGAAGTTCAAAGTAGTAATCCCTTTAGAAAACCAAATTTGGTGTTTAATAACTTTATTACTTGGATTTTATTTCAGTGTTTTATGTTCTTCATTATTGTGTCTTTTTTCCACTGACTTAATTTTCTTTTTGTGGGGGCAGGGGTGGATCAAACTTAGTTACCTCGAGCTTGCTAGGCAGGCATGGTGCCACTGAGCTAAATCCCCGTCCCAGATTTAATCTTCTTAAATTAGAAACTAAGATAGATGGTTTAAACTTATTCTTAAATTGAATAGGACATTTAGAGTTAGAAAGTTATTTCTAAGAACTGCTTTCCGTGTATCCTATAAATTTTGATGTGTAACTGTGGTATTTTAATTTTAATTAAGATATTTTAATTTCTCTTTCTTTGAATTTTTTCTTTTATCATTGGGTTATATATTTAGAATTGTAGATTAATTTCCAAGTACTTGAGTGTTTTCTAGTATCTTATCATTATTGATAATTATATTATAGTGTTATATAATTACACTGTAGTTAGAAAGTTTACTCGTTAAGATTTTAAATATTTTGAAAATTATTGAGACATAATCCATCGTACACTTTATCTTGATGACTGCACCCTGTGTACTTAAAATACGCATATTTTGCAAGTCTTGGGTGTAGTATGCTATAAATTTCTGTTGTAGTCTATATTTTCACTGATGTTTTTAGCATATTTTGTCACATTTGAAGGACGCATTAAATCTCCAACTATGCTCCAACAAGTTTTCATTTTTCTCTGTTAATTCTTGCTTCATTTATTTTCAAATTCTGCTATCAGAAACATACATATTTAAGACATCTATGACTTCTTAATGAATCAATGCTTTTATTATTATGCAATGTTGGGATTCTAAAATCCCTAGTAATATTCTTTACCTTGATGTGTACTTTCCAGATATTAATAAAATTAGACTAGAACTTGGGCTGAATGTATCTATTAGATACATTTTCATCTTTATTTTAAGCTGTCTCTCCTTATATTTCAGTCTATATCTTATAGAGAAAATAATATTGAGTTTCCTCTTTTAATCTAACCTGACAGTTTTTACTTTGCCAAGGGTTTATTTCCTTTACATTAATGTAATTATTCATATGGAAGGTTTAACTCTTAGTGTGTTTTCATCTTTCTATGTGTTTTTTTACTTTTAAATTCCATTCTTTTCTCCTGTTTCTCCTTTCCTTTTTAAATTTGATTTAATCAAATATGTTTAGTTTCTCTTAGTTGAGCTTTGTTTTTGGAAAATAACAGCCCCTAATGACATTTTAGCTATATCTATTTTATTTGGAGCTACTCTGCGGTTAACCATGTATATCCTTAACTCACTGCTAAGATTTTTCAGTGTTATAGCCATTTAATGTTATGCTGTTAACAGTGACCACCCCCTCCGTTCCGCCTTCATGCCACCTCTCAATGTTTTCGCCTCAACTTCAATACCCAGAGCTGGAGTTCACAGTTTCACAATCCACACACAACAATTCACAAGTGGAAGAAACTTGTAATAGTGTACAGTGAGTCCCTAACTTGCAAACATTCTAGTTACAAATTTCACAGATACGAACAGACCTTGCGTTGGATGATTTATGCTTTACATTGTATATTTGTGTTGACGGTGTACCTGACTAACTTTGCTGGACTTCGGAATGAATCCAACTTAAGAATGTTCTCCTGGAACAGAAATTATTCATAAATAGGCGACTTATGATAATTCTATTGTGTCCATCTTATATTATTATTTCTTTCAAATTGTAAAATCTCAACATAAAATACAATTACTTTTGATTAAATTATCAACTCTCTTCAAAGAAATTGCTAATTATTTATATAATTGCTCATACTATTTCTGGTAGATAATCATTCCTAAATTTCCAATAGTATCACGTTCCTTCTTATTACAAAATCATCATTTCTATAGTTCAAATGTGTTGGTACTATTTCCCTTTATTTGTCTGAAAAGTGTCTTTATCCACTTTTAAGTTTACTGTGAACTCTGGGTTAAAAGATTATTTTCTTGGAGCATTTTTAAATATGCTGTGCTACTGTCTTCTTGTTCCCTTGTTTCTGATGAGAGCTTAACCACTATTTCTCTTGACGTTCCTTTATCCGTAGTCTGTATTCTTTTTACATTGGAGTGTCTTCAAGATTTCATCTTAGCTTTCAGAATTTTCATCACCATGTGGTGAGAGGTGTGTAACTGTTTATTCTACTTTGATTTTGCTGCATTTCTTGGATTTATAAGTCAATACTTTGCATCATTCGAAAAGTTAATCTATTATTTTTCAAATAATGTTTCAAATCCATCCAATTTTTTCTATAATCCCAATTATAGGAAAGATAATTGTGTCATCTATGTTTTTTTCAAGTGTTCACTCTTCTATTCTTCATATAAGGTATCCACTTCAGCTCCCTTTAATCTGCTTTTAAACTTATTCGGTGAAAATTTCAATTCACTTACTGTAGAATTTTTAGAATTTCCATTTAAATCTGTGTTATATTTCTTATTCTTTACTAAGACAACGTTTTACTCACCAAAGCTATATTTCCCTTTAAGTCTTTGGACATGTTGGTAATAATTGTTTTAAACGCTTTACCTGATATAAAACATTTATGCCTTTTTTAGGTTATATTGTATTAACTGGTATTTTTGTTGGCTCTTGTTCATATTTTTCATTTTCTTTGCATGTCTGTTTTTTTTATTTTATACTGGTTATATTAGTCCATTTTATAGTACATATATTAGTCCATTTTTCTGCTATTATAATAAAATATCTGAGACCAACTAACTCTACATTTTGGGAGACTGAAAGTTTAAGACTGAACAGCTTCAATGTTTTGGAGGCTGGTGAGTTCCCACTCAGGACAGCATCATGGCAGAGCACATATGAAAGCAAAGATCTCATCCTAAGACAAATAGCCAGGGTGATTAGAGTTCCACATTCCCTTTGAAGGGAAAGCCTATAATTGATCTATGGACCTCTATTCAGGCCTCACCTCTTGAAGATTCCTCACCATGTCTGTATCACAAAAGTGAGGGCCAATCCTCTAACACATGAACTGAACCATGGCACTGGACATCCATGATAGCTATGTTATACAGACTTGATTGCGTTACATTTTACTGAAAATTCAATTTTTTCTAGCAGTAATGTCAATTACTCTCAGTCACCTTGCATTTCTGGAGCATTGGTTTAATGCTTTGTTAAGGTGGACTTGTGGATATACTGAGGCATTTCCCAATTCATTCTTTATAAGCTATTCTCTATTCTACTTTGTCAATGCTTGGTTTTAAGCTTTGTTAGTGTAGGTCAAAAGTAGGCTTTACTCTGGGGTTGTTAGGGTAGGTCAAAAGTAGGCTTAACTCTAGGGTTAAGTGCCAATCTGTGGTTTTTCCAGTGTCTCAGTTTTATATATGACATGGTTCTATGATTTCTTTCTTCATCCATAGATAGAATTCCATATCTCAGTCCAACTTGACTTTTAATATCTTTATTTACCTTCTAATTTAATAGAAACCAGCCTTTAGTAAGCCTTTCATGTCTTTGACTATAACTGTACAGCCCTGGATTTTTAGGGAACTCCCAAAGAAACTTTTGAGCCTTTCTTAGGTTCATCTTTCCTCTCGCCAATATCTTTCTGTATGCCATCTGGTACTTTCTTTCTGCTTAAAAGTTTTCCTTGAACTTTTGTAATGTTTTATATCTGTTGGTTGTGAATTCTTTCATCTTTTTGTATGCCTGAATAACCTGTTTGTTTGCCTTTATTTTTCAAAAATACCATTGCTGGGTATAGAATTCTAGGCTACTAGTTTATATTTCAGTAATTTTAAAATGTTGCTCCATTCATTTTGCTGTGCATATTCCAACAAGATATCTGCTGTTGGGTCTGGGATTTAGCTCAGTGGTGCTGCCGCCTGCCTCGCAAGTGCAAGGACCCGAATTCGATCCCTGGTACAAAAACAAAACAAACAAATAAAAAAAAAGATATCTACTTTTTATCTCATATTTGGTGCTTGAGTCTTTTTTCTCTGGCTGTTTTTAAGGCTTTACCCTTAATCAATCACTTTAACAATTTGCTTATAATATGTTGTAGTGCAGTTTCTTCATTATTTTGTGCATTTAAGGTATATTGAAATTTTTGTTGTCATTATAGCTTCTAGTATTTTTTAATGCTTCACACTTTTTCCTTGCCTTTTCGAGACTTCAAATACATATATGTTTAGATACCTGATCTAGTTATATTTTTCTATTTTTCCTCCTCTGTGTTTTTTAGTCATGCTTCCCATTACTGAAACATAATACCTGTTACCCACAACATAAAAGAGGAAAGATTGAATATGGCTTAGTGATTCACTGGACTCCAAGACAGAAACATCATGGTGGAAGGGTGTAAAAGAACAAAAATGCTTACTTCATGGTAGCTAGAAGCAATTGCCAGGGACCACACAGAATGCCCAAGCTCATGCCTCTGAATACCACCCAGACACACCCAGAAGAGTGATTTACTAAACCCATAGGTGGCTCCCAAGACAATCAGGTTGCCACAATTAGGCCTAGCCACCAAACTGTGTATAATTTTCAATAGTTTTTATTTCTCCATTGCTATATATTCATGTTCACTGCTTTTAATCCCATCCAGGGTACAGTACTTTCATAGCAGACATAATTTTCTATATGGAGAAGTTAGAGCACTTATAAAATATGATTTATCTTTCCTTAACATGCTTTGCTTTTTCTTTATCTTCTTGAAGGTCTGGAAGATAGTTGCAACAGCTGTTTATCATCCTTCTCTGCTTGTCCGACCATTTATGTCACACCTGGGTCTGTTTTTATTGACTGATATTTTTCATCACATGGGGCATTATTTTTCCTATTTCTTTTCATGTCTGGCATTTTTTATTGAATTATCAGATATTTTGAATTTTACTTTGTTGAGTGCTGTGTATTTTTGAGTACAAATAGAATAGAAATTTGTACCGGAATGTAGTTGTTACTTAGAAACAATAATCTGTCTCATCTAGCAAGCCTGAGAAACAAAGTATAGTAAGAATAAAGAATCACACTGGTGTTTTGATAAGGACCAGGCACAGATTCAATGTGTATCATTTCCACATTCCTTGTATCACACAACTTGATGATGGTGTCCTATCTACTGAAAGAGGTGATATGTGGAGATAAAAATGAACTGTGCTTAAGGTGTGAAGACCATTTGACTCTGGTTGAATTTAACACATCATTTATGTCACAGATGTGATCAGAAGCTCTAAGAGGTGCTGGAACTCTAACTTTTCTCTCTCACTCCCTCAGCTAAATTTTTTCATGCTCTTTATTATCTTTGAAATGAACATCCATTTTTTTCTCAAAGTGAAGGATAAGCAGGAAAATAGTTCATGATTTATCTCATCGGTTTAAGGTTGCAGATCTTAGATCAGCACTGGATTCCTTTCCCTGCTCCTTGTAAAGTCGCTGAAGTAATGCAATCTTTTCAAGCTACCATTACGTAAGAAAAGTCTATCTAAATTACAGAAATGGGAATTTAAATTGAGATAATACATGAAACTCATTTTTAAATTAGGAAGCACAAAGCACTATTTTTACTAATAAAAAGGTGGTTGAGAATTGTTATAACAATGACTTGGCATCCTGTTACCTCTCTGCCACGTCATCATCAAAGTCATTAGCATCCCTGTGCAAATGCTCTATAAGTGTTAGACATAAATTTAAATTTCACATGTATTATACAGCGAGAATATAAATGCACTTAACACTTTCTTATCCTGAAACAACCCAAATGAATTATGATATAAAAATATTAAATCAACCAGGCATGGTGGTGGATGCCTGTACTCCGAGCTACTCAGAGGCCGAGGCAGGAGAATCACAAGCCTGGGCAACTAACCAAGACTCTGCCTCAAAACTCGAAAAAATAAGCCCCCCAAATATAAAGACCTGATTCAAAAATGGGCATCTGAAATAAACAAACATTTCTCAGACAAAGAAGTAAAAGCATCAAGTAAATATATGAAAAAATGTTCCACATCACTGGTCATTCAAGAGATGCAGATGAAAACAAAACTGAGATTCCACCTCACCCCACAAAGCATGGCTGCTATCAAGAAATCAACCAATAACAAATGTTGGCAGGGTTGTGGGGTTGGTGGGAGTGCAGACTGGTGCAACCACTGTGGAAATCAATATGGAGATACCTCAAACAATTAGGATTAGAGATTCCATTTGACCAAGCCATCGCTCTGTTGGGTATCTTTCCAAAAGAATCATATCACAGTGATATATGCACACCTACGTTTATAGAGGCATGGTATGTAATAGCTAAAACTTGGAAACAGCCCATTTGCCCAACAGTTGGAGACTGGATAAAGAAGATGTGGTTTTTCTATAAAATGGAATACTACTCAGCCATAAAGAATGAGAAATTAGAGTCATTCATAGGAAAATGCATGCATATTGAGGATATACTCAAGTGAAAAAAGTAACATCTGTGTAAATACTGAATAGTTTCTCTGGTGTGAAAAATTAAAGTGTATATAAGATTCTAATGGTAAAATTGACAATGTGAAATAGGAAGAAAAAGGCTGAAGATGTACAGCAAGTGGGAAGGGTAGGGGAAAGGAAATAAGGAAAAAGAAAAATATATGAGAAAATGAAAAAATGCAAATAAAGTATTTGTAAATAGGGAAGGGGAGGAGGGGTGAAGGGAGGCCAGGGGAAAGGGGAAAAAATGAGAACCAAGACCTGTCATGTAAAGGTACAAGATCCCAATGATGAATGTAACTGTACTGTATACCTAAAATGTACCCATAAACTCAATGAGAAAAATAAATAAAAAATAAAAATAAAAAGTGCTATCCTAACATTACATGTGAACCAAGGTTTCAGAAAACAAATAATCAGATGATGTATCTTTAGAGGTCATATTTGGCAGGTGCCTGTAAAGTGAATAATTCAGCTTGCTACAAACATTATTTTAAACGTGAGAATAAAAAGGAAACCTAAGTGTAAGTTTGTTTGCTAATTTTTTAACAAAGAACTGAAAAAGAAAACCAATTCCTTAGTTCACCTCTTATTGCAAAATAAACATTGATTGTATCGTAGACATTATCTATCCTTGTGATAAATTGCCACTTAGCATTCACAGACTTCTTCCATGTCATTTGGATGAAAAGGCTTTTTTCTTGTTTATGTATATGTTTTATGTATCTTTGTACTTAATAAATCTGGAAGCTACTAAAAAGAACATTCAACTATTACATATTATATGTCATTTTTTACCTCCAACAGAGCTAAATTTTAACTAAGAAATTTGTTCTTCTGACAATTATGACAGATGTCTCTCAGCCTGTTTTGGGTTTAAAGGTTAACAAATTCATTGTCTCAGTTTTTTCAGGTTAAACACTACTATACAGTTGCTTCAGTTTAGGGTTTTCTTGTTCGTTTGTTTCTGAAACAACTGACGCTGTGATTTATTTTGAATAACTGTTATTGTTCTTCAGTGGTTCCCAACATTTGAGACCACTTATTGAAAGTATACATTTTTTGCCTTATATGAGAGATTTGCAATTTGTACGTGTTTGAGAGACAGAGGGAAAGAGAGAAAGGAGTGAAAGAGAATGTACAGTAAACTGTTCATTACAAATTTAGCTACTGACCATGAAATCTCCACTCCTCCACTGATCTCCATTCGTGATGGTCTCTGGGTTTCACCTCCTATTTCTTCTACTTTTTTATTATTTTGTATTATATTACAGTATTGTAATTATTTTTATATGAATGTTTTGGGGTTGTAGAACAAATCACCTAAATTTCCATTATTTCTTAGGGAGAAATTCACTTTGATATACAAGTGATTTTGAGAACATGCATGTGTCCAAAATGAATTGTGCTCATAGACCAAGGTTTTACTGTACTTTTCACTATTTGACTAGTACCCTGTTTCTTTATATATGAGTTATATATATGGGAAGTCAAATTACCAGAAAGATGTCTGTGGCTTTCAGCACAGAGAATTGATCATTGAGGAATTTGAATGTACAAAGGTAGCTAGCTGGGATTCTTTCAGATTTCTCAGGATGACCTTGTATATCTTTGCAGGAATTAAACACATTTTTATGTATACTACTACACGTTATATCAAATAACTTACCAGAAAAAAATTTTTGCAAGTTCTTTAAAGGCACCAAAGTATTTTCTCCAATTTCAACTGCAATAATTATTTTGTTTCAGATGGTTTTGTGACTTTATCTACCAGGTATATCCATTGTCTGAAATTAACAAAAGCTTTCACTTTAAAGATTTTTCTTCTATTGACAAAATACAACTACGTGGGGAAACAGTTGAACCCAGAAACTAGTAAAATTAGCAACCATGTTAGAAAAAGATGAGACTATCTTTCTTAACAAATCTTTGTTAATAACCTCAACCTAATTTACCAGGAGAATTTTACTCAGACTTAATTAGAATGCACCTTTATAACTCATTCTGTATGAGTCCCACAGCTCCTTGAGTAATTCCATAATGCAGAACATGTGAAGCCTACAGTCTCTCCAGATACTCTAAGTTGAAATAATTTCTTAGAGCTTTCTCTCCCATTTGGTTCTAATTTCTTGTTATATACATAGCAGAAGCAAAGAGTAGTAAAAAATTTTATTTTTTGAAGCCAGGGATGGAGCCTAGTGGTGAAGTCCCCACTTACCATGTTCAGGGCCTTTGCTTCAACCCCCAGCACCACTATATTAAAATCCTTCATTATGTAGTTTTCCAAATAATGAATGATTGTTTTTAGGAGAGAAATAGCACAAAATTGTACCATGGCATCTCCTCTGGACCTTCAAGAGATGTATCTGAAAATCTAACATTATAAGCAGATGTCAGGAACCTTACAGAGTCCCCAGATTTATGCAATTCCTTAGAAACTAGCTAAAATGAGGATTGGTTTTCCTTCAGAGACTGGAGACTCTATGAAGAGTTATTTAATGTATAGGCTCACATGTGTGTGCATGCGTCATTTGGTTTTATATGATAAATGTTTGGGTTTCTCCTGAGTAATTAGCACAAACATTATGAATTGAATGAATACTATTATTTTCTTTGAATACTAACAATCTTAGCAAGCAGATAGTTTTATTGGTGAGCTGTTGCACTAAGTAATTTCTTACTGTTTTTATTAATAAAAAGCAGGTAACTATATGATTCATCAAAATATATAAAACAGCTTTCTGAAAACAATGATTAGAATAATTACACTAATTTTAATGCACAATCTTTCACCATACATTCTAGAATTCTGTGTAGATACTAAAATTTTATATTCAAGGAATATATATAAATAGACAACTTCTGAAATTAAACAAGTTAATTAACAGTATATTTACTTTGATCTAAATATTGACAGAGATACAGATAAGATACAAAAAACACAGACACTGATGTAAATAAGGTATATTATGATGAGTACTATAATTTGGAATCCATAATTGTGGTAATTGTTTTATCTAATTTATTTTTATCTTCTAAAGTTATTATATGCCAAGCAGTAGAGCCATATATCTATTACAAAAGGAAGGAGAAGGAAAAAAATAGCATGTTGTGTGTCTATCTATACATGTTTATTTCAATTTCAAGCTACCCTTTCCAGCATTACAATCTCTAATGATACTATACTAATTTGGTACATTTATTTTTTATTTTAATACTAAAAATTAAAGTCAACTTCATTTTGATTTGTTACAGTTTGATCTTTGATTCGACTCATCTCCTAAAATTTTTGTGCTTCATATTATTTGTATTTTGCTTGTTCCCCAATGTGTACTTGGGTAATATTTACACTTAAGGAACTGGTCAACTCAAATACCATTTATTCCTGGGTTTCAAAGCTCTCCGGTTTGGCCAAAAGATTAGTTCTCAGTGGTCTATATACAGCAAGGGATACTTTTTTTCTTAATGATTAGCAAATTTTACTGACTATAAATTTCTCAACATAAAGTATTATTTCTCATTCAACATCTTATAACCTTGGAATCTTATATGACAGACATATATATGAGAGTGAACATGTTCACCCCTTTCCTCTAGTTTGTAGTTTTAGTTCCATTTCAATCAAAATAGAGCTATATTAGTCAGATTTCCATCACTATGGAAAAATTCCAGAGACCAAACTTCTAAAGTAGGAGAGGTTTGTTTGGGCTCAAAGTTTAAGACTTCAGTGCATGGCCATGTGGCCCCATTGTTTTCAGGCCTGTGGTAAGGCCCAAACATCATGGCAGGGAGACATGGTGGAGGAAATCTTCTCACCTAATTACAGATAGGAACAGAGAGAAAAAGGGGAAAAGGGACTTGAGACAAGATATAGTCCCCATGACCCACTTGCTTCGACTATGTCACACCTCCTATATTGCTATCACCTCCCAATAACCCATCCAGTTATGCACCCATTAGCAGATTAATCCACAGATGAGGTCAGAGAGCCCTTATGGTCCGATAAATTCCCCAAAGGACCACCTCTGAATAATGCTGCCAATATTGGAACCAAGTCGCCAACACAGAAGGCCCTGGGGGACATTTCATATTCAAACCATAATAATAGCAGTAATCTATTTACTTTTGATTGCAGACATGCAAATATATTTCTAAACTTTATTTGTAAAAGTAAATGAAAAAGAGCTAGAAAAAATAATGTTTGACAGGTACAAATTATGTAGGCAAATCAATGGAAGAGAATGGACAACCACAAATGAGCATTTTATCTGAAAGAATTTAATTTAACATGTGATCAGGATAACACTATACATCAGGAATGGAAGGGTTAGCCATAAAACACATTTCTACTTTAAAATAATCAATTTAGAATCCACCTGTAAATCAAAATAGATTCCAGATGCATGAAAAGCTAAAACCAAAACATGGAAGAAATTATGATTAGAATAAATATGGCTGAATATTTATGCATAACATATGAAGATTATAGACTATATTGATGCATTCTAACTACATGACAGTATTTTTTTAAAAACTCTCTTTAACAAAATTCAACAAACTAGAAGGCAAACAATAAAGGCAAGATTTTCACAAGGACTAATACTTTAATAAACAATTTGTAGTAGTGATTTTTTAAAAATACTAATAATACTTCAATAACCAGGATCATAAGGCAATCACAAAAACATAGATTACAAATAGAGTAATGTCATAATGTGATTCTATACTGGTCAGCAAATGGTATGGAAACATAAAGTTAAAATTACAAAACAAAGTGCATCAAGGTTTGAGTTACTTATTAAAACAGCAAAATGAAGAAAGACATTTTATAAGGATTTTTTCAAGTGTAGGAGCTTCTTTTTTACTTATCAATTTGTAAGAAAATTAAATTTACAAGAACATCTGTTTCTCTAAGAATTCCAGTCAATTACATACCAACATGGCTACTATGTTTGCAATGATGCTCTTTTTTTTTCATTTCTGATGTTTTATTTTCATACTTTCTCTGTATCTTTTTTTTTTAGTCTGACTTGGCAAAGATAAATCTATATGATCAGTACTTCAATTAAAGTCTAAAATCATTTCTAGTTATTTTACCAGGTAGGATGTGTAGATATCAAGTGACAAATGATGAAATTATTAAATTAAGCCAGAAAAGAAGAAGGAAATTCTTTGTTGAAAAAAATAAAAATGAATGTTGTGAACAAAGAGCACTTCAAGGATCTCAGGAGCAAAGGCCCATGAACAACTTATTAGGGCACTGTTAATTGAGTGGCTTAACACTAGTTGTAATCTACCAGTAGATATTAATTTCCCCTGCAGATTCAAATTCCTAGGAGAAAAAATCCAACCCCTTACCAAATTGTTCATTAATTCTTTAGTTTTATTTTATTTCAAGTCCTTAGGTCTTTTTAATATATGCAGTCAGAAAACTAATTTTGCCCCTTCCAGTTCAATTTTTTATCTTATGCAACAGCTTTTACCTAAAGGTAATCTGGAATATATTATTTAGTTTATTAAATTCTTCTGCTTACTTAATTCTTGAGTATTTCTTAATTCACTATTCAAGGTTTTGGAGGATAAGGCAGAGAGCAAAACAAACCTCTTTTCCCGTGGAACTTACCTTCTAAAAGATAAGATACATAAATTAGAAGAGAGAACCATGGCAGTCTAAAGGAAGTAGAATCATAGATCCTCCGAGATAGCCCAGATATCCAGATAAATGGCTGCTCCCAACCCCGGGTGATAGGGAAACAAATCCCAGGAACACAACTTGAACTATTTGGGATAAGTAGAGCAAGAAGTAAAGCTTTTGCTCTAACCCAGCCTTGCTAACAGAGCAGGTCGGGAGACCAGGCATCTTGTGAACTGCCCAGAGCTCCAGGGTAAGTCACAGGGCTCTGCAGTCTGCGCTCAAACTAGCAGCTACAGTGCCAGTCAAGCTGAGGAGTTCTCCCACAGGAATGCAGAGACCCAGCGACTGAGAATTTTTGAGTGCTAGTGTAGGAATAATAGTCAAAAGATAGAGTCTAAGGACTGGGAGCGTGTGTGTGGTGGGCAGGAGAAAACTTGCTGGGCGCCTCCTGTCTTGCAAGCACAAGGACTCAAGTTTGATCCCTGGTACCAAACAAATAAACAAACAAAACAAAGCAAAACTTGTTGGGCTCTGTGAGCATCCCCAGGGTGAAGAGAGGCCACCAGATTGGAGTTAGGTAACACTGTTCCTTTCCTGAACTTGGACGCTGCTGAAATCTCAGGTCAGAGGGGGACCAGGCTATTATATTATTCAAATATGTCTCCGCTTAGAACAAGTCTTAATTATTCCTTATAATGAGAAGTTATAAAGTATTTATGAAAATAAAATGACAAACTAAAAGGCAAAGACAAAGATCACATTTCATACGCAATCCTAAAATAAAGCTAAAAGTTCTGAGAAAATAATTATAGATTTTAAAACCTTTCGATATTAAGGACAGAAGATAAAAGTAAAAGTAGCACTCACCTTAAAACATTTAAAAAATAGTAGGAAACCAGAATCGAAAATATAGGCTAAGATGAGGGGAAAGCTAATAGAAATAGAAGGGACAAAAATGGCTTGCTGTGAGCAAATCAGATTAATTTACCAATAGCTAGACCTCTTCTGGGCACCAGGAGAAGGCCTCTCTGATCTGTGTTCTATCGAGCTATGGATACTAACGTGTCCCAAGACTTGGGCATAAGATTATCCTAATCCACCTGTGTAACTCTCTGGCAGTCTTTCCAGTCCTAGGAGATCCAAAATCGTATCGCTTCTTTTCCTACTCAACATATTCTACATATATACTCTCAAAGATATTTTGGCAAAGCCTTTGAACAAATATGTAAGATCTCAGCTCCATCTACCTACCCATGCTGAAGAGATACAGTTGATAGGAGATTGGGAGAATGAATATTTTAGACTTAGGCTTTGATTTCCACTTTCCCAGAATCTCTTTGTGTGATCTTACAATAATGTAAATCCAACGATACTACACCTTGAATTAAAATTCCTTTATGATTTTCTTCTTCCTTTTTTTTTTTTTCCTTTTTCAGTACCAGGGATCAAACTCAGGCATTGTACTTGCTAGGCAGGCATGATGCCACTGAGCTATATCCCCAGACCCCTTAGTGATTTTCCATTGTACTTGGAATTCTAAATTTCCTTCCCTGGTCTGCACGGTTTCCATGATGTAGTTTCTATTTCCTCAACCTTAGCATGTACTTTGGTAGAGTTTGCCTTCCATTCTGTTCTCTGTTCTCCGAAATACTCAAAACTTTCCCTTCAATTGATTGTACCCTTTATTGTTTACCAGTGTTCTCATGGCATCTTTTATTTCATATTTGTATTCATTTCAATACCTCTAGAAAAATAAATCCAAATGTTAAGCCTATTATTTTAAACCACAAGGAAGCAAAATTGTGTGTTGTAATAATATTGTGTGAAGAACAGTGTCAAACATCAAGGAGCAAGTGGCTTCTTATATGAGATTTATCATAAAATGATTCATAAAGAAATATCTGAACTCACAGATTAATATTTTGGGGATGAACACAACTAATTCTCTTTGAACCATCTTACTACATACTGGCTGTGTATTGCTGCATGGTGAAATTGGACATGCTAGATAGTAAAATAGGAGCTATTCTGACCCTTCCTTAATTCTGGGAATATTCTGTTGTTTATTATTACCAAGACTTTAGACTTTGGCTAGATTGCTATTTATTTATTTATTTACATTTATTTGTTTATTTTCTCATTTACTTATATTTAAGAAGATTTAATAAGAAGCCTTTGTGTGTTTCAATAGATAATCCTAGGATTAAGGCAGAGCAGCTATTTCAGATCAGGTTTACTCTTCAAAATAAATTAACAAAAATCCTTAGCTCAAAGGAGAGCGTAATAGGGGAAAATGGGGGAAAAATAGGAAAACTGCTTCAGTAAAGGTATGGGGCCAAATCAGTAGGGACACAGTATGTGATTCACGGACATTAATATCTACTGAGACATTCTTTATGTTAAAGGTAAGTAGATCATTTTGAGAGATGACCAATACTGAAATATGCTTTGTTTCTATTTCATTATCCCAGGTTTAATCCCCCTGTATTTTCTCCAGAACTTTCAATAAATGTGTTAGAAATAAAAGCCTGTGCTAGTAATGCTTTAAATAATGGTTTAGTTGTGAGGAACTGAAGATAGACTAAAAGGAAGTGAGACAATAGGCCCTGGTAACAATACACAAACTTGCAAACTTACTCTTATTTTAATTTTATAGAAAGCCCGCAACATTACCCTGTCCTTAAATAAATCTTTCAATAAGTGTTTGTAGGAGGAATTAATAATGGTCATATTAATTAATAATGGTTATATGATCAAATATTAAATATTTAGCTTACTTATTATTGATTCATATTTAATTTCCTTTCCATATTTATCTTAATTATTTCCATTAATTTTAAGAGTTATAATAAAAGTATAAAGAGAAATAAAGGTTTTAAGCATTAGCATAGGGATTTATGATCAATTTAAGAAAGAATTTGGCAGACAAAAATGACAGCGAAGCAGTTAGAAAGAATTAAAATATATTATGCACATATAACAAATCCCACAATGAATGTAATCATTATGTACCACAAACATGTACTAAAACAATAAAATACTTTACTGAAGGAGATGGAGGAATTTTGAGGAATTAGTGTTAGCACAGAAATAAAGGAGAAAAATGAAATTAAATCATCAGTGTCACATGTATAGATATTATAGCTCACTGAAGACTAAATAAAAACAAAACTTCATTGGTGAAAAAGACAAGTATTGTATAACATCAGGTAAGCTGTAGGTAATTACTTAAATACAGGAGCACTTGGGAAAATAGTTTCATTAGTTTTTATTCATTCAAAAAAGATAGTTTTTAATGGCCCATTCTTAAAACAATTTCAGACATTGACCCTATAAAAATGACAGGAAAATTTGAAGTGATTCTCATAGCATTAATAAAGTCAGACAAGTAAATCAACATCTTTTCAAAGAGCCTAACATGTTTTTTTGGGTTTTTTTGTTTTTTTGTTTTTGTTTTTTTCAAATACTTGATTCTCTTTAATTCTTTTTGGCATGTTCCAAATGTGACTTAAAAATCACTTTGTTAGTTGAGTCTTTGATAGCATTGTCAACACATGTGTTTAAATATATTTGTTGTCTTTCAATCCATCGCAGTTATTATTTTTTGTCCTTATTCTTCCTTGTGATTGTTTTCTTTTTTTTAACATGTTTTAATAGACAAGAACCAAGAGTTGCTGGAAGTAGTAAAGAAAGAACACTTCATAATTCAGGAAAAGATTTTTCAAAAATGTTTCCAAAGACCATTAGAAAGTCTTGAAGTCACTAAGCCATGAGAAAGCATAAGTTGTTCAACCATAGATGAAGACATATTAACTGCCCACTGTGTGCTAAATGTCTCCCATAGTGGTAACACAATGAAGAGTAAGCCAGACATTATCTTTAATTTCAGACAACTGCAAGATCATATTTACAAAGAGCTTGGTAAACTTTAGTAAAATTCAGTATTCTGAATGTGAGTAAATGTGGGAGGGGGGAGGGAGAGAGAGAGAGAAAGAATATAAATCACTGTGAGCCCCACCATGTCCAAGACATCTAAAATGTTGAATAAACAAAGACATTAACATCATTTAGTAGTCATTCTAATCCACTGTCAAAGAGTGGTTTTTCAACTGTGGAATTTGAAATAATGTCAAGGTGTGGTAAATTCAGATAATGTCAAATATAATTTTTAAGTTGTTCCAAATAAAGTCAAGCTGTGTGCCACATATATCCAAATTCTGACTCCTTTCTTAACCAGCAATGTCAGAGTTACTATTTTAGGTTCAACAATCTTTGTGTAAAATTGAAAATTGTCTTTCTTTATGTTTTTCATATGAATCAAAATCAAGTGTGCTTTGTAATAAGTACAAAACTAACAAAACAGTCACTCTGAATTCTGTTTTTCTTCATATGGAAACCAAACATTACATTTAACATTATTTGTTAAGTCTGACTTTTGTAGTTCAGAGAGTGTGGTTGGATCAAACAATATTTAGCATTTAAAATTTTATGTGTGATTTATTTTTCTTTCACATTTTGACTTATTCTACATAGTAATCTTATACTAAGATTTTCATTCAAAGGAAACAACCAACAAAGTGAAGACATGCTACAGAATAGAAAAAATTTACTAGCTGCTCCTCAGACAGAGGACTAATATCTACAATATAAAAAGAACTAAAAAAATTGAGAACCACTGAGGATTTCACTTAGTGCCACGGAGCCTCACAGGCACCAGGTCCTGAGTTTGATCCCCAGTACCAAAAAAGAAAAAAGAAAAAAAATTGGATTTAGTTCAGTGGTGCTGCCACCTGCTTCGCGAGCACAAGGTCCCAAGATCGATTTCCCTGTACCAAAAAAACTTAGAACTGCCAAAGTAAAACATCAAAAGAAGTAGTACAAATGTCCATTAAATACATGAAAAAGTGTTCAATATCCCTGGCTAGTATAGAAAGACAAATTAAAACAACACTGAGATTTAGTCTTAATCCAGAAAGAAGAACTATCATCAAAAAGTCAAATAATAAGAAAGGCTGGCTAAGCTACAGGGAAAAAGAAACCCTTCTAAATTATTGATGGAAATGTAAATGAGTACAACTACAATGGAAATCAGTATGGAGTTTCCTCAAAAAAACTAAAACTAGAAATTCCGTTCAATCCAGCTATTCCCCTTCTAAGAATCTTTCTGAAACAGTTAAGGACATCACATGACAGTGATCTATGAATATTCATGTTATAGAAGCACAATCCTAATAGCTAAATCCTGGAAGTAACCCATGTGACTATATGTCCATCCGTAGATGAATAGATAAAGAAAATACAGTATTTACACACAATGGAAATCTACTCTGCTATATACAATGATAAACTTGATTCCTTTGTACGTAAATAGATGCACCATGAGACCATAACATTAAGTGTAATAATCAAGCACATGAGCTTAAATAACACATGGTTTCTCTTACACAAGAACTCCAAAATATAAACAAAAAGCAAAATAAAAGATAGGTGGTAGGAAAAGGAAGATGGATCTTTTGCAAATGAGAGAGAGAGACCAAAAAATAGAAGAGGAAGGAAATGGAATAATTATGTTATTACATGTACCAATTCCCCAAAAAGATTATAATCATTATGTATTACAAAAGTGTACTAATAAAAAATAAAAATTGAAAAAAATTAAAATCAAATTTTATCACGCAGAATAATGGTTTCTTTTATTATTTCTTATACATCATTTTTTGACTCTTTCCAACATCACGGTTTGAAAATATTATCACTAAACATAAAAAAGGCTTCTATTCTAAATATTGTGATCTTATGCCAGAACTATTTTAGATAGCTGTATTTAAGCAAGTACTTTTTTTTTTCTTTGAGCATTCTTCTCAGTTTTCTGCCATGTTATTATTTGTCTTCTTTGAATGCTAGCACTGCTGTTTGTTAAACATTTGCTGCAGTGATCTGTGTTTTGGGATACAAATGAGACTGTGGGGTTTTTTGTTGTTTTTTTTTTAATTTTTCATTGAAATCTTATTTTGATCAATTGATGACTATTGGATTTGAAGCTCATAGCAGAGTTTGATTAATATTTTGTCTATAAATACACACATGAATTTCTTTCTCCATTTTAGAGAAATTTGTCAATGTAATAAATGCAATAAAACAAACTAGCTTTTAATTGACTTTATTGGTACAATTTAGATAAACATAATGATCACACTCATCATAAGAAATTTATACTTGTACATGATATATCTTAATTCTTAATTTTCCCATTCCCCTCCCCTCACCATCATTCCTACCCTCCTTATTTACAAAAGCTTTGTTTCTATTTTATCTTTCTTTTTTGTCTTTTTTGCCCATTTCCCTTTCTTCCTTTCCCTCTCCCCCGTCCCTAGTGCTCCTTTTCATTTGAACTTTTTCTTCCTATTTCACATTATCTATTATACATTTTGCTCCTTTTTTACATGACAAAAAAACAATGAGATATCGACATATGTGTGTCCACTTTATTTCTCTTAAGGGTATGGTCTCTAGGTGCATCCATTTAGTTATAAATGTCTCAAGTTTATCCATCTTTATGGCTGAGTAGTATTCCATTATATAAAAAGCACATCTTCTTTATCCATTAATCAGTGATGGGCATTTGGGATGTTTCTAAGATTTAGCTATTACAGACAGTGCTGCTATGAATGTGGATGTGCATAGACCTGTAACTGTGGTATGATTGTTTTAGTTCTTTTGGGAAGCTACTGAAAAGGGGGATAACTGGGTCAAAGGGAACTTCTAATTCTTTCTTTTTCATTAATCTCCATACTTATTTTCACAGTGGTTACACTAGTCTACATTCCCACCAACAGTGGAGATGGCTTCCATTTTCTCCACAGACCCACTAACATCTATTATTGGTTGATTTCTTGATAACAGGTAATCTTTCTGGAGTGAGAAGGAATCTCAGGATTGCTTTAAGTTGCATCTTCAAATGAACAGTGATATGGAACATTTTCCCATATATTTACTTGCCATTTGCACTTCTTCATTTGACAAGTGTGTCTTCATCTCAAACGCTATTTTTGGATTGAGTCTTTAAATTTGGGGGGTTGGTATTTTTCAGTTCTTTATATATTCTACATATAAGTCTTTTGTTGAGGAACAGCTGGCAAAATTTTTCTTGTATTCTGTTAGTTGTCTCTTTGCTCTATTGGTAATTTCTTTTGCTGTGCAAAAGCTTTTCAATAAGATGAGATCCCAGTTTCTGATTTGGTGTAATATTTCTTATATGGTTGGGTTTTGTTCAAGAGTTCTACCTATTCTACCTTCTAGCAGATTTAGTATTTCTATTTTAATATTTTGCTCTTTTATCCATTTTTTATTTTTGTTTAGTTCATGGTAAGAAACCTGGGTCTAGTTTTATTCTTCAGCATGTGGAAAGTCAGTTTTCTCAGCACCATTTATTGAAAAGACTCTCCTTCTAGTGAAGGTGTTTGGACCCTTTGTCAAAGATAAGGTGGCTGAGTGCATTTGGAACTGCTTTTGTATCTTCTAATTTGTTCCATTAATCCTCTGGTCTGTTTTTATCACAGTAGCTCTGTAGAATATTTTCTAGCAGGGATCCTGATCCCCTCCTTACTTGCCTTTGTTGGTTTTTGCTATTTGAGCTTCTTCTGGTTCCAAAAGAAATTCTTCTCTAGTTCTATGAGGTAGGCTGTTGATACTTTGATTGATATTGCATTAAATCTTTATAATAATTTTGGGAGTATGGCCAGTTTTACTATGTTTGCTCTTCCTTCCCACTAGCAAGGAATGTCTTTCCATTTTCCAATATCCTCTTCAATCTCCCATTTCAGAGTACTGTGGTTTTCAATGTTAAGATCTTTTACTTCCTTTGTTAGATAGATTCCTAAGTATTTCATTTTCTCAATGTCATTAGGAAAGGTGTGGTTTCCTTAATTTCTTTCTCAGTAAGTTTTGAGCAGGAATGCTATTGGTTTTTGAGTGTTGAATTTTTAACCTGTACATAACTGAATTTCATTATTAAATCAAGAAATCCTCTGGTGGCATTTTACGGGTTTTCTATGTAGACTATCATGTCATTTGCAGGTAATCATAGTTTATTTTTTTCATTACCTATCTTTATTCCTTTTTATTTCTTTTTCTTGTCTAATTGCTCTAGCTAATGTTTCTAGAACTATATTGCATAGAAGTCATATACTGAACATCCTTGTCTGGTTCCTGATTTTAGGGTGAAAATTATTCATTTTTTATCATTTAATATGATGTTGGCTGTTAGTTTGTCATAGATGGCTTTTATCAGATTTAGATAAAGATAATCTATTTCTAGTTTTTGTACGATTTTTGTCATGAATAGTTTTTGGACTTTTTCAAATGTTTTTTCTTCATCTATTGAAACTATCCTGTGATTTTTCTCCTTAGCTCTGGTGATATGGTATATTACTTTTATTGATTTGCGTGTATTGAATCATCCATATGTCCTTGGGAAGAATACTATTTGGTCATTTTCTTGATGGTTTGCTGCTTTCTGTTTGCCAGTATCTTACTGAGGATTTTTGTGTTCATTAGAAAGATTAGACTATAGACCAACCCCAGAGAGGAAGGTGAGATCTGGGAAGGTCGCTCTGATATCTGCTCTCCCTCCAGCCCACTTGGGCCAATTCGGCAGGACCGGGTAGCAACTTCCTCCCCTATCTGCTCTGCCACGAGCTACAGCAAGGAAGGTAGCCATGTAAGTGCCCTAAAACAACCCCTCCAGACCTCCAGATTAGGCCAGTCCTTGGACCCCCTATGCAGAGGCATAGGCAGTCATAAAGGGTATTTTTTTGAGTTCCCAACTTTGAACATCTTTAAAGAAAGAGCGGGGGAAACCTGTAGCAGAAATGTGTGGAGTTCAACCCTGCAGGAGGTTGGGGAACTAAACCTAGGCCCTGTGGCTTGAGGTCAGTCTGAGTTGTGGGGATCTGCCATTGGCTAGCTGAGATCAGGGGACTTGGTTTTGCATATGGCTATGCACATGATATATTATGACAGCAGAGATATAGTCTGAAAGAGGCCATTCAAATCCATATTTTTCTTTCTTTTCCTCAATTCACTCTGCAAATTCTTTCCTTTTTCTGTCCTCTTTCTCCAACTCATTCTTTCCTCTACCATATTATCCCTCATCTCCCTTTCTGTTCCTGCTATTGCCCTAACTCAGACTTCTTCTTTTATCAGTTTTTCTTTATGTTGTTTTTTTTCTGTCATTTTACCTCACTCATGGGTCATTAGTTTCAAGGGAAAGTGAGCCCCTATCACTGTTAAGGGGATATATTCTTGCCCTCATTCTTGCACTCTGTCTATCCCTTTTGAATTTAATATTTTTCTGAAGATAGTATGGTCATTCTATGTCCTCTGGCTTCACTTGAAACCTTCTCCAATTCTTTCACTTATCTACTCCTCTTGTCCTAACTCTGTCTAAACCCCCATCATTAATGGTAAAGATGCTATATTGAAAAGTGTATTCACTGCAAACATATTTTGGGCTGCTCCTTGATTTTAGTTTAATTCACATGGTTTAAAGGTGATAGATTAATGACTACAAGAAGTGGTCAATTTGTAAGTTGTGCTTGATCCTTTTGTGTTGCTGATTGTATCAATTGGGCTAAAGGATTGTGATTGATTTAATGAGTTGTCTTCTCTGCTATGATGAAAATCAGAATGTCTATGAGTCATTAGAGACTCAAAAGCTAAAGCACAACTATATGGGGAAGATTTAAGTAATAACCCAGGAATTAAACCAAGGAAAACCCAACAACAAAAATAAAAATGAGAAAACACTTAAGCAAGACACAAAGACAGACTTTCAGTTCACCAATGGCAAACAGTAGGGCAAATGAGGATGAAAAGTCTGATAATAAACCAGCAGGACACCCTGAAGCCATAGCACAGGAAGTAACAAAACAGATCAATCAGGCTCTAGAAAAATTCAAAACAGAAATGATTTCCCAAATAACCACAGAGATGGTGAGCAAAATGTATGTCATGATTGAAAACTGCAGAACAGAAACTGAGAAAAAAAATAGATGACCTCAGGACCATGATAGAAGCCATGAGGGCCCAGCATAAGAAAGAAATGGAAACAATGAATGCCCAACATAGGAAAGAAATGGAATCCATGAAACAGATCCAAACAGCTATCCAGGACACTAAAAACTCTACTGAAACTTTTTGCAGCAGGATAAAAAAATGCAAAGATAGAATCTCAGATATAGAAGATAGTCTGTGATCATGAAAACAGAGAGGTCTCTTAAAATCAGTAAATGATCATGAGAAATCAATCCAACAATTCCCAGATGATGCAAGGAAGAATAGCATAAAACAGACAGGAATCTGTATAATAGCAGGAGAAAATAAAAATGACTGAAAAAGATGTTCACAGAATTAATGACAGAAAACTTGCCAAACAGAAGGGAAGAATGTGACATACAGATAAGTGAGGCATATAGGACTCCAACTAGCCACAATCAAAAAAATCTACACCTAGACATATAATAAGCAAGATCCCAGAAACCCAACAGAAGAACAAAATACTACAAGCAGTAAGAGAAAAGAAACAAATCACATGCAAAAGAAAGCCCATCAAAATCACAGCAGACTTTTCAACACAAACCCTCAGGTCATAGAGAGCCTGAAGTGAGGTATTTCAAATCCGAAAACAGAACAAACTCCAACCTAGTCTGATGTATCCTGCAAAACTCTCTTTCAAAATGGATGGGGAAATAAGATACTTTCATGACAAAGAAAACCTGAGAAACTTCATGAACACTAAACCAGCACTATAAGGAATTCTAAACAATATCCTAGAAAAAGACAATGAATGTCACAATACCATGAGGCCAAACAGAGCAAATCAAATAGGCAAGGCATGAAACTAAAAGGAGAGGGGGGAAAAAATAAAAGAGTCAACAAAATGACAATAACATGATAATAATAAGTCAGTACATATCAGTTATAGCCATCAATATCAATGGCCTCAATTCACCAATCAAGAGAAACAGACTGGCAGAATGGATTAAGAAGCAAAATCTAGGAATCCATGCTATATACAAAAAACACACCTAATGCAAAAAGAAGACCACAGACTGAAAGTGAAAAGGATGGAAAACAATTCTCCACACAGCAGGACCCTAGAAAAAAGCAGGGGTAGCAATCTTATTCCCAAAGCAAATTTCAAACCAAAACTAATTAAGAGAGATAAAGAAGGCCACTACATCCTTCTAAAGGGAACAATTCAAGAGGAAGAGATATCAATCATAAACATATATGCACCAAGTATTAATGCCCCCAATTATGTAAAATAAATTTTAAGAAACATGAAAAACAAAATAAAAACTAATACAATTGTAGTGGGGGATCTGAATACCCCACTATCACAAATGCTCAGATCATCTAGGCAGAAAATCAACAATGAAATACTAGAACTCAACCACGCTTTTGAATGCATGGACTTTATAGGCATCTATAGAGTTTTCCACCCCACAAAATCAGAATATATATTCTTTTTGGCTGTACATGGATCATTCTCCAAGATAGACCACATACTAGCTCACAGAACAGGTCTGAATAAATGCAAAAGAATCGAAATTATCCCCTGTATATTATCAGATCATAGTGCAATCAAGTTGGAGTTCAGTAGCATAAGAAATGGTAGGAACTTCACAAACACATGGAAATTGAACAACACGCTCCTGAACAATCAATGGATCACAGAGGAAATTAAATAAGAAATCAGGCAGTTTTTACAAATAAACGAAAATGCCAATACAACATGCAGGAATCTATGGGACACAATGAAAGCAGTTCTAAGTGGAAAATTCACAGCACTGAATGCCCACACTAAGAAAACAGAGCAAGCTCAAATAAACAACCTAATGATGAATCTTAGACTCCTAGGAAACAAGAGCAAGAAAAACCCAAAACTATAACAAGAGAGGAAATTATAAAAATTATAGCAGAAATCAATATAACAGAACCTAAGAAAATGATACAAAAAATAAATTAATCAAAGAGTTGCTTTTTTGAAAGAATAAACAAAATTGATAAATCCTTAGCCAACCTTATCAAAAAAAGGAAAGAAAAGGCTCAGATCCATGCAATCAGGAATGAAAAAGGTGAAGTCACAACAGATCCAACAGAAATCCAGAGGATGGTCAATACCTACTTTGAGAACCTGTACTCTAATACAATGGAAAACACAGAAGAATTGGACAGATTTCTAGATACTTATGAATTACCAAATTTGAACAAAGAAGATAAAAACATTTTAAACACCCCAATTACAATTAGTGAAATTTAAAATTTAATTAAAAATTTACCAACAAAAAAAAAGCCCAGATCCTGATGGATTCACTGCTGAATTTTACAAGGCATTTAGAGAAGAACTACTGCCTTTACTCTTCAGACTTTTCAATGAAATTGAAAGGGAAGCAATACTTCCAAATTCATTCCTGGAAGCAAGTATCACTCTGATTCCCAAACCAGGAAAAGATGCAACTAAAAAAGAGAACTACAGACCAATCTCCTTAATGAATATAGATGCAAAAATCCTTAGTAAGATACTAGCAAACAGACTACAGAGGATCATCAAGAAGATCACACAACCTGACCAATTCAGATTTATTACAGGGTTGCAAGGATGTTTCAACCTACATAACTCAATAAATGTGATACACTATATTAACAGAGTCAAAGATAAAAAACATATGATCCTTTCAATAGATGCAGAAAAAGCATTTGACAAAATTCAACACCCCTTCATGATAAAAATCCTGCAAAAAATTGGGATAGATGGTCTATATCTCAACATAATAAAGGCTATCTATGAAAAACCAACAGCCAACATTATATTAAATGGCAAAAAAACTGAAAATTTTCACTTAAAATCAGGAACAAGACAAGGATGCCCACTATCACCATTCCTCTTTGATATAGTCCTGGAAACATTAGCCACAGCAATTAGACAAGAGAAAGAAATTAAAGCAATACTGATACAAAAGGAAGAAATTAAGCTATCATTACTTGAGGATGATATGATACTCTGCATTGAAGACCAAAAAAACTCCACCAAAAGACTTCTAGACTTAATTGACACTTTTAGCAGAGTAGCTGGATACATGGTCAACACCCAAAAATTTATAGCCTTCTTGTACACAAATAACAGATCCTTGAGAGAGAAATTAGGAAACAATTCCTTTCACAATACCATCCAAAAAAATGAAGTATCTAGGAATCAATCTAATGAAAGAAGCAAAAGATCTCTACACTGAAAACTTCAGCGCTCTGAAAAAAGAGATTGAGGAGAATATAAGAAAATGGAAAGATGTTCCCTGCGCCTGGGTAGGAAGAATGAGCATAGTGAAAATGGCCATACTACCAAAACTGCTGTACAGATCCAATGCAATGCCAACTGAAATTCCAACACTATATTTCACAGAACTAGAAAAAAATAAAATTCATTTGGAACCATAAGAGACCTAAAATAGCAAAAGCCATCCTAGGCAACAGACATATGGCAGCGGGTATAACAATTCCCAACTTGAAACTCTACTACAAAGCCACTGTGATAAAAACAGCATGGTACTGGCAAAGAAACAGATCTGAGGATCAGTGGAACAGATTGGAAGACACAAAAACAACTCCAGATGTATTCAGCTATGTCATCTTTGAAAAAGGAACTGACCATCCTTACTGGAGGAAAGATAGCCTCTTTAATAAATGGTGTTGGAAAAATTGGATCTCAACATGCCAAAGATTAAAACTAGACCCTTATCTTTCACTATGCACTAAATTAAAATCCAAGTGGATTAAAGATATAAATATTAAAAGAGAAACACTAAACTTTCTGGAAGATAAGCTAGGCAGAACACTTGAAGACACTGGCATAGGAAAACATTTCATGAACAAATCCTCAGTAGCATGGGAACTAGCAGAAAGAATCAACAACTGGGATCTCATCTTATTAAAAAGCTTCTGCACTGCAAAAGAAACCATCTACAGAACTAAGAGACAAACTACAATGTGGGAGAAAAATTTTACCAGCTGCTCCTCTGACAAAGGACTATTATCTAGAACATGTAAAGAACTCAAAACAATCAGCCCCCCCAAATATAAAGACCCTATTCAAAAATGGGCTTCTGAAATAAACAGATATTTGTCAGACAAAGAAGTGAAAGCACCAATTAAATATATGAAAAAATGTTTCACATCAATAGTTATTTCAGAGACGCAGATGAAAACAACACTGAGATTCCACCTCACCCCAAAAAAGAATGGCTGCTATCAAGAAATCAAACAACAACAAATGTTGGCGGTGTTGTGGAGAGAAGGGAACCATTCTCCATTATTGGTGGGAGTGCAGACTGTTGCAACCACTATGGAAATAATCAATATGGAGATACCTCTAAGAGCTTGGAATAGAGATTCTATTTAACCCAGCCATCCTTCTGCTGGGTATCTTTCCAAAATAATTCAAAGAATCATATCACATGGATATATGCACAACTATGTTTATAGAAGCACAGTTTGTAATAGCTAAAACTTGGAAACAGCCCATTTGCCCATCATTTGGAAGCTGGATAAAGAAGGTGTGATTTTTCTATAAAATAGAATATTACTCAGCCATAAAGAATGAGAAATTAGATTCAGTCATAGGAAAATGGACATATATTGAGGATATACTCCTAAGTGAAATAAATAAATCACTCTTCACCTTCCCGCCTTCCTGAGATCATCCGGCGGGTGCGCAACCTCCCAGACTGTGCATGACCAGACCCAGCAAGAACCCAAGGACCCTGGAGGGGGTCTCTTTACCTGCCTGCCTGCCTGAGATCATCTGGTGGGTGCGACCCCAGACCCAGTAAGGAAAATAGCCAGGCAGGGGCCTTGAAACACCCTCATGACCCCCCAGCCTTTCTCAAACCTCCTGATTGGGCCAGTCCATGGACCAACTCTGCAGAGGCATAGGCTCTCATGAAGGGTAGTTTTCTGAGCTCCCAACTTTGAACATCTTTAAAGAAAGCGCAGGGGAAACCTGTAATAGAATTGAGTAGACTTCAACCATGAGGGTTGGGAAACTCAAGTTAGGCCTTGTGGACTGAGTACAGTCTCAGTTGTGGGGAACTGCTATTGGCTAGCTGAGACCAGGGGATTCGGTTCTGCATATGGCTGTACATGTGGTATAATATGAGAACAGAGACATAGTCTGAAAGAGGCCCTTCAAATTCTTTTTTTTTTCTCTTTTTTCCTTTCCTCATTCCACCCTAAAATTTCTTTCTTTTTTCTATCCTCTCTCTCCAACTCAGTCTCTTGTTCCACCATATTATCACTCACCTCCCTTTTTATTCTGGCTCCTGCCCTAACTCAGACTTCTTCTTTTATTATTTTTTCTTTGAGGGGGGGTTCTCTTTGTGTTCTTTTCTCCAGTCATTTTACCTCACTCATGGCTCTGTACCTTCAAGGGAAGGCAAGCGCCTGTTATTGTTAAGGGGATATATTCTTGTCCTTATTCCTGCACTCTCTCTATCCCCCCTGAAGTTAATAGCTTTGTAAAGAAAGTAAGGTAATTCTACATCCTCTGGATTCACTTCAAACCTGCTCCAGTTATTTCACTTATCTATTCCTCTCTTCCTAACTCAATCTAACCCCCCATCCTAAATGGTAAAGATGGTATATTGAAAATCATATTCACTGCAAACATATTATGGGCTGCTTCTTGAAATTAATTTAATTCACATCGGTTAAAGGTGATACATTAATGACTACCACAAGTGGTCAGTTTGCAAGCTGTACCTGATCCTATTGGGCTGCTGAATGTATCATTTGGGATAAAAGGTTGTGATCAATTTAAAGAGTTGTTTTCTTTGATATTATGAAAATGAGGATGTCAATGAGTCATTAGAAACGCAAAAGCTAAAATGCAACTATATCAGGAAGATTTAAGTAATACCCAGAAATTAAAGAAGGACAACCCAACAACAAAAATAAAAATGAGAAAACACTTAAGCAAGACACAAAGACAGATTTCCAGTTCGCCAATGTCAAACAGTAGGACAAATGAGGATGAAAAGTCTGATAGTGAACCAACAGGACACCCTGGACCCATAGCACAGGAGATAACAAAACAGATCAATCAGGCTCTAGAAAAATTCAAATCAGAAATAATTTCCCAGTTAACCAGAGAGATGATGAGCAAAATGGAAGTCATGATTCGAGACTCTAGAATAGAAACTGACAAAAAAATAGATGACCTCAGGACCATGATAGAAGCCATGAAGGCCCAGC
>NW_022900917.1:21536945-21540614 GCF_012274545.1 Fukomys damarensis | reverse complement strand
AAAAGATTGCGAAGATAGAATTTCAGATATAGAAGATAGGATAGCAGTCAGTGACCGTGAAAAAAGAGGTCTCTCAAATACAGTAAAGTATCATGAGAAATCAATCCAACAACTTCTAAATGATGCAAAGAAAAATAACATAAGACTGATAGGAATTCATGAAAAAGCAGGAGAAAATGCAAATGACATAAAAAAGCTCTTCACAGAATTAATGACAGAAAACTTCCCAAACAGAAGGGAAGAATTAGACATACAGATAAGTGAGGCATATAGAACCCCAACTAGCCACGATCAAAAAAAATCTACACCTAGACATATAATAATCAAGATTCCAGAAATCCAACAGAAAAACAAAATACTACAAGCAGTAAGAGAAAAGAAACAAATCACATGCAAAGGAAAGCCCATTAGAATCACAGCAGACTTTTCAACACAAACCCTTAGGTCAAGGAGAGCCTGGAGTGAGGTATTCCAAGTCCTAAAAGAAAAGAACCTCCAACCTAGACTGATGTATCCTGCAAAACTCTCTTTCAAAATTGATGGGGAAATAAGATACTTCCACGATAAAGAGCACTTGAGAAATTTTATGAACACCAAACCAGCACTGCAAGGAATTCTAAACAATATCCTAGAAAAGGAAAATGAAGTTCACAATAACATGAGGCCCAACAGACCAAATCAAATAGGCAAGGCAAGAAACTAAAAGGAGACTGGTGAAAAAGTAAAAAGAGTCAACAAAATGACAATAACATGACAAGAATAAGTCAGAATATATCAGTTATGACCATCAATGTCAATGGCCTCTATTCACCAATCAAGAGAAATAGATTGGCAGATGGATTAAGAAGCAAAATCCAACAATATGTTGTATATAAGAAACACACCTAGTGCAAAAGGAAGCCCCTAGACTGAAAGTGAAAGAATTGAAAACAATTCTCCATGCGTCAGGAGTCCAGAAAAAAGCAGGGGTAGCAATCTTATTCTCAGATAAAGTAAATTTCAAACCAAAACTCATTAAGAGAGACAAAGAAGGACACTACATCCTTGTAAAGGGAACAATTCAACAGGAAGAGTTGACAATCATAAACGTATATGCACCAAATATAAAAGCCCCCAACTATATAAAACAAATATTAAGTAAAATGAAAAACCAAATAAGCACTAATACAATTGTAGTGGGGGATTTAAATACCCCACTATTACAAACAGACAGATCAACTACGCAGAAAATCAATAATGAAATAATAGAACTGAACCAAGCTTTGGAACACATGGACTTAA
Organism: Fukomys damarensis; assembly: GCF_012274545.1. Classification (NCBI taxonomy): domain Eukaryota; kingdom Metazoa; phylum Chordata; class Mammalia; order Rodentia; family Bathyergidae; genus Fukomys; species Fukomys damarensis. The sequence goes on along the minus strand of NW_022900917.1, from coordinate 21,539,333 downwards.
TAGATGTTTATAGAGTATTCCACCCCCAAAAATCAGAATATACATTCTTTTCGGCTGCACATGGATCATTCTCCATGATAGACCACATATTGGCTCACAGAACAGGTCTAAACAAACGCAAAAAAATTGAAGTCATCCCCCGTATATTATCAGATCATAGTGCAATCAAACTAGAGATCAATAGCACAAGAAACTATAGAAACTTCACAAACACATGGAAACTGAACAACACTCTTCTAAACAATCAATGGATTACAGAGGAAATTAAAGAAGAAATTAGACAGTTTTTACAAATAAATGAGAATGCCAATACAACATACAGGAATCCATGGGACACAATGAAAGCAGTTCTATGGGGAAAATTTATAACATTGAATGCCCACACTAGGAAAACAGAGTGGGATCAAATAAACAACTTAACGATGAAACTTAGACTCCTAGAAAAACAAGAGCAAGAAAATCCCAAAGCTCGAACAAGAGAGGAAATTATAAAGATCCAAGCAGAAATCAATGCAATTGAAACTAAGAAAATGATACAAAAAATGAATGAAACAAAGAGCTGGTTTTTGAAAGAATAAATAAAATTGACAAACCCTTAGTTAATCTTATCTAAAAAAGGAAAGAAAAGGATCACATCCATGCAATCAGGAATGAAAAAGGCGAAGTCACAACAGATCCAAAAGAAATCCAGAGGATCATGAATACCTACTTTGAGAACCTGTACTCCAATAAAATGGAAAACACAGGAGAAACGGACAGATTTTTAGATATTTATGAATAACCAAAGTTGAACAAAGACGATAAAAACATTTTAAACACCCCAATTACAGTCAGTGAAATTTAAAATGTAAGTAAAAATTTAGCAACAAAGAAAAGCCCAGGCCCTGATGTATTCACTGCTGAATTTTACAAGGCATTTAGAGAAGAACTGCTGCCATTACTCTTCAAACTTTTCAATGAAATCGAAAGGGAAGCTATATTTCCAAATTCATTCCTGGAAGCAAGTATCACTTTGATTCCCAAACCAGGGAAAGATACAAGTAAAAAGGAGAACTACAGATCAATCTCCTTAATGAACATAGATGCAAAAATCCTTAATAAGATACTAGCAAACAGAATACAGAGGATTATTAAGAAGATCATCCATTCTGACCAAGTTGGATTTATTCCAGAGATGCAAGGGTGGTTCAACATACGAAAATCAATAAATGTAAAACATTATATTAACAGAGTCAAGGATAAAAACCATATGATCCTCTCAATAGATGCAGAAAAAGCATTTGATAAAATTCAACACCCATTCATGATAAAATCCCTGCAAAAAATTGGAATAGATGGTCTATGCCTCAACTTAATAAAGGCTATCTATGAAAAACCATCAGCAAACATCATATTTTTTTCCTGTTTTGAATTTATTTTTTTTTAATTTTATTGAGTTTATTGGTACATTTTAGGGATACAGTACAGTTACATTCATTGTTGGGATTCTTCATGTTAAAATCAGGAACAAGACAATGATGCCCATTATCACCACTTCTCTTCAATATAGTTCTGGAAACATTAGCCACAGCAATTAGACAAGAGAAACAAATTAAAGCAATAAAGATAGGAAAGGAAGAAGTTAAACTGTCATTATTTGCTGATGTTATGATACTCTACATTGAAGATCGAAAAAACTGCAGCAAAAAACTTCTAGACTTAATTGACAGATTCAGTAGAGTATCTGGATACAAGGTGAATACCCCAAAATCAATAGCCTTCTTGTACACAAATAACAGACTCATGGAGAGAGAAATAAGGGAAAAAATTCCTTTTATAATAGCATCCAAAAAAATGAAGTATCTAGGAATCAATCTAACAAAAGAAGCAAAAGATCTCTACACTGAAAACTACAGCACTCTGAAAAAAGCAATTGAAGAGGATATAAAAAAATGGAAAGATATCCCCTGCTCCTGGGTAGGAAGAATCAACATAGTGAAAATGGCCATACTGCCAAAACTGCTATATACATTCAATGCAATGCCAATTGAAATTCCAACACTATATTTTACAGAACTAGAAAAAAAAATCCAAAAATTCATTTGGAACCATAAGAGACCTAGAATAGCAAAAGCCATTTTAAGCAACAGACACATGGCACAAGGTATAACAATTCCCAATTTGAAACTCTACTACAAAGCCACTGTGATAAAAACAGCATGGTACTGGCAAAGAAACAGATCTGAGGATCAGTGGAACAGACTGGAAGACACAAAAACAAACCCAGATGTACTCAGCTACCTCATCTTTGACAAAAGAGCTGATCATCCTCAGTGGAGGAAAGATAGCCTCGTTAATAAATGGTGTTGGAAAAACTGGATGTCAACCTGCCACAGATTAAAATTACGC
>NW_022900917.1:21536464-21536749 GCF_012274545.1 Fukomys damarensis | reverse complement strand
AAAATGGGCATCTGAAATGAACAGACATTTCTCAGACAAAGAAGTAAAAGCAGCAAGTAAATATATGAAAAAATGTTCCACATCACTGGTCATGTGAGAGATGCAGATGAAAACAACACTGAGATTTCACCTCCCCCACAAAATGTGGCTGCTATCAAAAAATCACACAATAACAAATGTTGGTGGGGTTGTGGGGAGAAAGGAACCCTTCTCTATTGTTGGTGGGAGTGCAGACTGGTGCAACCACTATGGAAATCAATATGGAGATACCTCAAATCTTGGACT
>NW_022900917.1:21506262-21536030 GCF_012274545.1 Fukomys damarensis | reverse complement strand
ATAGGGGATAGGGGAAGGGTAATAAGGGAAAAGAAAAAAATGTGAGAGAATGAAAAGATGAAAATAAAGTGTTTGTAGATAAGGAGGGGAGGGGGTTGAAGGAAGGGCAGGGGTAAGGGGAAAAAAATGAGAATTGAGACTTGTCATGTAGAGGTACAAGATCCCAATAATGAATGTAACTGTACTCTATCCCTAAAATGTACCAATAAACTCAATCAAAGCTGAAAATAAATAAATAAATAAATAAATAAATAAGTCACACATATGTAAATACTGAATAGTTTTTCTGCTGTGAATAAACTATAATAGTACATTAAATCCTAATGATACACTGGACAATGTGAAATAGGAAGAAAGGGGCTAAAGATGTAGGGAAAGTGTGAAGGGTAGGGGAAAGGGAATAAGGGAAAAGAAAAAAATATGAGAAAATGAAGAAATGGAAATGAAGTGTTTTTAAAGGGGGAGGGAGGAGGGGTGAAGGGAGGGCAGGGACAAGCAGAAAAAATGAGAACCAAGACATGTCATGTAAAGTTACAAGATCCCAATAATGAATATAACTGTACTGTATACCTAAAATGTACCAATAAACTCAATGAGAAAAAGAAAAAAGAAAGGTTGGACTTTAGTTCTCTCTTTTGGTTGGATCCTTCTCTGGTTTTGGTATTAGGGTCATGCTTATTTCCAGTAATGACTGCAGGAATATTTCTTCCATTTCAATTTTATTAAAGTGTTTGAGGAATAGTAACACTAGATCATCTCTAAATTTCTTGTGAAATTCATCAGTGACTCCATTAGGATCTGGGCTTTTCTTTGCTGGTAGGTTTTTTAATTATATCTTCAATTTCATTGACTGATACTGGGCTATTTAGCATTTTATATTTTCTTGATTCAGCTTTGGTAATTTATATGCATCAAACAATTTATCCATTTCTTCTGTGTTTTTCATCTTATTAGAGTACACGTTCTCAAATTAGATATGGATGATGATCTTCTGGATTTCTTCAGGATCTTTTGTGATTTCACCATTTTCATTCCTAATTGAATGAATTTGACTCTTTTCTTTCTTTTTTTTTGATAAGATTGGCTAAATATTTATCAATTTTACTTAATGTTTTATAAAACCAACTCTTTGATCCTTGATTTTTTGTATTGTTTTCTTAGTCTCAATTGCATTAATTTCTTCTCTGATCTTTGTAATTTCCTCCTTTGTGTGACCTTTGAGTTTGACTTGTTCTTCTTTTTGTAAAAGTTTTAGGTTGAACATTAGGTTGTTTATTGTACCTTGCTCTGTTTTCTTAATGGAAGAGTTCACCACTATAAATGTCCCTTGTAGGACTGTTTTCATTGTGTCCCAAAAGTTTCAGTGTGTTTTTATCAGTATTATTGTTTAATTGTAGAAACAGTCTAACTTTTATTTGAATTTCATCTTTGACCTATTGATTGTTATGAAGGATGTTATTTAATTTGCATGTCTTTATGTAGTTTTTCTGGTTTCTTTTGCCACTTATTTCCAATTTCATTGCACTATGGTTTGATAATACACATGGGTTAATTTCAGTTTGTTTCCATTTACTTGATCTCTCTTCATCAATTTTGGTTTGAGGTCCACTTTGTCTGCAAATAGAATAGCTATCTGCTTTTTTCTGGGCTACTGTCACCTAAAGTATTGTTTTCCATCCTATGACTTTCAATGTATGAATTTCTTTTTGAGTTAAATGTGTTTTCAGTATGCAGTTGTTAGAACTTGTTTCTTGATCCAGCCTGTTAGTCTGTTACTTTTGATTGATGAATTGAGATCATTTACATTGCTGGTTATAACTGCTATGTGTTGGTTTATCCTTGTCATATTGTCTTCCTATTGTCGGTATCCTGTCTTTCCTCTCTGTTTAATTGCTTGTTTTGCCTCGTAGCTTCTTTCTAATGGTGCTCTTGGAATTGTGGTCTTTGTTGTTTCTTTCTAAAATATCCTTCAGAGCATTTTGTAGAGCTGGTGTGATGGTCGTGAATTTCTTCAGTTGTTCTTTGTCATGAAGTATCTTATTTTCCTATTGATTGTGAGAAATGATTTTGTAGGATACATCAATCTGAGCTGAAGGTTGTTTGCCTTTATGGCTTGAGATACTTCACTACAAGCTCTCCTTGCTTTACAGATTTGCATTGGGAAGTCTGCTGTGATCCAGATGGACTTGCCTTTTAGGAGATTTGCTTCTTTTCTCTAACAGCTTTTAAAATTCTGTTCTTATGTTGAGTTTCTAGAATCCTGATTATTATATTAGTAAATCTTGGTGTAGATTTATTTTGGTCATGGCTAATTGCAGTTCCATATGACTCATTTATATGTCAAATTATTTTTCCATTTGGGGAAGTTTTTTGCAATTACTTCTGTGCATAGTTTTTTAATAGCATTTGCATTGTCCCCTGCTTTCTCACTGACTCCATTCTATCTTCTATTGTTCTTTGCATCATCCTACACCTATTCAGTTGATTTTTCATAACCCCTTACTATTTTTAATAAATCATTCTTTTCATGTATGGTGACTGCAATCCTGTCTTCTATATCTGACATTCTGTCCTCACCTTGGTTCACATGATTAAATATAATTTCAATAGAGTTTTAATCTCCTGGATATCTGTTTTAATTTGTTTCATGAATTTCATTTCTTTCCTATGTTGGATATTCATGGTTGCCATAATTCTCTTAAGCTCCTCCTTTTAAAAAATCTGTTTCTACTCTATATTCACTGAGCAAGTTCTTCAATTTGTCACCTCTTTTTTAACCTGAGAAATTATTTCTGATCAAATTTTTCTCTGTAGCCCCTTACATCTTTTTTTTTCTCCTGCTGCTATCATTTCAGAAAATTCAGATGGATGGCTTCTGATTTCCTTTATTTTGTTGTCCCCTGGAATTCTCCTGGGTGGCCTGGAGGTCTGGGGTTGCATTTTGCTTCTGCATCTGGTCATTTTCTCTTTCTTTAAATTTTAAATTATTTTCTGTGTTCACCCTTGTACATTTCTAATGGTAGATATCATTATCACTAGTATCAAGGCTTCCCTAGGAAATATCTATTCCTCAGAGATGTCTACTAGGTATACCTGGCTCTTAGTCCTTGTGTCTGTCCCAAGATTCTACCTTCCCAATTTATTAGAAATGAGAAGCTACTATTTGGCTCAGCACCCACTCCTTTGAAACTGGACTATGGTGATAGTTATGATCCCAGACGATCACTGTGTTGTGATACAAGGAGGAACAACTGATTGCAACAGGTACAGCATCCTAGTTAAAATGGTGCAATTAGCAATAACATTAGCATCAAGCACAGTCTAGAAACTGACACACTGTGCTATCTATTAATTTGGTACCTTTAACCATAGGAGCAAGACCTACAGTTACATAACAGAATCTAATATAATGTAACAACTTGTATGCATTAAGTTTCCCCATAACAGAGTTATTTTACTCTGTGGGGGATAAATCTAAGAGGGATAGAGGACAAAACAGAGAAAAAATGAAGTGGACTATAGAAAAAGAAGAAAGGTTAAAGGACAAAGGATGATCACTATACCTTTGGGAAACAGGAGAAGAGGACAGAAGAGAAAGAACAAAAGAGAAAGCAAAAGAGTATCAAAGCGAACCAGTTAGACTATAGACAATGTGCACTCCCATGAAAATATCACAAATGAAGAAAGACAATTGAGGAAATAGAGAAACAAGATGAACAAAACAAAATAAGCAATAAAAGTAACAACTTAAACAACAAAAAAGATGGATGAAAATGAAACAAACAGAAAGAAGGAAGGAAAGAAAGGGAGAAAGAGGAAAGAAAGAAAGAAAAAGAAAGAAAGAAAGAAAGAAAGAAAGAAAGAAAGAAAGAAAGAAAGAAAGAAAGAAAGAAAGAAAGAAAGAAAGGAAGGAAGGAAGGAAGGAAGGAAGGAAGGAAGGAAGGAAGAATATTTACTAAATGAAAAATTGGAAATAAAGTGTTTGTAAATGGGGAGGATAGGAGGGGGTGAAGGGAGGGCAGGGACAAGGGGAAAAAAGGAGAACCAAGATGTGTCGCATGAAGGTGCAAGATCCCAATGATGAACGTAACTGTACTGTACACCTAAAATGTACCAATAAACTCAATGAGAGAGAAAAAAATAAATAAAATAAAACATTTTAAAAAGCAATATTTACTATTTTAACTAGAAAATTCATTGAGACAGAGTCAAATTTTAAAAAGCTGCTATTGCGGGTTATATTTAAAGCTAAAAATAAGAGTAAACATTGTTTATTTTACCCCACCCCCGTCAGAGAGGCAGTGAAGTGAATGAGACGTAAGAGGTCCTTCGGGTAGGTCTTGTAGGGAGCAAACTCGTGGAAGAGAAGAGGAGGAAGGAGACCATCAGTTAAGCACTTCACATCTGCCAAATCCTGGGCTGTATTTTACAAATTTTTACAGCTGAACTATTACCACAAAATTTGAAGTGAGAGCTCACCCTGTTTTACGGATGAAGCAACTGAGAAGGCAAGCTGTGAAAACTGACCCATGTAACACAAGTAGTAATTGCAGGAATAAAATTCAAAACTTGTCTGAATCTAAAGTCTGTTTTATTACCCACTACTCCTCTACTTTAGGTGAATCATAAGCAAGAATCACACAAATGCTGAGGGCATGAGATGAGAGTGCATAACAAAGAGTTGGGTGGGGAGAGGAGTGATTTATAAAGTAGGGAAAGATGAGGGGCACGAAGCAGGTATCTAGGACTGGATTATGAAGACAAGAAATTAAAATAAAAGATCAGAGAAATGGGATAGGAGTTAGAAATGTATAGGAAGGCTCTATGGGCTAATTTGGACTCTCAACATTGAGTGCTCATATTTCTGTAAATCTTATGCCAAAAACTTTGGTTAAAGGGTAAAGATTTTTCCAATTTTTCTTTTTCTGTTAAAAATAAGTACCATTCTGTCTTTTCTCTGTGCTAAATCCAAACAAATGCACAGAAAGTACCTTTGTTAATGATCAGGCAAAACACAGTGTCCAAGACTATGAAACTGTCCCAAAATCTCATCAATATATAAACTGGAGGGAGAAGTACTGGTTTCAGTCACAGATGGATGTTTCCAAGAAAGTAAACTTCCTACTGATTCCACATATCCCATTGTCACCCTCAGAAATGGCTATGTAAAACTGAACTATACAAATGAATGAAATACTTGCCTGGCCTTTCATTTTTTTAACTTCAATAAAAGTTTAGACTTATTTCAAATCTTGTCAGTAATTGTGCACTGATACAAGAACAGCCAGTAAAGAAGCATAATTTGCCATCTCCTGATGATGTGATGTATCTTTATATCTCAAACACTAATAGCATTTGTCAGTAGACTCTGTTTACTAAACCCTCCCAAAAAAAAGGGTATAAAATAGTCTCTCATATCATGCAGCAAGTCTCAAAGTGTATAGTCCTTTACCCAGCTGGCCCAGCATCCCTTCAGAAATTGGCAGAAATGCCCAGATCTGTTGAATTATAAAAAAAAATGTGTATTGTGCCTCTATAGGCTTGTGTTTTTATGGGCATTATAAGTGATTCTAATGCATGCACAGTTTGAAAAACACCAGTGTGTATTAGACATGCAAATAATGAAAGGAATGTCTAAGAAATGTAACATCTTATGCAAGAGCAGTCAACCAAATGGGCTTTGCTAAAAATCTTTTGCAAATAAGGAGGGGAAGAAGGAATGAAGGGAGGGGAGAGGAATGGAAAAAAAGAAGAATCAAGATACATCAGGTACACATACAAATTTCCTATGATGAATGTGATTGTTAGGTATATGTAAAATGTACCACTGAACTTAATTAATTAAAAATCATCTTGGATATGCAAAAAGACTTTAACATTATGAGTTTTTTATTATGCAATTGAGGTTATAGAAGAGGGCAATACTCAATCTTCTCAATATTTTAAAATTGCTACATAACACTGACTACTTAGCTTGACTCTCAACCAATTAAAAAGTAATTGCCATTGTCTGTTTATGCATCTTTTGTCCTTAACAGATGGTAACCTTTTGATAATTAGGGAGCATGACTTAGAGATCTAAAATACAGTATTTGGTCAATAATTGCTAATGGAATAAAGTACAAGGAAGGAAAGTTGGGAAGAAGAGAAAAAGAAAGAACCAACTTGAATGTGATAAAGGAATTAAAATAGGATTTTTAGGTAAATTAAATAATGACTTTACTCTGATACAAGGATTTTATCTTTAAATAGTGTGGCCCATGAAATCGAAACTTCCTTAAATTACTAAACATACAGTAAAACTACAGAATATGAATATGTGGTTAAGCAGATGCTGCCAATATTTGTACGTACCAATTTTTAGGTATTCTTTGGTAACATTTTCATGCAGTTTTCCTATTTTTTTCAACAAAACAACCCATTTTTAAAATAATAATAATAATTGTTAGCAGCCCAACCCTGATAAAAAAAACCCTACAATAATAAATCAATACATACCCATAGAGAGGAAAGAGAAAAGGGGAGACAGGAACCCTTCTTCATTGTTGGTGGGAGTGTAGACTGGTGCAACCACTGTGGAAATCAGTATGGAGATACCTCAAAGAACTAGGATTAGAGGTTCCATTTGACCCAGCCATCCCTCTGCTGGGTATCTTCCCAAAAGAATTAAAAGAATCATACCACAGTGATATATGTTCAGCCATATTTATAGCGGCACAGTTTGTAATAGCTAAATCTTGGAAATAGCCCAATTGCCCATCAACTGGAGACTGGTTGAAGATGTGGTTTGTTTTTTTTTTTTTTTTTGCTCTGTATTTTTTTGTTGTTGTTGTTGTTTTTTAATAAAATGGGGTACCACTCAGCCATAAAGAATGAGAAACTAGAGATTTATAGCTAAGCGGATGAACACTGAGGCCATTCTTTTGAGTGAAATTAATAAGTTGCACATGTGTAAATACCAAATAGTTTCTCTGGTGTGAAAAAGTAAAAGTACAAATAAGGATCAAAATGTATAATTGATACTGTGTAATAGGAAGAAAAGTCTAAAAGAATAGAGGAAATGGGAGGGGTAGAGGAAAGGTAAAAATGGGAAAGAAAAAATTTGTAAGAAGGAAAACATGGCAACAATGTTTTTTGTCAACAGGGAAGGCTGGAAGGAGTGAAGGAAGGGCAGAGGAATGTGGAAAAATAAGAACCTGATCAGTCAGGTATGGATAAAAGATCCCAATGAGGAATGTAACTGTGTGATATACCTAATACGTACCAATAAATTTAATAAAGATTTTAAAAAGAGAGAATGGATTACTTCAGGAAACAGATGTCAGCTTCAAGCTTATAAACAGAAATGAGTAAAGAACATGAAAAACACTTTGGCAGTGCTATTTGAATACAGAGCTAATGAAAGGCTATATTCACCATCAAATGTATGCTAACAGCCAAATTGCCAGAAAATCTACTGTTTCAGGAGAGGTCTATGCCAAAACACAGACTACTATTATACATAAAAAATGGTTAAACAAAATGTGAAACAGCAGGATTAACTTTCTACTGGGAAATCTGTTTCAGTATAATTGCATTCTGTTGTGACAAATAGGAAATATATGCAAATAGTGAGTTAGAAATCAATTTTGGATAAATAAATAATGTTACAGAAAAAAGAAATTCTAAGAGTGAAATTTGTAAACTAGCCTTTATTGTAAACCACTTCTTTTTCTTTCATATTCATTTGAATAAACACTTAATAATGTGGTACGATAACATATATACAAGCCCATTACAGCTAACTTGAAAGGTGATTTTATCATTTTTTTATGCTGGCCATTTTACTATATGAACAAAGAATCTGAAAAAAATTTTAACATTTTCACTAGGAAAATTTAGCATTTGCAAATATATAAGCATCTAGTAAATCTTTTAAGTAAATGTTCTATATTTTGAAGTTTTATGCTTCTTCTGGGTTTGATGTTTTTGTTTGTTATTGGTATTGCTTGCTATTGTTGATGGTTTTTTGAGCACCAAACAAGTAAATGATATCACACAAACTAACTTATAAGTTTTAACCACATGTTTCAAATCTTAAATAGGCTGTTCAGATAATGCACTATTTGAAAGACCCTAGTGGATTACCCAGAAGTGTGGGATGAGGAGATGCTACATTTATTTTAAGAGGAGGAAAAAAAAAATCTGTATTTCATTTGTTACACTGCTAACTTCACTTTAGGTAATTTGCATTCAGCTTTATTATTGCCCAGAGCAATAACTGATTGTTAGTTATTGAAGTCTGAAATGATTTTCTCATTTCCCAGGGGAATCTAGAGATTTACATGGTGCACAGCAGTAACTAATAGATATAATCTGGTCATAATGTGGCCATATAATGTGTTATTTACTTGTGGAGAACATAGATGTTCAACATTTTAACATTTCCTCAAGAAGAGTGGCATATTTACTCAAGACATATAAACATTAGCTCTACCTTTTAAAGACTATCAAAATGTCAGCAATCTTTTTAAAAAGCTGAGCAGAAATAATATAGGATTTGTGAAATTATTAATTTTATAAACTATGTTAGTTTTCCTATTGTGATTTTGAAAGAAAATTATATTTTACTTAAAATGTTTGCAAAAAGAACTCTGTAGTATTTTGTTTTTATAAAATTTTAATATACCTCTAAAATTTAAACTAAGTTATAAGATTTAATATACAACCAAAGCATGATAAAGCTACAAAATAAATTTAGTGCATGGCTGTTTTGCAAGTAGTTTTTTTTAAATAATTATTTTCCTCCACCATAAATTTGTATTTTATAGTTTTACACACTCCTAACTCAGAAAGTTAAACATAAGCTTTCTCTGTTTCTTTATCATATTAGGGACAATAGCTTATGCTCAAACTAGTAGAAAGATATATACACAAACCTAGGACAGTGAGAAATTAGGCAAGTTTCTACCCAAATATTCTCTTCTGGTGTGTGAGATGTTCTCCTGTTTTATAACATGAGGGCATTAACATGTTTTCATTCTGTGCTAAATGTATATATAATGCAAACTGATTGCATGTGATATTTGAATAAATAAAATTCTAAAACAGCATAGTGTAATAAGGGCAAATGTTTTATTAAAGGAGGTTTTTCTTTTTCTTTTTTTTCTATCCAGCTAAAATAAATGTTTTGTGAAGGTTTCAGTATTCCTCCTAGAAACATTATTGGTCCTTTACTGTTCACAGAGCAGGAGAGATTTTTGCATCTTAGTCCCATTAACCCTAATGAGTGTTACCCACAAAACACCTTGTGCATCAGAAACAAAGCATCTTTTTCCTGAATAAAAACTAATAAAATAATACAATACTTTCTTGGGTATGTGTAGAGATTGTATTCCTCAGAATTGAGCTTACTATGTATGACATATGCTAAAAACACATTAAATCTTCTGCTAATTCTGGAAATCCTCACTGAAAACTGAAGATATTGAATACTTTTTAGCAAAGATTTACTAGCAAAGAATCTCAGTAATGACTCCTATTATTCCATCTATAAACAATAGTATAAAATCTCATCATAAATAATTTAAACTAGAATACAGGCATCACAATAAATGAAGAAAATACATTTGTAAAGCAATGACCCTGATTGAAAAAAGGGGGTTGTCTGCTTTCTAATTCAAAAAGGACAAATCTTATTTGTCTTCCAGCACTGATATCACCATTTTCTAACAGTAGGCATTTTCTGTTCTAATCAGAAATTATTCAGTGTAATGGGCAAAAACAAAAATATGAAATGAATATTTGGCTTCATTAACAATTAGTTTTCTAATCTGTCTTGGATAAACAGATCTACAATGGAAAAAAAAGAAGTTTAATTTTGATGAGATCTAATGCAAAAAATGCACAAGGTGTCCCTCACAAACATTTTCCTTTGTATAGAACTTAAGTTTATGAAATGCTTTAAAACTTTGGTCTTATCTTTGAAACAAAGATCCTTACAACAATCTGGGAAAGAGAAGGCATGAAGAGGATTTGAGAGGACATCTGAAGGAAGAAATGTCTGCGCTGATTCCTAAATATTGTATTTAATGAATGGGCGCTAGGAATAGAGATAGGGGATGAAGAGAGTGCTATAGCTAGTGAGAAAAAAAAAAGTAGTGTGTGCAAAGGCCCAGAGGTGGGCAATGGCACATCAGAAGATGAGGTACATCTGGAGCACATATGTAAGACTAGCAAAAGAAGTTCTATCACAAACATTTTCATTGTATACATATGATATAATATTATACAGTAATCTGAAACAAGCCATATAAAGACCAGTATGGACAGAATTCAAGAACTTAAAATTCAGTGGGAAAAACAGGCTACAAAATAATATACATCATGTGGAACATGGAAAGGGGAACGAGAGTCAGAGGGAGCAGGGAGGGATGGGAAGTGAAAGGGACCAAAAAAATTAAGATGTGATCTGTACATGTACAAATTCCCCAGAATAAATGTAATCATGGTCTATTGCAAACATGTGCTAATAAAAGTAAGGACATGAAAATGTTAAAAATACATAATACTGACTTTTATTACTGAGCCCAAATGTAGTGAAAAACAAAAAACATAGACTAGGAAGATGTAAACCATCCACAGGAAGCTACTGCTCAGGAGCAGGATTCTGGGTCTGCCATGTCCCCGTTAACGACGCTCTCTTTCATTCTACCAAGCACACAGAGAACACAGAAACGCAAAGTATCACCATCATTCTGCTAGAATCTAGACTGAGGGGTGTGAAGAGTGTGCAGCAAACTAGGCTTTTCCATATTGAAAGCAGATTTGGTGTCTACCAGGCACCCACGCCTCTGATCTCCTTCTCTCTGCAGGAGCAGGGTCTCTCCCTGTGCAGTTAATGCTATGTTGTCGCAGAGCATCATTGTGACCCTCCACAGGCACACCCAGATCCAGTAGCCCAACAGTAGAAACAGCTTCCCCTCAAATAGCTGCAAGAGGCAGGGTAACCAGGACTGCTGGGCTAATGGGAGTCAACTCCATAGAGAGGGAGTAGCAGGAGAGGGTTGTAACTGTTACTCCTCTCAAAGGTTTGAAATAATTTAAGAAGTTTATCAAGAATAGTGATTAGAAAGAGCTAGGGATTTAGCTCAGGGGTTTGGTGGCCTGTCTTGCAAGTGCAAGGACCTGAGTTCAATCCCCGGTACAAAAAAAATGAAGAGTGTTTAGAAACTTTTCTGCTCATTCATGGATGATACCGAGTGCTAAGAAGAGTGGCTGGCTCAGGGTAAGCTCAAAAATATTTCTTGGTTACATGAAGATCTTATTTCTTATTGATAAAACTGTAACATACATACACAAGGAAGTACTACTCAGTACACAGCGGGATATATTTTTTAGTAAAACAGACTACAAGAAGACAAACACCACACAATTGCATTGATATTAGAATCTAAAAATTTGAATTCAGTGAGAGTGGAATTGTGGTTACCAGAGGCTAGGGAAAAGTAGGAAACGAGGACACACTAGTCAAAAGTTTCAGGTAGGAAAAATAAAATTCTGAGATTTATTGAAAAGCATGATGACTACAGTTAATCATAGATATTCCAATATTGCTTAAAGATTAGATTTTAATGTTCTCACCACAAAAAGTAAATATATGAGGTAGTGATATGCTAATTAGATTGTTTTAACCATTCCGCAATGCACATGAATATATATGTGTATATATATTTTTTTCTATATATATATAATTATATATATTAAATATATGCAATTATTATTTGTGCATTAAAATGAAAAAATTTTAAATCTGAAGACTACATTATGAATGTTAGCTCTGAATAATTTCTAATGAGGGGCATGTGGTATTATAATACTTTCTACATTTTACTCTAAGTTTGAGATATTTCCATAGCACCACCATCCAGAAAAGAATAAGGGTAGATACATCTTAGCAGTAAATGTAAGCTACAGACAGATTTTGAAGACCAGGAATTTCTCCTCTATTCCTTATACATGATTTAGGTTCTTATAATGGCTTTACAATTTTATTAAAGCCACAGTATTGGTGAATGTGTGAGTCTGAGGTCCATTTTTTAGGTTAAAGATTATTTGGAACAGAAATGAGGAAGAAACAGAAATCTGGTGAAGGAAAAAATTGACAGTAACTTGGTGCTATCTTTGTACCCTTCCACTGTTTCCTGGACTGTGCTTTTGGAAAATCTCTCATTACAGAAACCATGAGTGGAGGAGAAACGTCGCCCCTCAAAGGATCTGATTTCAGACAGGTGTTAAGACAAAAAGATTGTCAAAGGACCCAGAAGTTCAATTTGTGTGAGACTTAGTTTTGGTGAAGATGTTCTTTCATTAACCGATATTTCTGCACTGACAAGAAACAATATGGTCATTAAAGAGAGTTCTTTTATTCCAAAGACAAAGAAAGCAATTTGAGTAGCAAAAAAAGAAAAAAAAAAAGTATTGCTTTGAAAAATTCTTTTTATCTTTGCCTTCTAGGTAAATCTGCCTTGTATTTAAATTATCAGTTTTCCGAGACCCAATGCTACATAGACACATGCATGCACACACACATATATGCCCACATGCACAGACTTGAGCATCCTTCTCTCTCCAATCCCCATACACCAGAATGGTCTTAGCATGAGTTCAGAAAGTGCCAGCTTCCCTTCAACAACTTGTGGAATTCTACTGTACTAAGACCAGATGGGAAGGGGCGTTCACATATATAAAAGATGTTAGTGGACACTTGGAGTAAGGAATAAGGCATGTACATGTGTCTAGAGTATGGGAACCAGAAAGTCATAACAGCCCAACCAATCTCCCCATAGACCTAGCTTCAGGATCAATATCTCTAAGTGCTTCTTGCTTTTTCTTTTTTTTTTTAATCTTCCTCCCCTGAGTTTGATGGTGGTGAATTTGATCATCTGATAATGAAATGTTGAAAAAAAGTTATTTTCTTAACAGGACTACACACAGAGATTTTTTTTTTTAATCCTCTTTCAAAGGCACCATTCTTGAACACAGCCCCCATCTAGTTACCTGTGTGGATTTGTGTGCCCTTGACTTAGGAAATACCATTCCAAAGATGTCTTTCCCATTAGGCAAAGCCTCGAACACGCATTCACTCCTGGACACAGGGATCACCTCTCCTCCTTCCCCAGAATAGGAAGAAACCCTCAACTTTTGGTCACTACTGACCTAATCTCCCCAATTTTAGTCTTTATTTCCACTTTTGGTTTCTCACATCAGAGAATGCGGCACTCAAACGTGTGTGTCAGATTTACTTCACTTAAGAGTATGGTCTCAAGGTCCATTCATTTAGCTATAAATTTCTCAAACGTGTGGCTCTTTATGGCGAGTACTATTCTAGTGTATCAAAAAACACATCTTTCTCCACTCATCAGTTGATGGGCATTTGAGTTTTTCCAAGATTTAGCTATTACAAACTATGCCGCTATAAACATGGTTGTGTTTAAATGCAATGTTGGGATGCTTTTAATTCTTTTGAGAAGAGCCAAAAAGAGGAATGGTTGGGTCAACTGGAACCTCCTGTTTTACTTTTTTGGGAAATCTTCACACTGATTTCCACAGTGGTTCCATCAGTCTGCACTCCTACCAATAGTGGAGGAGGGTTGCTTTTTCCCCACAGCCCAGCCAGCATTTATTATCGGTTGATTTCTTGATAGTGGCCATTCTTTCTGGAGTTAGCTGGAATCTCAGCACTGTTTTAATTTGCATTTAAAAAAATGATCAGTGATGTTGAACACTTTTTTATATATTTGCTGTTTCTCCTTCTTCATCCAAGAAATGTCTTTTCATTTCAAATGCCCATTTTTGAACTGGGTCTTTCAATTTGGGAGGTCTGACCTTTTTTGAGTTGACTATTTTTAGACTTATCTTTTGACTATTTTTAAAAATTGAGGTGAGAGCAAAAGATACTGTACTTGCTTTTGTTTTCTAATTTGTTTGCATGCAGCTCATGTATCCTCAGAAAACAGTAGCACACTGAGAATAACCCAATATTTTATTGTATAAAACATGTTTATTCAGCATGTGATAAAAATGCTGTCATATGCGGTAAAATTTGTTAAAACTAAATATAGTATTAGTAATTTAACAAGTTTCTTGCAAGGACCCCATACAGGAGCTTAGTCATGATAGTTATGTTCTCTACCATCTGACCCTACCATCTTGACCACAGAAATTTTACTAGGGTGCCCACCCACCTCCAAGGCAGCCACGGGCTTCTGAGATGGTATGGCATGACTTCCTAATGATACAGCACTGAGGTAACTGGAATGAATGTCTGTTCCTTTGAAACAAAAGAACCTACATAAAAACCAACATAATACAAAAATTGGTTAGTTTTTATACATAAAATACATGCCACCTTGATGTAGGTTATTAGTGTACTTGTATTTAGTAATGAAAAAATTACATTTAGAGTATTTTAGTATCCTGAGATATTGTGGTTTGCTTTCTATCATAACCTAGGGTGAACTCTGGAGTATAATTCCATAAATAGTCTAATTTTAAACACTTACAGATACAACCCATTGGTCATTTTATTATAATTTTATATACTGTTATTAAAATTGTTACGATAGCTTTATTTTATGTTTTGTTTTGTTTTGTTTTGGTACCGGGGATCGAACTCAGGTCTTTGTGCTTTCAAGATACACTGTGGAACCACTGAGCTAAATCCCCGACCCACTTTATTTTAAAATTATGTTCTTGCACTGTTTACAGTCGAGGTGTTTAGGGATATGAAATTGCTATAACTTTCATAGTGTATTAATGTATAGATAGAAAAAGTGATTAGTTTCCTCAGCTGTTAAAATGTACATATTTGGCTAATTGTATGAATCAGTTTCAGTTGGAATTTCTGTTCATGTTCTTTAACTTTTTACCTAGATATTTTATTTGCATAACTAACATTGTGGTTTACTATCTATGTAGAGTCTATGTAAACTTTTATTTCTAAATAATAAATTGTAAAGAAGAAAATTTAAAAAAAAACTCAATATAAGACCAGCTTGTTCTGCCAGTGTTCCCATAACCTCCAGTGAATTTATTTTTTTCCTACTTACTCAATTTTTTTTTTTTTTGCCTGCTCGTCAATACCGCTTACTAGCTTGGATATTCTAGAAGAATAAAAGTGTGTACCCTGTATCTTGTATCCCAAACATCAAGAGAAGATCACACAAATAAAAAGATAAATATATAAACCCACGTTTTAAAGGAACATAAATGCTACTTCTACTTATATGCTTACAGCAGCTATTAAATGCTTCCATTGAACATGTACTTCTTAAGTCACTATATATTAGGTTATGAGGCCATTATGCACCAAAGACAATGAAAACAGGTAGAATATTTCACTGCTTTACCCCAGGAAGAGGAAAGAGAGTGATCAAAATTTGTCATCAGAAGTACAAATTAATAATGTGTTAAAACACCATTTGAAACCTAACGCGATATGCACTTCCTGTGGCTATGTAATTTAACTATTGATTATAATTTTAATATTAGAAACCTCTGATCTTGAGGGATTGAAAGGATTGCAAAACCTGTCTTTGTGTGCCTTTCATTTTCTGTGAATTTAATGTGGAGCACTACACTTGCTTCACTTCGTGTTAATGGAGGTGGAAGGGGGAGACGGAGGTGGAAGCCTGCCACTGAATTTGAATTATGTAGGGAACATAGCCGTGTTGTACTGTCTTGTCAATATCTCTTTCCAGCTGGTGCTGACATAATTAGGCACATCAAGCACAGAAGAAGACATTTTAAATTCAAAGCACTGTTCCAAGTCTTGTGAGTAGCTATGAAAGGTGCCTGAAGTAATCAATAACACATGGTAAGGTGTGCAGTTCTAGTAGGTTATCCACCCACTTCGGGTCTATTATAAGACATAAAGAAGTAGAAAAGCCAAGATTTGTAACTTCTGGAGGAGTGGCCTTGTTTAAAGGGTTTGACTTTTTGATGCATTATTGTTTTTAAAATATATACCTAGCAATGAATCTTTCACCACCAGCATAAAACAGACAAGCATGTCAACTCTCTGAGACCAGGAATTTCACCTCTTTTTACTATACATCCACCCCACATTTCATACAGTGCATGTTAATTGGTAACATGCCAGCATATATGCATTTCATGGTATGAGTATCCCAGTGGAGATCCCTGATGTTAATTTTCTTTATCAGTAAAGTGGGACTATATTATATATTAAGGGATTGTTAGATCAATTAAAAATAAATTAGATAAAGTAAAGCATCTGTAGCATACCGTGATGTCCACAATAAGTCATATATGATTACAATATATAATTGAAATTATAATGGGACAGATCATTCATTTGGCTTTTACAAATATAACTTGGGCTTCTGTCCCTCACAGTCTTGCCTGACTCTTGTCTGCCTCTTCTTTCTCTTAATCCTTCTCCTTCATTCTTTTCCTCATCTCAATTTCTTATACATTTATTTGGCAGAGCAGTTTACTTATCACTTTTAAATTTGTCTTCAAAGTCCATGACTTGAGTGTCTCACATGCCACTTGCTAAAAGACTTATCAAAGTATCTTCTTAAACAAAGACAATTGTCTCCCAAGAAAAATTTTGGTGCCAGCTGAAATTAATTTTTCACCCGCTTCAGATATGTAATTCCTACTGTCATTCATAGAAAGTTCTGTCACAGTTGAAAGAAGACACCATATGGAATAAGGTCCGTAAATACCTTCCTACAGTATGTTAGGGTATAAATTTAGTTTGTGATCCAAAAGACTGCAATCTAAGTGGTCGTTTTCAACCTTCAAGGTAGAATTCTAGGAGCCCTTGGGGGAAGTAAGGTGGAGTGGTTTAATTTCTGGGCCTTCAAGTCTAAGACTTTTATACAGTATTAGTATACAGTATTGGAGAGGCATGGAAATCCATGATTAAGTTTTAAAAGGTTTGAAAATCACTGGACTAAATTGGCTGGAGGAATAATATAAAAATTGTTGCTCAAATAAAAATTATATGATATAAAGCATTAGAATATAAGGCAAAAGGTAAAATTTATTTGTAATAAACTATCTATTTACAATATTCTTCAAAATTATATAAAAGGCATAATCTTGGGCCATCACCTGAACATGTGTGCCTACTTTTGTGACACATCTGTGCATATCACCCATCCATAACTTGAAACTAAGGAACAGAGTTAAATCTTACGATGCAGTCGAAAGTGGTGTTCCTCTTTTGTCTAACAGATGTTAAGGTTTGTGTACACTAGTTAAAAACTGTTTCCAGGGCTGGGAATTTGGCTCAATGGTTCCACTGCCTGCCCTGCAAGCACAAGGACCTGAGTTCAACCCCCAGTACCAAAAAACAGACAAAAGAAAAACTGTTTTCAGGGAGAACATTTCACATTAATAAAAATGAAATAAAATGGTGAATAGTAGATATTTAACTGCCTGTTTGGAGAGTATGACAATTATGATTGTAACCTTCAGATAGTGGTTTGTGCTCTTTCAAACAAAGTAAGAATCTATTCCCTACTGTACAGGGTAAAACAGCTTGCACGGATTACTGAGAAATTTTTTCTCTGTGTGAATCCTTGTAGGATTTTACTAAGAGGAAATATGTGAAAGATAAAAGGGAGGAAGCTGAAGTAGGCGAAGAGAGGATTCAGGTCCCAGTGTAAGTCTGACATCTTTGAAAGGAGATGAAGAAAGTAGAAGGCTTATATGGAAAGTCTCAGAAAGCAGTATAATCAAGAACGTTTTGCTGAACCCAATGAAGACCCCAAGGCAAAATTTCCCTTCCGTAGAATCTGGCTTCTTGTAACACCTACACAGTACCCGGATGGGAGAAGCATGGGGTCAGTGAGGCCTAGTTATGGGTTCACAGAGATGGCACCTGAGTTAATAACGCTCCCCACATTCAGAGATATGAACAGCATATTTCCATAGCCTCCACATTCTGCAAGTGGGGAGAGTTGTAAAGAACTATTAGGAATTCCGATCTGGCAGAAAATAAATAGGCTTATACCTTTTAATACATCTGAAAAAACAGTAACTTTTAATTTTGCCTTCTTGGCAACACCTCCTCCTACAAATAATCTTTCCTAACATGGAGTCTTTAACTGAGTATAAATTTTTTGGCTATATTTTCATAGTGTGTAAAGTTTATTAGACTATGGGTACATTTATTCATTTAACAAGAAATACAGAAATAAATGCCCACTAAATCCAAGGCAAACATATCATTTCTTCCCAATTCTTAAAATATTATGTATAGGACATTCAATTAACTCAGCAAGTCATTCTGAGAATGTAAACTCTAGGATACATAGCATTTGTAAAATAGAATGTGCTCAGTTAGGGTTTGGTGAATGAATGGATGTACTGGCACTATTCTGTTTCATGTAATTCACAGTCACTTTGAGAAGGTGGATTGGACTAGAATATTTCCAGACAGCTCATTTTCCTCTCAAAGACCTGTACCCTAGAGTCTCTAGTCAAAGTAATTATTTAAATAAATAAAAGTTAACTAAAGCATTATGATTGATGATTCAGTCATGCTACTTTTTCAAAACATTTTCTGCTTTGGGAAAATGTGTTTAGTTCTATTTTTATGAACTTTTATATTTTATTTCTTTATGCCCATTTTCTATAGTTTAATCCTTGAGGATAATATAAAACCCAGCAAACAAGCCACACATTTAATAATGAGATATCCTTGAAACCACACGTGAATTTTTTTTTAAGCACAGAGCATTTTAGCCAGACTTGAAAACATTTGATTTTTTTCCTTCCTCCTCTAACTGCATGGTTTTACAAACTGTTTCCAACAGGATCATTTTCTATTAAGTTTAACAAGAAAAATTAATCAAATAAAACCATAACTTTAGAAACAGATGGCACTATGTCCTTCTTTTTCCAGCCCTGACATATAATAGAAAGCATTTTACAGCAGCAACCCAAGCAGGAAACTATATGGTATGGGGATAAAAACAGTATATCTTGTTTCTTCAGCTCTGTGGACATTGAAGGGACTGGGAGAGCATCTGTTATCAAAATGAGAAAAAAAAATCAAAAGTACTAAAATCAACCTCTGTATTTACACACAGTTTCCAAGAATCGTATAAATCACCCAGTAGTACCCTTTTCCTTCTGAAAGGCCACTGAGGAATTAACTACAGGGTTTTAAAAGTTGAAGGCATGTTTCAGCTCTGCAGGATTTGTGCAAACCATCAGATGCTACCCAGGCATGTGAGACAGACATTTATTATGTATTCGTCATCTGGCCTATTTTAGGTCTTGCCGTATAGCTCTATACTTTTAAATAATAGAAAATCATTACAGGTAATGATTATAGGAGGTCTTGACTTAATTGACCAATTTGAGAATTAAAGGGGTTTTAATTGTTATTTTGTAAGCTTTTAGAGGTTCCAGTTACCCCTGTCAGTTCCTAAGAAATAACAAAACACATTTTGTAGTTAAAGTGAGAATATTTTCCCATTGAAAATTGCCTGTTTTTATTATTGTAAGAATTGGTCCACTGAATTTAGCTCAGCCTCCAAGGTCTCTGCGAGAATGCCATGATTAATGAGGCAGCCATTAATGTCAGTAGATTGAACAACCAAAATCTGATTATATTAAAGTGCTTCCCAAACATTAGGGTCACATTAACAGTTTATTGAAACAAGCTTATAAAATTTAAAATGGTCATCTAATTCCCTTGGGTTCCTAATTGTTGCATGATAAATCACTCTGTAGAGAAATCTATTACAATGTTCCAAATGAGAAAATGTAATTTACTGTACCATTACTAGGGTGTTTGAAGCACTTCAGTTCTTTAACAGGAGGATTTTGCTAGAATGAGGAGAAAAAATACTGTTAGGTTTTTTGATAAAGGGTCAGGCCTTGAATAAAACTTCCTAATGATAAATCTTCCAACTATGAATTGGGTAAGAAATAATTATGCATTTTATGAGCTTGCAATATGTGACAACAAATTACATTAAAGTTCCTTATGAGTTGATTACTGAAAATTCAGCGTGAATTATCCTTTATTGATGTTCATCTACTTTTCAGAAGGAAATCACTGCAGAAATCAATTGTACCATATAAACTCATTGAAATACTTCCTCACTGTGGAATTCTGGTTGAATTCCCTCCAGAGACAAATGTCCCTGCTTTGAAAGGTAAGTTTTGGCAGTCCTAGCAGAACAAGTGAAATTTTTACCTCTTTAGGCTTCTGGTTCTCTGAATGTAGCATTTCCAGGAATGGCTCAACAGTTTCATACACTGGTAAATAGTTAAGACCATGTCATCACTTATACCTGGAAAAATCTCTAGCCAGGAGAGGGAAGGAGGAGGTGAGCATTTCTGGGAGTATCCTGAAAAGTGGTGACCCCAGCTATTTTGATATAACTAATGACATAGTTAAAGGAAAGGCATATAAGTATGTGCAAATAATGGGAAATTGCTAATCTATGTAGTGCTCATGGAGAGGAAGTATACCGGACTTATCACTCTAATTTACTAGAATTATTATTCGAATTCAAAGAAGAAAATGTTTTCTGGAGGCTTTCTTTGACCCTATTCCCTCCCCAAATAAAAGTACATTTGGGGCCTTTCCCTCACATTCCTATATTAACTGCATAAACCATTAAAACAGCAATCATCAGATTGTATTATAACAATCTATGTGTTTAGAAGATTGACTGATTCTTCAAGTATAGTGCTTACATTTTGAAAAAAGGTGTTTAATCTTTGATCCTGCCAAAACATCAGAAGTGCAATAAATGTTCAAGAAATGCTTATTGAATGAATGATAAATTAATGAATAAAAACGAATGGATCATCCCATAGCATATGGCCCAGTACTTCATAGCTGTTTTAGATATTTAATTTGTAATCAGAATGTCTTTACAAATTCCTCGTAGCCCTTCTCTTCTTGAGACCATAATGTTAAGTGAAATGAATCATAAAAAGCTTAAATCACAAGCTTAAATATTGCATGATTTCTCTTATATGAGAAACATAAAGCATTAAAAAATTAAAGAGCAAAATAAAAGATAATAGGAAAGATGGAGATGTATCTATTGCAAAAGGAGAGGGACCAAGAGATGTATGGAGGGGAAAGAGGAGGAGGAGGAGGGGATGAAAAATAATTAAGATATATGTTATACACACACACCAACTGTACACAGTGAATGTAATCGTTGCATACGGCACACATGTACTAACACTGAAAGTTAAAAAAGAATTCAATATATCTATATTGAATCTCAAAAGTGAAATATTTCTGTGGTCCAGTGCTTATGAACGGATAATTTAACTAACTTGAGGATCTGTGCTGAATTTCAAAAGGTTATATCATTTTCTTTTTATTTTAGCAAAAAATATTCTTTGGCAGTGTGAAATTTTTATAAACTTTTTTGGTGCAGGCACCTTGTCTCTTGTCATTTTAAATTGTAAACCAGAATAATGCTGACCTATTTCAAGTACATCGTTGACAAATGCAGTATATTCATTTTGTGGTAATTGCATATCTCCCTTTCTCACTTCCCCCAAGTCTTTACATACATTTTGTTTTTATCCAAAAATCTTAACCTTTATCAATTTACCTAAAATAGAACTGCTCCATTACTCTAACTCCAGGTCTTTTGAGAAATTCAGGACACAAGACATACTGTTTACATTTTCATGTTAGTGTCTACTTTCTCTCATTTTAATATAAGCTCTATGAAAATAGAAATGCATCTACAATGCCTATGTAACAATAACTAGTAGAAGGAATCAAAGGTGTAAAGGCACCTTCTGTTTTCAGAAGAGTAAATGATTTATTAGGTTTAGAATACAGTTTGGAATGAAAGTGTAGTGATCAGATTTGCATGAAGACCCATTTTGGCAACATGCACAGGACAGCTCGTTGTTGTATCAGCTTTAATCAGTTAACGTTTTTTGACAAACCTGAAATATATGACTTCTGATGAAGCATCACTAAACACTGAATGTAAAAGGGCATTAACTCTGAGAACCAGGAAGGAAAAAGAGACAAAAAAATCCTTCTTAGATAACCCATAAATTGATTTTCTTTCTTTTAAGTAAACGTCAATGTAGGCTACATTTAAAACCACTCTTGTCCTACAATGTTGCCTTCCTCCTCTTTGAGCTTTTAAGGACCTGAAAACTTAGAGGAAAAGGTCTATATTTACTACAGAAATTAAAGGAGAATTGATTAAAATCACTGCTAAGACGGACAAGTGGAGCCAGAATTCAGCTTCTTACTGGACCTCCTCTTCTGATAGCCAATGTAATCCCAAAATTCATGCCTTAGTCTGACAGAAGATGGAGAAGGAGGATTTAAACTCAGAATATGTTTTCTTTCTGATCTAGGCAACTATTTAAGGCTGTGCCCATCTCAATGACATACTTCTTTTTAAATCTTAACTAATTCAAATAGAAAGGTACTAAATGAAAAACACTATAAATTATATTTATATTTTCCTTGACCTCTTCCCCATTTTAATTATACTTTGGATCTCCTCTTGGCTGAGTTTCATATTCATATTTTTACCTTTTATTCTTTTGGTCATTTGGATTTTTTCTTATTGATTTGTAAAAGTTCTTTGTATATGATGGATACTAATCTGAATAATTATACATTTAAAATATCTTCTCAGCTTCCTTTTCTTGCATAAATATACATATATATATGTATATATACATAATTTTATGTAGTAAAATCACATTAACCATTTTTTTCCTCTAAACTTACAGAGAATTTCCTCCTAAATTCACTAACTGTCCTACCTATAGTTACCACACAGCCCTGATCTTTCCAGGCACTCTTTACTCCCTTATCTATACTGGCTTTATTTTTCTTTAATGTTTTTATAATTTTCTAATATTAATATAATTTGTTTATATTTTAGTGTCTGTCTCACTACATTCATAAAAGCTCAGATACCTCTATGCTATTTTTATCAATGTATCCATTCTACCCAGAGAATGTTAGTACAAGTAGATTTTTAACAAATGCTTATCATTTATTAATGAATAATTCTAAAACTTTTAAAGTTTCACATTTACACTTAAATCATTACATTTCTTAGAGTTAAATTTTGTGTATGGAATATAATTGCAATCTACTTTTACATATTTACCAAGTGTATAACAAATTATCATGACACAATTTAGTCAATAGTTCTAACTTTCATATATATGTGTGTGTGTGTGTGTGTACATATACATATATATATATATAAACATGTGAGTATTAGTTTACTTTTATGTACATATTTGTATTTATTATATTCACTAAAAGGTAATGAAAATAAGGACTCTTCTTCATTACTTGTTCTTACCTTTAGTGCTTAAAACTCTGATTACCACATAGGACAACTTCATAGATATAGAACAAAAGTGAAGCCAGGCATGATGTCTTATTCCTGTAATTCCAACACTTGAGAGGCTGGGGCAGAATGATTGTCATAAATTTGAGGTCAAACTGGGCTACATACTGTGTTCAAGACCAGCGCAAACTACACAGTAAAATCCTGTCTCACAACAAACAAGAGCAAAAACTAATAAAACTGCATGCAAAAACATGAAAGAATTTTCTAAGTGTAATATTGAATATAAAGAACCAAATATTGAAAAGTGCATGGCAAAGCCCAATTATATGAAATATAAAAAGAGTCAGGATGAATGAGCAAGTGAGGGAGGTTTCTGGGTCACTGATAATGTTCCGTTTCTTTATCCACTTGCTAATTCATTCAATAAAACATCTCGAAGGGTTAATTAATATGTTGTGGGGAATCCATATTCCATTCCTTGTATAGATATGTCTATGCCAATTTCAGGCTGCATTAATTACTAAGTTTTAAAATAAGTGTTCACATACAAGAGGATGAATTTTCTATTTTATTATTTATCAGATTTATATTATCCAAAGTAAAGAAGCATTTTTCCTCCCTTTTGCTAGACAAACTATACTGTACATAATTATATGAAGACATGTTGCTTTTTATGGTGTCACTCTAGCTGATAATGAATAATTATTGCAGTGTGAGAGGATCACTCTTTTGCAATCTTTTCCCTATCAGTGGACCTGGACACTGATCACCAATAGCTGCTAGACTTTTGAGGAGAGATACAGTGTGATGTTGTGTACAGCACCTGAGAAGTAGTATTGTTGAAAAGGAAAAAGAAAAAATGATTACCTGAATTGTATCCAGTCTCCAGATAAACTAACAACTTATGGAAATTCAGAGGGCAGAGGAAGATGCTAGACTGCACCATAGGATGCAATTAGCACTAGCCAGATTGTGAGAAACTCTATCAGAAAAACAATTTGTTTTTTTCAATAAATAAATTACAAGAAAGAACAACTGTTGGTTATAGACTTTCTACCAATTGCAATGGAGATACCTTATTCAAATCTTGGAAATGTAAAATATTTATTGTACTTATAAAAAAATTAGCAGTTTGAACACTTAAAGGTTATGAGATAATATTAAGGTATTTAGATATGTTCATGTAATGGTGGTTAAGTTTAAAAAAGAGACTTTTTTAGAACTGCAAATTAATTTAATGAAATGAAGAAACAATATTAACTAATCTCAACTATGTGAATATTAATCATGGGTTTGTTTTTTGGGTTTTTTTTGTTTGTTTGTTTCAACTATATGAATTTTAGATAGCCTTATAAAGTTATACACAAGCACACATGTGTTAGGATTCTATTGGAAGTCTATTGATTTTAAAGATTAATTTGGGGACAATTGGTACTTTTATATTATTTACTCTTTCCTATTTTATAAAGCAAACTCTGTCCTCTTATTCTCCTTTACAGAATTTTTTTTGTTTTTTCTAATGTAGATTTACTTTGGGATATATTTTTTCTAAATCATGAGAAATATGATTGGAGAATGAAATTTCATTCTACGCACACATACACACATGCACATATATTGATTTAGGAAGATGAGAAAGTGTAAACAGTAAGTCTATTGAAACTTCCCAACACAAAGAAATGCTAAATATTTGAGTAAGGAAAATGCTAATTACCTTGATTTAATCATCACACATTCTATGCTTGCATTGAGTTTTCTAATTACCCCATTAATATGTGCACTTATTATGCATCAACTAAAAACTAAACTGAGTCAGTCATTTTCTAGTTACTGGATCAAACTATCCTACACCCTCAATTTAAAGAAGATGTTTATTTAGGCTCATGGATTCAAAGGGCTTAGTCTATGGTCAGTTGGCCCTAAGGCAGAAACGCTGCGGTGGAAAGTCATGAAGGAAGGCTGCTCAACCCATGGCAGCAAGGAAACAGAGAGAGCACAGAGGATCTGAGAAAAGAATACACCCCTCCTGGTCAGCTCCCAGTGACCCACCTCTTCTAAGTAGTCCCTGTCCCCTAATAGTACATGTAGCTGTTGAGTAATCCACTAACAAGTACAGAGACCTCATGTTCCAACCACCTCCTTTTAAAAGCCCTCACCTCAGGACACACGAAATCGGGGGGTGGGGGTGGGGGGGCGGTGCATTTTATACCTGAATCATAACACATACCAAACTAAAAATGCTTTCAAAAGTAAATGATAAAATGTTATTGACAAATGAGATATATATCTAGCCATTCAACCTTTTTTGTAGTAGAAGTCTTTCATGTCTTTTATTTACATTATTCCAAAGCAACACATATGACAGTTGCTGTGGAAAAAGGCAGCTTAGCTCACTGGTTTAACTATGGGCTCTAAAACTGAGCTTCCTGGCTCCATACATTACTGGTGTGTTAGGGGAAAATGGTTTGGTTTGGTTTAGTTTATCTGTTCTTCAATTTTCTCCACAATAGGAGGAGAATAACAAGAATCAGACTTTTCACTTCCGCCCCATAAGGGGTGGTTTTTGTTTGTTTGTTTGTTTGTTTTGCTTTGTTGCTTCGTTGTCATGAGGAGTGAGTTAATAACCTTACTGCAGTTGGCACATAGAAAGAGGTCAAGATTTTAGCTATTAACCAATAGATTGCTTATTGAGTATTATCCCTCTGTTGCATTACTCAGTGTATTTCTCAAGAAAAGACAGCTGCCTCTTACAAAAGGATTTTTCAGCATTTTTACAATTACTATATTTTAATTACTGATGTTATGTTTCCATGAATAGATGACAGCGTTTTGTTTGAATGTTTGAACTTGCCTAAGTTTTTCAATCTTCGATAACTTCCTTTAAATTTAAGTGTTCCACTTCTTCTCCTATACATTCTGATATTTCATTTTGCTAACAATATAAGGAGGAAGGTCAGAATGAAAGACAAAAGAAAGTCTATTGGCAATAGGATTGTCAGTAATAAAAAATAAAAAATTTAAAGGATACAATTAAATTTGTTAGATAAGTAATATTTTGCTATGGGTACATCTCAAATATTGCATTCTTATACTAGAAAAATTGGGGGCTTTTCAAATCTAAAAATCATATTTAACTCTGCCATTTTTCTTTTTCAAAATCTAGTTAAGAGGCTACTGTTATTGATAGCAATAGAGATGGAGGGGAAGGAAAAGCCTTGAGAAACTGTGATTTTCGTGTTGACTTTTTGGATCCTTAGTCACTAACACCTAAATACATCTCTAAAGAGAAGAGAATTCGAATATTCTCTTTGCTGTAATTTCAGTGCTAAAATGTCACATCCTGAGGCGAAGCAGCTATTTCATCATTGCCTCGCTCCTATCTTCGGTTACCGGTTACCGTTCAGGCTTGCAGTGGGAGGAATCATTATAGAAATCAAAGTGCCGGTCAGAAGTTAGAAGAAACAGTGCCAACAGCAGCATCAAAAACCACAAGAGCCTCTTGTAGGTTGCTTTGCATACATCTATATACAGTTCTCACATTTTAAATTTTACATAATGCGTTTGTCTTATTAAAAATGGAAACAAAGAGAAAGCACTTCCATCCATTAAACTCCTCCAGGTGCTTTATCCTCCCTGCCCCCAACCAGTTAGTTTTGTATTTCTTCTCTCTCTCTCTCTCTCTCTCTCTCTCTCTCTCTCTCTCTCTCTCTGTCTCTCTCCCCCTCCCTCCCTCCTTTTTCTTTTCCCCTCTTTCTTTCCAGTCTTTGAGCCTTTATATGTTCCTTGAAACAAAATTAAAAAGAAAAAGAAAAACCATTAAACCAAAGAAAGCATGGCTATAGTTACTGGTTTAAGTAGCACTTCCTCTGAATTGGACTATTTTCTTCAGAGATTGTTGGTTTATTGGAAAGTCTTCTATATCCCTTTCCCAACTGATAGGCACAAATCTGAGTGCCAGTCATCCATATAATTCCAGACCTTGACAGTGTATGGCCAGTGAACCATCACTTGGACTAAAATGATTTCTCACCTATTTTTACTATCCATTTATACAAGTGAAAAAGAAGGAAGCAAATCTGTGGGTAGAATCACCTCTCTTCAAAACAAAAGTTCATCCGCCACTTAATCAAAGTTTTTCCTAGGCATTCTGTCGACAAAGCTAGCCTATGGAATTTTTATGTAAAACTACTGGTGGAAATGTAAAATGATGTAATTACTGTGGGAACCATTTTGAAAACCTATTTAAAGGTAAACACACCTATTACATAATATTTGGCCATTCAACTCCTCAGTATTCACCTAACAAAGATAAATGCATATATTCGCACTAAGACGTGCACATCTGTGTTCATAACAGTTTTGATGAATAGATGAGATACGGAAAAAACCTATGTCTATTAATAGGTAAGCTGATGAACATGTGGCATATTCATACATTGTGAAACTATTCAGCAGTACAATCAAATTAGCTAATGATCAAGCAACAGTGTGATGAATCTCAAAAAAACTGAACTGAATGGAAAAAGCTACAATTATATTGTATGATTTCATTTTATAGAATTCTAGGAAGTGCGAACTCATGTATAGTGATAGCAAGCACTTCAGACTTTGGCGGGTGATGGGAGCAGAGGGAAAAAACAATTACAAAGGGAGCACAAGTAAACTTTGGGAGATGACAGCACTGATTATTATTTTAATTCTATTTGTTATTAATTAGTTATTTGTTCAGTGGATTTCCTTCATTAGATCTATTATGTCACAGACTGGTAATTATTTTTTATTAGTTCAAAAAATTGGTTTGTTTTTTCATTTTTTATTTATTTTTGCTCTCCTTTTATATTCATAGTACAGTGGGGAGTGGCACATGGTAGGTGTTCAAAAAATGTTTGTTTAATGAATGAATGTATAAATGGGAAATGATCCTATGAATTAAGCTCTTATTCCCTCATTACCCATGAGAAATTTAAGGCCTGAGAGCTTAAATTGCCAACATGCTTTATTATTAACAGAAGAGGTAACAAAGAAGACAATAAGAAAAGAGAAGGAAAACTAAGTTAAGTCCATGTCATGAAAATGTTTCGTTATGTACATAGTTGCACAGAAAATGTATTTAGTTACATTTTCTACTTTAAACCAGAGTCTCTGAACTGCTCCCTTATAACTAATAATCCCTGATCTTTAATATAATAATCCCCTGTTGCAATGCTCCTCTATCTGCTAACCTCCCTGTGATTTCAGCTGCAATTATGGTGAATGGTTTTGTATACACCATTTCTTACATTTTCCTCTCCTAAGACTTTCCAAAACCAGTGGTCTCAAACAGCCCAAGTGCAAGTACATTCAGGAAGCAAAGACGAGTTATATTTATGATTTAGACATATTCCCTAAAAAGGAGTTTTCCTTAGTTCCACCTCTCTTTTTTAAACTGATGCCCCATATTGTCATATTCTCTAATATTTGCTCCAATAATGCAATCTTTCAGGCTAACCAAATCCCATAATTAAGTAGGTATCAATATTTCCTGTCGGTCAGTTCTTTGGGACCCAATTTGAAATGGAGATTTGCATGTAAGAAATTTATTGGGATGTGGCCCTGAGGTCAACGCTGGTAGCACGAGTTCAAGAAATACTGGGCAGAGGAAGATTTGAACTGTGATGCATTCACCACAGAGGCCTCGGCCAAACACTTGAGTGAAGCGCTGGAGCAGAGAAGGTCTTTAAATTGTTCCTTTCTGCAGCAAGAAGGCAGGACCTGTGCCCACCTTCTCTCCGTGACTTGATATGGGCAGTCTCTAGGAGTGTGGAGAGACATTTCCTCTGATGACGTTCTTCAGAAAGGCACTCAGCTGAGTGCAGTTAGCCGACACTCATAAGAGTAGGAACAAGTGTCTAAGCCCTGACAGGAGGCGACAGCACACAACAGTCGACTACAACTCTTAGGGTACACCTATCACCTTTCATCATCAGTACCCGGCAGGTTTCAGCAAGGCCAGTCTGGATATGGCACATCCCACACTTGGTATAACCAGTGTGGTCACGCTTGAAATCAGAAACGCAGAATATAGTCCTCTTTAATTAGGTGGTTTTTTATCCTTGTAGCTCTTCAGGAGATGGTCTCATAGTTCTGTATAACACTTGCTGGAATGTAAGAATGTTCTCCTTTAAAGACTTTGTCAAAAACAACTCATAAAAACACCTAAAATTTTTCTAAGCAGTTTGGTATAACCAGTGTGGTCACGCTTGAAATCAGAAACGCAGAATATAGTCCTCTTTAATTAGGTGGTTTTTTATCCTTGTAGCTCTTCAGGAGATGGTCTCATAGTTCTGTATAACACTTGCTGGAATGTAAGAATGTTCTCCTTTAAAGACTTTGTCAAAAACAACTCATAAAAACACCTAAAATTTTTCTAAGCAGTCATTA
>NW_022900917.1:21457783-21506190 GCF_012274545.1 Fukomys damarensis | reverse complement strand
TTTAAAAAAAAAAAAAAAAAAAAAAAAAAAAAAAAAGAGCCCCTTGTTTTAACTTACTGTTGATGTGGACTCTCAACTAGTGACCAACTCTGGTATTGAGAATACAAGTTTCAAAATAAATCACTATGTCTACTGCAACACCAGGCACCCATAATCAGCAACTGCATGAATATAAGTAAATCACTAGAATCGAGTGCTTTCTGTCACTCTAGTGACTGAAAATAGTATTGTAATTCAATACTCTACAACGGAGCAATGGCATTAAACTGCCCCCTTCAAAAGATCCCCACACAATTGACCCAAAGAAGCATTTGATCCATTATGTTTTCACACCGTTCTCTTCTGGTTTACTAATTTACAAAGAATTTTCACTCAAAATCTCAAGGCATGCCATCCTGCTGAGCCATGTCTCTCCAGAGAAGCTCTCTTCATCTACTACTAAAAGCCATTCTTTGGGAGAATTCTCAGCACAGATTCAAGGTATCAATAAATGTCTACTAATAATTTGGTGTAAAAAAAGAAAAGCATATGTGAGACTTTGTTTTCCTAAATATTTATTTCAAATACTACATTTTCACAGTGGTTTTAATCTTAATGTCACCCTTAAAATAAATCACTATGTGTACTTCATGTGATCTTTTCAGATTGCAACAAAACAGATTGTTTTTAATGGCTGTTCCAGCAATGAAAAATATCTGTGTTAGGTGGAAACAACAAATTGATGCTTTTTCAATTCCTTTTAATGGCAGGAGGATCTTTGCAACCTGCTGTGAAAAATATTCTCTTAATGATAGGCCTGTGGCACAACTTAAGGAGTCATCAAGAAATAAATGCGCCGCTGTCTGGTTGGCAGCTTGGTGTCCCTTAATTGAAGTGTTACAAGATTCTGTGCAGAGGAAGCCTCCAGGGTTTCGTAGCTAAATGGCACGGACACCTCTGATGAGACATGCAGATGAAGATGTGTCAATACAATCTTCACCAATTTGCTGTAATAGCAGGGACTGATTAATTTTATAACCACGGGTGCTTCTATTAGCTAACCTAAGGAATGATTTAGACTTTATTAAGCGACTTATTTCTATCTTTTTTCAAGAGACGACTGCAACATAGTTTATCTCTGAGTGCTACACTGTGGCACATTTTCTAATAAGGATTCTCAATTTATTATTAAAGAAAGGATCATAAGCTCGTCTTGGCTTAGAGGAGATTTAACGGTAGTAACTTTTTGTGAATCCTAGTGTCTCAAAAGTACTTCAGCAAACTTAGAGTATCTCAAAAATAAAGTAACTTCGTATTTGAAGCAATTGAGTTGGCGGCTCTTATATACATTTTTAATGTGCAAAAATTTGAAGTAACTGAATCAAAATATGTGGCTGCATATTTTTATCTTTTTCTTGATATAAAATTGCTTTAATATTTTATCATAATTGCCCTTGGACATCTAACATCATTTGGTTACACATAATCAACTAATGCCTTATATTTTAAGGCTTTGTTCAATAAAAAATTAATTATCATGCATGAGTGGGCAATGTGCTTGGAGATTGAGCTACATGATTTTATGCATAAAACAAGCTCTAGTTTACATATTGAAACCAAAATTGCTGCAATGTTCACATTGCAGTAAAAATCAGGTACAAAGATTCATTTTATACTTCTGAAATGTGAGCTCAGGGACATACCTTCACATTTCTTTAAAACCATAAAAAGAAATGAAACTGCATTTACTATAAGTTGATATTCCAGTAAATTTATTTTTTTAAAAAAGACTGAGAATCCATTGAAAGCAATTTCATTATACAAGCAATGAGTCCATTATTAGTACTTAGTAGTATTATAGGGCTTGATATTGTAAAATGCTTATTGTAGAAGATGTGCTGCTCAATAAATAAAATCTACGCCCTTCTCTCAGGGTCAAGGGTGTTTGTAAACAGCCTTTCGGAAGAAGACACACATTTCCGTCCCACTCCAGTATTCTCTTCTTCTGTATTCATGTTAGGCTAATGACAGTGAGAGTGAAGAGATCTGGAATTTCAAATCATATGAAATTTACTTGAAATAATAAGAAGTATTCATGTATAGTAAAGTATATGCAAAGCATCCTGAGCTTATTTTAGAATTGAAAATTTCATAATTATGACTAGTCTCGCCTCAGAAATATCATGCGGTCAAATGTGATTATAGAGCATTAAGTTTTTAATTTGTTTTTAAGTTATAGTGTAAGACAAATAGATAGCTTCTAATAATATAGAGAATTTTTAAACCATATAACTGAAAAGTTCAGAGAATAAATTAATAAACAATCAATGAAATCTGTTATCTCATCAATATTCAAACACTATCTTTGACGTACTTTGGATTTCTTCCTTGTTGTAATTGCCTATGCTATATTAGGAACTGAGAGGTTAGGTTTAAATGCTAACTAGTTATGTAATCTTAAGTAATTTCCTTAATGTTTTGAGGAATATCTTCTTTATTGATCAAACCCTGAGTTGAAATTAGATCATCTTTTAGATTGCCTTTCATTCTACCACTTTATAATAAATCAGACTAAGATATTACGAACACCTTAATATTATGTTTAGTAAAAACCTCACATGCTTCCAAAAATACCTGTATCCTTTTCAAAACAGCACAGATTTCATGGCATTTGTTGCCCATGGAACAAAGATGAAAATATAGTACTAGAGATGCAATTATTTATGTTTAGTGTGAGGAGTGTTGGTAAACCACTTCAATGTAATTATTAAGTCCAAAGGGTGAGTAGTAATTAAGAGGCTACACAAAAACCACACTGTAAAATTATCAATGGTAACACTAGGGACAAACAAGCAGTGTCAACTTATAAGAATCTGGGCATTTCTGATAATTTTCTACATTTAGTGTTTCTGAAATTCATCATAGACATTCAACCAACTTTGAAATACTTAACAACTGTTCAGGACATGGAAAAAAAATACATCAAGGGCCAGGGATTTACCTCAGTGGTTCTGCCACCTGGGTCACAAGCACAAGGTCCTGAGTTCGATTTCTGGTACCAAAATAAAAATGCATCAAAATTTTCAAAAAAATTGGATAAAACACTTAGAAATACAGGGTGCTTAGAATATTTAGTTAGCTTTAAACTACAAAGTTCACAAGCTACAAACTTGTGGGAAAAATAGAAATAAAGTTTGTGTGAGGGTTGTTTTTTGTATTAAGAAACATTAAAATAGTTTTTATTTTATATACCATTAAAAATAAGGGCTAGTACACATTCACAATGTATTAACATTTATTTTTAAATCATATGCATTCACTTTGAACTAACATACTGTAACCACTATAATATATACAAAAATAAAATTTTAAAGATGAAGCAAAAATAAATCTGAATGATAGCACCAATATTTTTCTGATGACTTACTGTATTATCTTCCACATTGCCCTGGAACACAATCACCTCATTTTAGATGTCTCTAAAATATTCTGCCAGAATGAAATTGAAATTCATTCAATAATGAAAATTTACAGAAAACACTGAAGAAACATAATAACACCTGGAAATAAAAAGGAAAGATAATCACAGAGGGAATAATTAAAAACTACTGGGTATGAGTAACTTGTAAACTATAATCAATGTGGAAAAGGCTAACATTGGAAATAACATGAGCATCACAAGACAAGATGTTGAGTATAACACTTAAACATATGGAGCATGCTCTCATCATAGAAAGGTTTTTCTTGACCCCCACACAAGCTGAGACAGCTTCCCTATTGGGAAATCTGATTTTAGAGTGTAGTAGTGAAGCCAGAAAATTACAGAGAAAGCATACACCAGAGCCAGCAATGACTTCCCATTCATGAAAGCCAAGAGTACATTTCCACCAGTAATCATTTATAAATGACCATGGATTGTCCTCTCAGGAGTTTGCTTGTTATATGCTATGGCTGAAAACATTGTTAATTGTGCTTATAAAAATATGAGTGTACATTAAAAATGTTAAAATTTTAATAACTTCTAGATATACTAAAGTACGTTATTTTGGTAAATGTAACTAAGTCTTTATTTCTTGCTTGTTGCACAAGGAATAATCTTACTACAATGTGATCTCTAGGTTTAAAAAAGTTTAAATCCATATATGTTGGACACTGTTACTGA
Organism: Fukomys damarensis; assembly: GCF_012274545.1. NCBI lineage: Eukaryota > Metazoa > Chordata > Mammalia > Rodentia > Bathyergidae > Fukomys > Fukomys damarensis. The sequence goes on along the minus strand of NW_022900917.1, from coordinate 21,502,049 downwards.
AATGTTAGGAGAAGCAGAGATTTAGCTGAATCAGGGACTCTCTGTGATGTCTTTTGGTAACATTAGAAATGTTCAGATGACTGCAGAACCTGAAAAAGTTGTTGCTGCTATCGATGCATAACATACTACTATTATTATTCTTTTTATATAATTATAAATATACATATACATATATATATAAATTGAATTTTGGGAAACTTTAACAGTGCTGCCAATTTTGGAAAAAGTCATCCCAATTTACTGTGTTGAGTTGGCATTGTACCGAAATGGACAGCCATATTGGTCTAGAAATGTTAATATTTTATTTTTATTTTTTATTTTTTTCCATGTATACAGGGGTAACACATCATACTAAATATGTAAGGTCATATGTACTTGGGTTTGATTACAGAAACTAATAAAGTATTCTCTAAATAATGAAAAAAAAGAATAAGGTAAGACTATAAGAGCAAGAAGCAATTTAAATATGTTCAGGGACTATTTTCATCTCCAGAATTAAGGATTATTTTAGTGTTACATCATTGCCTTTTCTCTTTTACTTTCCTTTTTAGTTTTATTTTAGGATTCCCTATTTTTAATGTTTGTACAGAGATTTCTTTAACTGAAATACCGAATAGTTTCTTTGGTGTGAAAAACTATAATAGTACACAGAATCCTGATGAGATAATTAATAATGTGAAATAGGAAGTAAAGGGCTAAAGGTGTAAGGAAAGTGGGAAGGGTGGGGGAAAGGTAATAAGGGAGAGGAAAATAATATGAGAAATTGAAAAAATGGAAATAAAGTGTTTGTAAATGGGGAGGGGAGGAGGAGGTGAAGGGAGGGCAGGGACAAGGGGAAAAAATGAGAATCAAGACCTATTATGTAAAGGTACAGGATCCCAATGATGAATGTAATTGTATTGTATACCTAGATTGTACCAATAAACTCAATAAAAAGGAAAAAAAATACGCAAAAAAGAAATATTCGTGTTTTAAACATAGAGATAGTTTTGTATTATTATTATCATTACTTCATCAAGCCTGCAGAAAGAAGCATGATATTAGGTGGTGCAGAACTTTACTTTCATTATGTGTGTTTCTTGAGTTCATATATTTCCAGGGGAATAAATCCATAAAATGTACCCGTGCCATTATAAAATTTTATGAGAAAAGTGTATGACTATACAAATAATGTCATAGGTCTTCTACCTATTTTTCACATAAAAAGAGTCAATTTAGTGTTTTATCTTTTCAAGCATTCTTTTCATATAGTTTTGGAGCATTAAAACATAACCCGTTACAAAAGATTTCAAACTCTTTTGGTCTCAGAATTCTTTTCACTCTAAAAATTATTCTGGATGCAAATAATATTTTTCCTATGAATAAATCTATTGAAAATTACTGCTAAATTCTTAAAATGTTTCCTTATTAATTAAAAAAATAAATATATGAAAAAATGACTATTAGTTTCTAAACAGTTAAATAAAGATTACTGAAGAAGAACTTTGTTTTCACTTTCAGTAATGTCTAGGTCAGAAGAAATAAAATGGATCCTAGATCTGTTTCTCCTTTCAATCTATCATGCTTTATTATTTAATTGAAGCATTTAGTTGCCTCATGGAGAGGTTGGAAAAAGTAGATGAATTTCAACAGTCTTTTCAGATAATTGTAGATATCCTTCTTTGACACTGAAACTCAACAAATGGTAACTTCCTGAAGATTAATTATAATGTGAAATATAAAACCTATCCATGGATTTCTTGGACTCTATAGAACACTTTGGTCCCTTTTATGCTTTGGAAAAATTTTTAGATGATTTTAGATGATATTCAATCAATCTGCAATAGCAAATGATGTCAGTATAGTGTTATAAACACAACTTTCACCATGCAGACACTTCAGTGATAATCTGGAATGTACTTTGAGAATGATCATCTATAGTATATTTTTCTAAATATTTATAAAAATGATGTTAGGATCAATTCACACTTTGCTCTTGGCTACAGAAAAGCTGGTCCTTCCTTTAAGAAACAGGATGGAATCTACTTGACTGCCCACAGAGGTCATAGAACTGTTCTGTGCTCTCCCACAGAATGTAGTTAGTGTATCAAGACATTTATAGACTTTATATAAATACATTTAGAAGTGTATGAAGGGACCAAGTAAAGAAATAATTTCAGCAGAATAATGGAATAGAAGTTTTCAGCCCTTATATTTCTCCTCTACAAAGAAATTCCAGTTTTTACAACTATGCCTGGGGACTTTTTCTGTGGGAGCCTCGGAATTGAATCTTTTGGAGGAAAAAAATTCATGAAGGATGCATTAAACAGGAAAAGATGATCACTTTTGCTTGGCCAATGTCATGTCTACTAAATGAAGCATAACTCAATGTGAGCAGAGAGACCCTGGGTCTAAGATTTCCTCCATGAGGGAAAATAAGGGTGCAGTGAGTAACTACTTTCCTCTACCCACAAGTTTGCATTTTCTTGACCCATCCAAAATGCTGAAGGATCTGCATGCTTCAGTGACATGTAGGTTAGCTTTCCATCACTGTGACAAAACACAAAGATAAACAGTTTAAAGAAGAAAATGTTTATTTTGAATCTTGGTATTAGAGTTCCAGATTGTGGTCAGCTGAGTCCAATGTTTTAGGCCTATGGCAAATCAGAAACTTGACAATGGCAGAGAACAGCTACTAGCCTAGTAGCAACCAGAAAGGAAAGAGAGAGACAGAGAGAGAGAGAGAGAGAGAGAGAGAGAGAGAGAGAGACAGAGAGAGTTCATGCTTGGGGGCTTCCTCTTCCTCCTCCTTCTGTTGTTTTATTTTGGGCCTTGGCTTATTCACTAGCACCACCCACATTCAGATTGGTTCTATACCCTCAATTTGTGATCACACACCAATTGCCTCTGGGAACACTCTTGCAGATACACTGAGATTTATAATTTGCTATACATTTCTCTTTCTAATCCAGTGGGTAATCAAGATTAATCATCATCAATAATCTGGGGGCAACAAAGTATGAGAAAAGGGTTGGAGACTCATGAAAATTAGGGCACAACATCAAAGAAAGACCACAATTTCTACAGACACTTCAGATTCCACCAAAAAGCTTACCTTTAAACTCTGTCATGTTCAACACACATAGGACTCCTCCTTTAGTCCACAGGAACCTTGGGCACTCCCCACTCTTCATCACCCTATAGCGGACACCTTGTATGCATCTCTGCAAACAATGCACAAGCATCTATAGACCATGCATGAACAGAGGCACAAAGCCATCTAGAATCTGCTAGATTAGAAGAAAGTGTATAACTTTGAATACCTCATAGAACTTGCCTAAAGAAAATAAATGAAAGATTCTCAGTACCAAACCTGAATTTATGGGATCAAGTGAATTTATACAATCCTAAGATTCCCCCTCCCCCAACTCAAGGAGAAACAAGAGGAGGTAAGTGAATGCATTCATAGGAAAGAAATGAAATACCTCATAGAATCCCTAGCCAGGCTAAACAATGATCTTTCTCTCACAAAGGCAATCATTAAAGACTGGAATATTTGACAGCTTCTTTAAATGTGAAAAAAAGTAAGAAATCAAGAAACATGAAAAATCAAGGAATTATGACATTGCAGATGCAAATAACTTTTTTAAATAACTAACTGCAAAGATATGGAGATATATGAGTTGCTAACAAAGAATTTGAGATAATCATTTTAAGAAATCTGAGCAAACTTCAAGACAACACAATTAGTCAAACCAACAAAATCAGTAAAATAATATGTGAACAAAGTGGTAGGTTTATCAAAGAAAAAACACAGATAAAAAGATTCAGGAAAATGTTCTGGAGAGGTAGAATACACTAAATAAAATGAAAAATGCAGTAGAGAGCTTCAACAGCAAACTGAGCAAAAGGAACCAATCTTTGAACTCAAAGACAAGTCATACGATATTGTCCAGTAAAGGAGAAGAATGAACAATGAATGGAAAGGAGTCAAGAAATTCTGCAAAACTTATGAGACAACATTAAGCAAACCAATATATGCATTATGAAAGTACCAGAAGGAAAAGGTAAAGAGAAAATAGCAGGAGATTACAGATATTCCTCGCTTAATTACCTACCTGTTTTATAACTCTTCATACTTTCTCTCTTTCTTTTTCTGCTATTTCTTTTTGTACAGTTCTGTACATTATATTTATAGAGCTTCAATGTTTTTTTGTACAGTATACCTTGTTTATACAGCCCTGTAATTTTTGCTGACTGTATTGTACTATAGTTTAAGTACTATAGTTTCATGGCCTGCTATACATTATAGAACTTCCTGTAAGAGTTATGCAAATAAAAGCAAAGTCATCAAGTTGAAGTTTCCTTTGACCATTTCTTTGTTCTGAAATACTGTAAAATACATTCTATCTAAAATTATTCATTTAACGATCAATTCAATTGAATAATTTATTTGCAGGAATGGAAATTGGTATTTTGTATTTAAAGAAATTAGAGCTAAGAACTTTCTAAGCCTTGGAAGGAATATGAATATGTAGATTCACAAAGTATGAAAGTCCCTAATAAGATCAACCCAAAGATTAGACCAATACATATCAAAAGAAGTTGTGGTTTTTCTATAAAATGGAAAATTACTCAGCCATAAAGAATGAGAAAATAGATTCATTCATAGGAAAACTGATACATATTGAAGATATACTCCTAAGTGAAATAAATAAGTCACACATGTGTAAATACCGAATAGTTTCTCTGGTGTGAATAATCTGCAATACTACATAAGATCCTAATAAGATTACTGACATTTTGAAAAGGGAAGAAAAGAGCTAAAGGTGTAGGGAAGGTGGGATGAGTAGGGGAAGGGTAATAAGGGAAAAGAAAAAAATGTGAGATAATGAAAAGATGGAAATTAAGTATTTGTAGATGGTGAGGGGAGGAGGGGGTGAAGGGAGGGCAGGGGTAAGGAGAAAAAATGAGAATCAAGACTTGTCATGTGGAGGTACAAGATCCCAACAATGAATGTAACTGTACTGTATCCCTAAAATGTACCAATAAACTCAATTAAAGCTGAAAAAAAATCAAATTATCAAAAATCAAAGACAGAGAATTTTGAACTCATTGAGAAGAGCAATTCATATACCAGGAAACACCCATAATACTATTAACAGAGTTTTCAGCAAGTGTTAGCAAGAATAAGATGATAAAAGAACACTTGTACTCTGCTAATTAGAATGTAAGTGACTGGAGCCATTACGGAAATATTAAGAAGTGCCCTCAGAAAACTGATAACAGAATCACTATATGATTCAGCAATCCTACTTCTTCTGAGTATATATCCAAAGAAAATAAAATCAGTATCCCAAAGAAATATTAGCACTTCCACATTTAAGGCAATGTTATTTACAATAATAAGGAAATGGAAACAACCTAGGTGTCTATCAACAGAATAGGTAAAGAAAATATGAACATGGTGCTGATGCACAGCATAGTGACTACAGTTAATATAATGCATTTCATCTTTGCAATTTTCTGGTAGATCTTAAATGTACACACACACACACACATAAAGCTAACTATGTGAGATGCAAATGTTAATAGCTTCCCTGTGATAAGCAGTTTAAAATGTGTATATATGAAAATACCACACTGTGCACCTATGTATAATTTTAGTTTTCCAGTTATATCCCAATGAAGTTGAAAATGGTATATGAAGGATGAAATTAAATAAGAAGATGGTATATAAAGTAAATGAGTAAATATGGTAAATTTTAAATTAAAGGCATTTTCTAATATTTCAGTATAATTTAATATTGGTGCACAACTCACTGCATATAAATGAAGTTTAAAGCTCTTGTAAGGAGTGCTTCAATGATGCTATTTAAGGAAGGAAACACTCTCTTTTAGTTGGGTCATCTCATGACCATAATTTTGTCATATAATTAGGGTTACCTCTAGCCATAAAAGTAAAAAACGTTTGATAAAATAATAAGGTATGCACTAATTTATTCATAAGATTGTTATACTTCTTGACTCTGGAGAAAATCAAAGAAGATAACAAATGAATAAATGAATGAATGAAACTGCTCTGTTTCATGTGCTTTGCATGGTTGGAGTGTTAGTCACTGATTAATTACAACTTGGAAAATTCAGTCATTATGAAGAATACATAGTAAATAAAGCCAATTTCATGTTAAGGTTTTGGAGGAAATACAATAAGATGTCAGTATTAAAATAAATGAACCTACTTATATGATTTTGAAATTGACAACTAATCCAAAGCTATTATATACATTCCATGGTATAGTAAAAATATCTACTCTGGCTACATCTGAAAGTCTTTGCAGCTGCAGGGGTACTTCTTGGAAGTAAAGTTTGTGTTTACACAGGTGCAGCCATATTTAACAAAAAAAAAATTATGCACTATGCAAACAGCTGCCTGTCTGTTTTCTTTGGCAGAGCCCTTTCCAACTGAAACAATTTGTATCCAGCACATCGCTCTGTGATACCTATGTAAACAATACAGAAAAATTCCTGCACAAGGAAGAGGTTTCTCATAATGTGTCTTTTAGATAAACTATTAAATAAAGCCACTTCATTAGAGCCTGCTAAGAAACTAGGCCCTTAGTGAAATATTTACCAACTCACATTATGTATGAAATCTGCTATGAAACATTAAGTTTTCAGGGTCTTTATTTAATGTTTGTAATTTAAAAGGAATAATGACTGGCTGAGTCACAAAATTGAACTTTTCCATAATAGTTTAGTGCTTCAGTTTAATTTTAGTCCTGTTGTAGAGATTGTTTTCCAAAATAACTAATTATAAGGTATGTATTCTTTTATTATTAAAATATAACTAAGAATGTTGCACTTGAAAGTCACAGGTATTTCTAAAAATGTAATTAGGCATCTAACTTTTGATTGATTTTTCTAACAAAAATCAACAGGATATACATTGCACAATTTATTCTATTGGACTCAGAAATTCTTTACAATGTACAAAGTGTTGGTCTATATATCCCATTTCAATGTGTACTTTTAATTTAAATTATTTTAACTGATGTATAAAAACAAAAAGCTATCTATCTATGGATACCATATGATATACAAGTGTGTGCGTGTGTGCTGTATAGTGATTAAATGAGGCTAAATCTGTTTCCTCAAATATCATCCCTTTATGGTGAAAACATTCAAAAGAATTTCTCCTAGCTTTCCTGAAACATGCAGTACCTGACTGTCATCCATAGCCACACAGCAGCACACTGGAACATCTTGCTTCTAATTGTAATTTAGTACACATTGATCAGCCTTTCTCTTTTCTTCTGCGACATGATCCCCAACCTCTGGCAACCACCCCTGTACTCTCAGTTTCTACAGTATCAACTTTTTAAGACTCCTTATGTGAGGACACAGGTACTTGTCTTTCTGTGCTTGGTTATTTAACTTAATATAGTGATCTTCAGATCTATCCATGTCATTCCAAATGGCAGGATTTCATTCTTTTTATGGATTAAGAGTATTTAAGTCTATAGATATACCACATCATCTATCCATCGGTTGATGGGCACAGAGATTGTTTCTATTTCTTAACTACTGTGAATAATGCTACAATGAACATGGGATTGCAAACGCCTTTGGAATTTTGAGTTTATTGCTTTTGGACATATATTAGGGTTTCTAAATTGTACCCATTCCAATGTTTATAATAAATTTTACCCCTACATTCAATACTTTTTATAATGTTTCAGGTACTCACGAGTTTTAAGTACTGAACATAAACAAAACAGATGAAAACTCTTGCTCTTGAATAACAAATATCCTTCACAAGAATGTTAGAATTTACTGCTATAAATTATAAGAAAATTAGGAAAATTGAGTCTTTGTTGTAAACCATCTAAAAAATGCATAACAGAGATGTAATAGCAGAACAAAAGGAAAATCTGATGCAAAGCCCTTATTCTAATAAGTTTTCTTGTGTATGTCAGTGTATTACTCACTACTCTTTCCCTAATTAATTTGAAAGGAATCCAGGAAATAAAATCTCAGTTGTCTCTAAAATAAGGCAACCATAAAGATAATCTTGATCATTTAGTTATGAGAAATGTTTCGAAGGAAACAGTATCCAAATCAGTATCACTAACTTTCTCAGAGTTGTCCCATTGAGGCCAGGTTAGAAGTAAGTGCATTCTTCTATTACTGAGGAATCATGTTTTATGCAGATGCCATAGGCATAGCCTCAAAATTTTTAAATATATGACAGTACAGATCCCAAAGGTTCTGCAGTACAGAGATTGTAGCATGCTGAAATTCTTTATGGTGTAGAATGTGTGTGTGTGTGTGTATATATATATATATATATATTCTATTATTTAATAGTATAAAATATGTATTATTGAGTTTATTACAATGCTAACTACTAAGGCAGTACTTTACTTCAATTATTTTTCAAACTTTTTTAGCTGCTTAAAGATCTTGATTGAAGATTTCAGTTACTTATAGGGATTGCTTGCTTGACCAAACTTTAAACAGGCTCGGGAAACTACTCCTAGGCTGTCAATAGACTTTCGCATAAAGTTCAAAAACCTGCAGTCTTTCATATCAGATCACCCTCAATACCTCACTGGGTTCTCCCTGTCCTACCATGCCCCAGGAAGCGATTAATCACTCTGGCCTGGCTATAAACAAGAATCCAGGCTCCTGGGCTATAAATTCCTCTTGACCAGGTTTTATTTAGAATTTGTGCTCAGTTTAATATAAAGTCTTTTTTCCCCTATTGTAATATTCTGGAGTAAAAACTATTTTTTTACTTTAACTACTACCCAGTGGCGATAATTAGGTTTCATTGTGTCAACTTGATTGTGTCAGGGGCCTCCCAAGGGATTGGCGGAAGAAGCACACTTTTGAGTGTGACTGGGTGGATCGTGGAGATGCTACTTTGGAATCTCTATATGATCTATTACCCCTTCTTCTTCAGCCCTGTTCCCCTGGTCTGCTTCCTGGCCACTAGGAAGTAAAGACATTCGCGATGCCACGCTTGATATTTCTACCTTGGAGGCTGCCAACCATGGATTGACTTCTCTGAAACTGTGAGCTAAATTAATCCTTTCCTCTTTTTACAGCTGCGAATGCGTACCAGCAACAGGAATATTAACCGAAACAGAAAAGCCAGCTAATAGAATCATTGCTGTGACTGTACCTGATCATGTGGTTTAGAAGCCTTGGGACTGGCTTGCTGAAGGAATTTGGAAAGGTCTGGAGATGCAGGATAGACAAACCCTAGAATGCTGTAAGAACAGTTGATGGGTGATTCTAGTAGGAGCTTATAACGTGTTAGGTGAAACTATTAGCTTGTTATTTTATCTGGAGATTAAATGGATTTGAGGAGATATGTTTGGTGTCAAGATGATAGGAGTTGAGGGTGGTGGTTATGCCACCTTAATTGGCTTGGGAAACACCAAGAGGATTGGTGGAGCACACTTCTGAGAGTGACTGATTGGTTCACTGGGCGGGGGTGATGCTGTGTACTGAATGTAATCACTGGTAACTTATTGTCATTTCCCTTGCTTTGCTTCCCCAACACCAAGAACTGAGGTGCTTTGCTCTGCCACACCCTCCTGCTATGATTTACTGCCTTGCAACCTGCTGAGCATGGAGTGCATATCCTAGGACAGTGCGATAAAACTAAACCTCTCCTCATTAACTTGTTAGTGTTACTATTGTGTTCCTGCAAATGAAAAAACAACTAAATCATCAGCTCTGGTTTTTCTATAGACCATACATTAGACTGCAGGTTTTCTGTGTTCATTTTTGTATTATAACATAAGCTTTACCCAATACTTGATTTCAAAGTTATAGTTATCCTTTGACATATTCAGAATGTGCTTGTTTAATTACCAGAACAGGCCTAGTTAATCCTAAAACAAAACAAAAATTATCTTCAAAGTGTTAAAGGAGAAAAAATAAATAAGCAGATTTTTTTTTGTTTTGTGCCATAACTTAATTCAAGGAAGACCCAACTCAAAAGATCAGCTTCTAACTGATCTATTTAAATGAAGTTATCATCAAGATGTCAAGACCACTCCCTCATCTGACAGAATACCTGAAACATGCTAGCTGTATCTTGAACTTAACAGGAATTCAGTAGGATGCTTGAAAGATAAAAATAATATATCATCATGACCATTAACAACACACACACACACACACACCACTAACAAATGCATGATTCTTGTCTCTAGAACCCAAATGCAAGAAAAGTGGCTTGAATATCTTTCCAGTGGACTTTAAATGAGAAAAACAGAACTGAAATTTTACAAAGACATTTTCTTCATCAACCCTTCTCCAGATAATGTAGTTACACTCTCAGGAATAATTCACAAAATTATTACCAGGGGATATGCTATGATTTTTGCTCAGTTATGATTTTTCAAAGTGTGATTTCTTTGCTGAACCTACTGTTCCCTAGAAATTGTGCCCCTTTACCTATAATGAGGATATCTGATATATGAAGAAAAATAGATATTTCAGCATATAAATAAAGAATGGTCAAGAAAATCTTTCTCATTTTTTCATTTTTCCTCCACTTTTAAATTTTCTCCTCCTTCTCATATTTTTATTCTCCTTCCTGAAAATAAAATGTTCTTATAGAAAAATGTGACAAAATGAATAAAAATGGTAATTGAAATCAATCTCCAAGAATACTATAGCCTAGTGATGAATATACCTAAATTTTGTTGTGCTTTCTCTCCATATTTTCATGGTGATTTTCAACATTAGTAGTGTTTTCTTCAGTATCCTTGGTGGGTCAAAGAGAATGAGCTTCTTTAGAATACTGGATAGATACCTTTTTTCTTTCTCTCTTTTCTTTTTTGACAAAGACACTGACTCGTTTGTGCCCTGTATAAAACTTCATCTCACTGTAGCCTTGCCAACACTATATATTTTTAAACATTTCTTCTGTATATGATGTTAATTATATTTAAGTATTATATTTTATATTATATATTCATTGATTTGTGTTCTTTAAGTACTCTACTGTTATAATAGTTGTTTTATTTCACATTTTCTACCTGTATTTTAGTTTTATTAATTTGTTTAAAGTATATAATGTTTATATGATCCAAAGTGTTCTTCTTTTTCATTTGTAGGTTGTTTAATTTGCTCTAATGCTTAGAAAGATATCACATATTCTAAGGTCATTCACTTTCATTTTGTAAGTATTCTTTTATAGTTTTATTTATAAATTTGAGTAATTGAATTTGACTGGAATTAAGTCTGGATTTATGAAATGAAGTTTTCCACTCCTTTATTGGTGTAATTTATCTATTATTCCACATTTGCTTATCTTTGGATACTATTATATTATCCACATCCTCTACTGCCACCGGGATATCTGATGCTGGAGGTAGCATTTTGGTCTATTTTTTCAACAGCTGCATCCCCAGTAACCAGAACAGCACTCAGACACATACTTGTTTCTAGATGAACATTTGTGAGGGTTTTGGGGGCATTTGGGTTATGTTAATTCATCATTTCCAGCTTTATTTGGGTATGATTGAAAAAACTGCTTATATTTAAGATATAAAAATAATATTTCAATACACATTGTGAAATGATCAATAAGATCAAGCTAATTAACATATCCATCACCATACACAGTTACCATTATTATATTTCATTTCATTTTTGGTGTAGCGAGAATAATTAAGATCTCTTCTCTTAGCAGATTTTAGGTATAGAGTGCACTATTATTAACTGCAATCATTATACTGTACATTACACTGTAGAACTACTTACAATTGAAATTTAGTACCCTTTGACCAATGTCTGCCCTTTCTCACCATTTCTTTCACCCAACCCTCTTTGTTCTCATGAGTTAAACATTTTTAGATTCAACATATGAGTGAAACTTAACACAAGAAACAAAATTTAATCCTGTGTGCTTGTTATAGTCAATTTTGTCCAAACTTTTGGAAGTAACTTTTCATTACTATGACTCAGATCTTCAGAAGTGATAATAATCCATTGTGTATATGAAGTAACCAAACCAGAAAATGAGGACTCATCAGGCACAATTGAAACTGAACTTAGCATTGACACAGATCTTAGGTTCATCTGGAAATTTCACTTATACATAATACAGACAAAACAGTATCTGTGGAAAAGATCATAGAACTATTCGTCTTTACATTTAACGTTAAATTTCTTGTGAGAGTAATACATTTTATATGCCAAGTGCTACCCCCATTAGAGTCTTTCAAAACAAACTCGTAAAAACATTTTTTGGTATCTCATAAAAGAATTTTCACATTTGTGTAAAAATAACTTAATTATACCAATTAAAACTTAATTATATGATTAAAGCTTAATTATACCAATTTTATTACTGCTGTACATAAACTCAATAAATTTGTAGACCTTTTTTCTTTCCTTGGGTGAATAAAATGTTACATATATTTGACTCAAAATATCAAGAAATTTCCCTAACTCATTCTTTTTTAATGTAATATATAAAACATCTCTAAGCCTTAAAAAGATAAGGTAAAATGAATATTTCTTGATAAGATTGCTAAGGGATTCTGCTCATTTCACAAAATTAATCCACTTGTGCAAGTGATATTAGATATCTTATTAAAATCAATAGAAATCTAGAAAGCATTCAAGCATAAATTTTGGATTTCTGAACCATTTAAAACTAATTACTCTTCCAAAATCTAAACTTTCCCAAAAGTCTTGATTCATTTTCACCAAATGTTAAGTAAAATTTTAAAATCCTGTGGAAATAATGTATCATATGAAATTACTTAAAAGTAAATTAAAGACAAGCAAAAACACTCTATGCTTTCTTAAATATTGTTTATAAGTTTTATTTTATTTATTGTTGCAAAAGTTATTTTCCTGGACATCAAATATAAACTTTTGTATAAGGAAAATGAACATCTTTTTATAGTAAATTTTAGTAGTTATTTTGAGTGATATATTTATATTGCTTCTTTCTTTATATTAAAGTACATATGTATATTGTGAAAATCCTCATTTTCCCTCAAATAAAACTCTCCATTTTATTATTTCTTTAGATGGGCTATAAAGCAAAACAAAGGGTGTTTATTTGTTTAGATACATAATAAAAAGCATTGGGTGTAGAATAAAAAGATCTGTGTTCTGTTTCAATTTTTGCTACTGTTACTGCCACTACTACCAATATCTATATTTGGGTTTCTTATTGATTTAAATGAGATTTATTGTGTATATTTGAAGTTTACACTATGATGATAGGAGATACATATAAAGAGTAAAATGATTACTAAGAAAGCAAATTAACGTATCTATCACATCACACATGTGAATTTTGTATGTGACAAAAAGCACATAAAATCTACTTCTTTAACAAGAATTTTGAAAGCAATACAATTTTATAATTCTCTATATGCCAGTGACTGTAGCAAGGCTTTACTGATATTCCTTCACTTAGTCCTTTCAGGAACCCATTGGACAGATAAAGATGAAACTAAAGCCTTAGAGGTTAAATAACTTTTGCAGGTCACTTGCCTGGTGCCGGGGTTGTTTCTCTTAAAAATTCATATATTGAGACCTGATACCCAGTGTGATGATCTTAAGAGGAGGGGCCTTAGGAAGGGGATTAGGTCATGCGGGTGAAAGCCTCGTGAGTGAAACCAGTGCTCTTGTGAGTGGGTCCCGGAGAGCTGCCTCACCCCTTCTACCATGAACACAAGAAAACGCCTCTGTGGAACAGAACCTAGTTCTCACCAGGTACCGCAGCTAACTCCCCACCCTTGTCTTTCTCAGTCTCCAGACTTACAAGAAATGTTTGTTATTTATATGCTACCTAGTTTATGGTATTTGGTGGCAGCGTTTCAAATTAATTTAGACACTTGACAAGCAGTAGTGCTGAAATTTGAATTCAGATATTGCTGCTACAGACACTTTATATGGTGCTTAACTATTCTGTTTAGGCCACAGTATTTTTATCAATAAGTGAGAGGGTCCGTTTCTGTTCAGGTCTGAGATTTGTTTGGTTGGTTCCCAAACTCTCTCTCTTTCAAAAGAATAAAAAAGGACAGTAAAATCTAAGTGCTCTGGTTGAAATAGAAATGAGAGTCCCAAAGTATTTTGTCATTTTTGCCCCTGGAGGCTCATGAGGACTCATAAGTCCATAGGACTCCATGGAACATTATTTGTAAATGCCAGGTATTAAAATACTTTCCAGCAGCGCTGGGGATTTAGCTCAGTGACACAGCGCCTACCTCACAAGCACAAGGTCATCAATTTGATCCCCAGTACCAAAGAAAAAAAGAAAAAGTTTCCAGTATGACAAGTTACTGGTTAAGTGAAGAAACGTGTGCTTTTACTAAAGCTAACATACAGAGGAAACAGTCTGCTTTGTTGCTCTGAGCTTCTCTGGTGAAGGGAGACAGTGTTTTTACATACTTACACACATAGGAAAAGACTAAGCCATCACTTTAAGTGGCAATTTATGAAAACAGAGAAAACATAAATATCAAACCTGACTTTTCAAAGGAAAAAAATATAATGGATACAAATAACCATTTCTGATCATTTGAAAGCAATTCATATCTCTTGTTTCCTTTATTGTTTCATACCATGTTTGCTGGTAGTATCATGTTTTAAGAATATGAGAAATTAAACCTAAGTGAATGGATGAAATCTTTTAAATTTTATTTATAGTTTATACTTCTCCAGCTATTGTTTTGGGCAACATCATCTATCCTAATCTTTAATTTTATTTCTCTGTTTGTTAGCTTTTTGGATGGAAAACAAAAAGGTAAACAGCAAGCTGCTTCTGAAAGTAGCTGTGGAAAAATATGATCTAAGGAAATATAAAAGCTCAATTCAGCAAATGTATACTGAGTATCTGTTATGTGCAAGTCACCATGCTAGGGGGATGGCTAAGAGAGTAGGAGAGAATCTAAACAGAATCTCTGTTCTCAGGTCTCCCAATCTTTTGGGAAACAAAAGCATGACACAACAGCCAAATTAAATCCAAATAAATATGAAAGTGTCTGACAAAAAGCATTAAGAACAAAACTGAGCAAGTGATGAGCTTAGAAAGTCAAAACCTTGAGTGCCATCTGAGCTTGAAAAGCAAGTGAAAAGGTGGAAAGAGGACCCCTGGGTTGATGGTTATTAGGTGCTCTGTCCTGATGACTTCGGCCACCATCTTGGTTATCACTGAAGGACACTTTAATTTTGGGGTTTTTTTTTTTTCCAGACAGGGTCTCACTATGTAGTTGAAACTGACCTGTTCACTATGTAGCCTAGGCTGGCCTCTAACTCACAGCAATCCTCCTGCCTCAGCCTCTGGAGTGCTGGGATTGTAGGCATGCGCCACCATACTCGGCTGACACTTTAATTTTAAACCCTCCTTTTGATGTTCTTCTCAGTGGCTTCAAACAGTTACTCAGTCCTCAAAGGGGATATGAGTAGCAAAGATAGCATAATCACAAAGAGAAGGGCGTGAGGCAGAACCATTTCCTTCCTTTTCCTCATGTACCACTCCAGTCACTCACACAGATATGTATCCTCACAGATAGCTCAGATCTAGCCTCTCTTCCTTCAGCTATGCTACTTCCAACGTGAGGTCATCATTCCTTCCTGTTTGAATTATTAGGAGGCATCCTGGCTGTTCTCACTACTTCCAGATCTTGGTTTTTATTGTCTACATTATTTTTCCCTAAGGAATATCTGCCAAGGAAGTTTGCAAAATTGAAAGTATGATTCTTTCATTTTCAATGAATTTCAGTCTCCCTCAGTCAAGAACCAAAGCAATGGATGGCATGACTCTTTACTCAGGCCCCAAGCAGCTCTCTGAATTTATTCTTTACAAATCCTCCACTTATACATCATACTATACAGTTGCACTGATTGTTTTGGGATCTTAGTAATTCATGTTCTTTCTTGACTCCATTCTTTTGAACTAAATCTTTGTGCAAAATGTTCTATACTCTCTTCTTCCTTTTTAACATATCTTGTCTCCTGGGTCTAAGATGCTAATTCCTAGAGGGTTTCTCTGATCTTCACATCTAGAATAAATTCCTCTGCTATGGATTCCCACAGTCACTTGTAATTATTCTCAATATTCCCCATATCACTCTGTATTATGTTTATTTATTTATCTATGTCATCTGCAATACCAGGATTGTGCTCTGTGAACAAAGAAGGGGAAAAAAGAAAGGAAGGGAGGAGGGGATGGAAGGACTGAGGGAAAGAGGGGTTAATGAGGTAGAACTTATACCCACCCCTCCCTGTCCAGAAGGCAAGGTAAAAATAATACAGCATCTGTAAAGCCTAAAGAATGCATAACCAGGATAGGTGTGGTGGTGAACACCAGCAAAATCAGAACTCCCAAGGCTGAAAGAGAAGTAGCATGATGATTTGGAGGCCAGTCTGCACTACATAGTGAATTCAAGATCATCCTGAATGGCACAGCAAGACCCTTTCTCAAAATAATGCACACCCAATAAAAAACAGTATTCTGCAAAGAATTATATTTAACTGGAAATTAGTCAATATGCCAGCCTCCTCTATATGCAAGGATGAAGCGTGGGATGAGTTTGTGTCTATTATGATCTTTAAATTTTGCTTTTAATTTGTTCTGCACTTTTATAGTAACAGATGGGGAAAAACTAGATAACAATGTCTGGGTCTTGAATACTGCGCAAATTTTTAAAAAAGCTTTGTTTTTGGTATGCATGTAGACATGGCATTGATAGAGAAAACAGCGTACTTATGTTACAAAGTGGAGGAAATTTGAAAATTAGAGTAAGATGCCTGCTCAGTAAGACTCAAATTCCTCATTGGGCTATGTGGTATTTTGTTTAAAATGATTATATGTAGAAAGATCATGATAAATCTTCTCCCATTGATATTTATTCCCTGCATATTACTAGATTTGTCAGAGTTAATAATCAGCCACAAAGCAGATATTATTATTTTAAAAAGTAACTTTCTTTGACAATATTTGAAGAGTCATTTTGTCTCCTATTTCATGGAACACGCCTAAATTCTAAAATTGTTTCATTGGTATCTTTCAACATCTGGGATTGTAGTTGTACAATAGCAAGAGATTCTTGCTAGTTCTTGGAAGATTTTTTTTAATGCAATTTTTCTTTCACTACTCATAGGCTTCATGTTGACGACAGTCTCAGCAACCTCTCACGGTCTCAATCGGCACTGCCTTTCATCAAAAATAAGGGTATTAAAGGAGAAAATAATGACAAAAAATAAAATGAACCACGTTTTAAGAGATTTGAATAAGATATTTTAGTAAGCCAATTTCATGTCACCATCTTGAAAATTTACAGCAGTCAGCAATGTAAACATGCACTTGACAAATGCCAGCAGCTTGCAGACTGCAAAGTTCATCTACTCATTCAGTAAGGCAGATGTTTCATTTAATACGCTTCATGCTATAGATTAGGATTCTCCCTTTCCCTCTCTCCCTCTCTCTCACTTTCCCTCTCTCTCTTTCTCCCTCTTTATGTCTCTCTTTTTAAAAAAGCCAAGGGGGAAAAATTTCCTGACATGCTACTAATATCATCTCACACTGTGGGCCAGATGGCGAAAAATGCAAGGGCTGCAGCTTGGTTTATGTACTAGATTGTGGGGGAAAATAATTTTGATTCAGAATGAGTTTCATCTTGATCATTTGTTTCTGCAATCTAAACATGAGTCAATGAGTAAAGTAGTATCAGCCAAACTTCAAAAGGGTCTGGAGAGTAAGTGCTTTAAAATGTAACGCATCTGGAGGACACGCCTTGAGGCACCCTGACCTAGAAGAAAGAGGAAGCAAATCATGGATAACTGCTTTAGTGAGGGACTTTTTAAACAGACTATTGGCAAAAAAAAAAAACTTCCATGTTATAATGCTCTTGTTTTTTTAGATGAAGATCTTTGCTCTGCTTTTCCCACTTTTTTTTACATAGTTTACAACATTTTCATGTAGGATTATGACCATCATTTGAGTTATATACATTTATCTGCATCTTTGTGGTTCATAACTTTAGAGAATAAAATACTATTAAGCTTCTAGTCATTAAATATTGGTAGTATTTGGAGGAACCTCAGAAATCACTCAGCCTCCTTTCCTAACCTGTGTAGGAGGCAACAGGAACTTGGGAGAGATTTTTTTTAAATCTTTGTAGTACTGTATGTGCCATTCTGGAAATAAATGAATGGAAACTAAGCCTGTTCTGTATCTATGGTTTGTTTTGCCTCTAAAGTTCCATAGCTTTCTAGAAGAGCTTTAAATGAAACAGTGACCTCACTGGGCTCAAGAATGAAAAAGAAAACCCCTCTAGTGTTGCCCTGGGTATCAGTTACTCACATCCTATGGCTTCGCACAGAATCCAAGCACTTACAAGGTTCCACTTGTTCTTTTCTTTTCCTCCTTAGTGCTACCATCAGCATCATACAGTAGGAAGCAATACTATAAAAGTGCTTAGAAATGGTGCAAGACTTTCACAGCTTCAACATGCTATTGCCAGTATCAATGTCAGTTTTCGAGTAGAGCATGTCATTTGAAATAATTGTCCTCCCTAATTTTATCTTCTTTCATTGGATAAACACGTATTCAAGAATTGGACCAGTGCTGCCAATGGTTAGGGGAGGAGAGGATCTCGAGCCAGATAAAGGCTTTTAAAATCTATTTTATCTATTTTCTAATATTCCACGCCATCATTATGATTACACAAAGTCTACAATATGAGGATATATAATATATAAACCTGAAAAGTCTAGAAACCTTGAATTCAGAAATGTGGGGCTTCAATATACTAAATGCTGTTTATAAAATGCAAGAACTCTCTAATAACATATCTTCTAGTCATTAGTAATACCCTAATTCAACAAATTAAATCAGCAGAGACATGCAAAAATAAGTATTGTTAATAGATAATAGTTCATTTCCTCACCAAGGAAACAACTACTGTTAGGCATGGGAAGTATGTTAAAGAATAACTAAAGGTTTTAATATAGTTACTCTAAGGCATTGAAGCCATCCTATTTGACTTTGAATATCTAAAATGCAGCGATGTGCTTTCATTAATGAATGTTTAGTGAAAGTTGAACAAATGAAAATACTTCAAAAAAAGAGTGCTAGTGGTAGACGTATAGGAAAAAAATGCAGCTTGTATATTTCACTAAGGTTCTTGTGTTCCATTATTTGTTTTATGAAGGGATGTAGCAATTTAACATACATCCATTTACTTCTACAGAAAATTGCAAACACTAACATTTTGTTTTAATTTCCTGACATCTTTCCTTTGAGGAAAAAAACACTAAAATCATTCTGAAATTATTTTTCTCACTCATCCCATCATCTCCTTCTTCTTGAGGACTACCCACTTTTCTGAAATTAGGATATATCACTCTAGGTTTCTATCACCGCAGGCTATTTTAAATTACAAAATGCATATATTTATATTTACATATACTTATTTCTATCATATATATAATATATACATAATCTACAGCATAATTTTGCATGCTTTAGAAATTAGCTAAGTAGTATTTCTATTTATCTTTCTTAAAATTTTATTTTTACATATTTTATTTTAGAGTATATTAATGTTGAAGACTGAAAAAAGTAATTATGTTACTTTATTGATTTCCTATTTTCCCACATCTTCATCATTTATTATATCTTAATTCATTAAGTTTATGGGTACATTTTAGGTATACAATATGATGACCTTCATCACTGGGAATTTCTCCCTTTACATGATATATCTAGGTTCGTATTATTTTCCCATTCCCCTGTTCTCCCTTTCACCCTCTACCCCTTGCTACTTATGAAGAGTTTATTTCCATTTTTCCACTTTTCCCATATTTATTCCTTTCCTTCCAATATCCCTTATACTTACTATTCCCCTTTGGGCCTTATCGTCCTATTTCACATTATCTAATCTATACTTTGATCCTTATTTACACTTTCAGTTTCTCATACTAGAGAAACCATTTGGTATTGGTAATTATATGTGTGTCCTATTTATTCCATTTAAGAGTAGGGCCTCAATGTGCATCCATTTAGCTATAAATGCCTCTAGTTGCTGATTCTTTATGGCTGAGTAGCACTCCATTTTGTATATTAAAAAATACATCTTTACCCAATCACCAGGTGATGGGCAACTGGGCTGTTTCCAAGTTTTAACTATTACAAACTGTGCCACTATAAACATGGGTGCACATATATCACTGTGGTATGAAAACAGCATGGTACTGGCAAAGAAATAGACTAGAAGATCAGTGGAACAGATTAGAAGATTCAGAAACAACTCAAGACACAGTCAGCCACCTCATCTCTCACAAAGGAACCAAATGCCCTCACTGCAGGAAAGATAACCTCTTTGATAAATGCTGCTGGAAAAATTGAGTTTCTACTTGCAGCAGTTAAAATTAGACCTATATCTCTCACCATGCACTAAACAATTTAAAATTGAAATGGATCAAAGATCTAAATATTAAAACAGAAACACTAAACCAGCTGGAGGAGAGGTTAGGCAGAACTCTTGGAAATATTGGCATAGAAAAGATTGCATGAACAAAATCTCAGTCGCACATGAACTAGCACAAAGAATCAACAAGTGAGATCTCAGCTTATTAAAAAGCTTTTGCACAGCAAGAGAAACCAACAGAGTGAAGGGACAACCTACAATATGGAGAAAAAATTTTTACCAGCTGATCCTCGGACAAAGGTCTACTATCTTGAATCTATAAAGAACTTTAAAAAATTCAGACCTCCCAAATATAAAGACCCGAAAAAAAGTGGGCATCTGCGATGAACAGACATTTCTCAAACAAAGAAGTAGAAAGAGCAAACAAACATCTGAAAAAATGTTCAACATCACTGGTCATCCAAGAGATGCAGATGAAAACAATGCTGAGGTCCCACTTCACCCCAGAAAAAAGTGGCTGCTATCATGAAATCAACCAATGACAAATAATGGTAGGGCTGTGGGGAGAAAGGAACCCTTCTCCACTGGTGGTGGGAGTGCAGACTGGTGCAACCACTGTGGAAATCCATATGGAGATACCTCAAGAACCTAGGATTAGTGGTCCCATGTGACCCAACCATTCCCCTGCTGGATATCTTCCCAAAAGTATTATTGTCATACTTTGAGGTTTTTGCAAATCTAATGATCATGGAATTTTTAGTTTGTTGCTTAAAATTGTTTCAAAGGTAGCTAGCCTTTAGAGAGCAAAACTCTATGTCATTCTTGCTCAATTTGGCAAGTATATGACATAACAGAAAAACACCTCCAACATTGTTTGTGGATCAAAACAGGTATCACATGTCTCAACTCTTTACTACTTTACTTGATTTTAACTACTTTCACATACACATCAAATAGTTAATATAAACTTCTTTTAATAATGGTCTTGACACTATTTTTCATTAAAACCGGTAGAAACAAACAAGAAAAACTTACTCTGTGGAAACTATAGAAATAGAAAACAAAAATAAGCTGTTTGCTGTGTGACTATACGCAAAGATCCTAACATGTTTTCATGTCTCTTAACTTAGGAGGCAATATACCAGGTTACTTAAAGCAACAATGAGTTGTTTTCAGATTTTAATAAATACAGAAATTTTAATGATGATTGAAAAATTTCTATATTTGTAAAAGAATTCCTAATCATGAAAATGTATTATTGAAAAACAATCCAGTCTTCTAGAGTGTAAGAAAAAATGTCTAATAATTATCAGTAACACCACTCTCTGAAATTAAGAAGTACTTTCGATAAATAAGGACTTGGAATGCCATTTCTTAACATTCTAAGGGCAAATATATCTAGCTATTATCCTTTTCAATAACCTGACACAATGACAATAGAATAGAAGGTTGTCACAGCATAATAATACCTGGCTGAGAAATTAATACTGAGGTGAAGCAGAAGCATTTATCAAAAAGAAGTGTCGAAGTGAGCAAGAAACAGTGATTTTTTAAAAGTGAGAGACATTGATCCTGTGATAATGTTCTATTAAAATGACTTTATTTCTGTTACACCAATTGACTGATTTTGACATAATTATTTTTAAAAATAGAATTGGATGTGCTATGGTCCAATTCCTTGCTTATAGGATGTTTTTACCAACTGGTGCTTCTGGTTAGCACTTTGATGTTCATCTTCAAAGTATTGAATGAGACGAGAAGACAGAACCTCTGTACATCTGTTAGCCTTCCTTCCTTCCTGGCACTGGAATGTTAATCTCCTTTTATGCACTTACAGAGTTACACTGAGGAAAGCTCAAAGAGTGATGTTCACCATCAGCCTGTGCATTTCCTTCTCTTTCAGAGGCCCGCATCAATTTCCATTTATCAAGTTTTCCACAGGATTATGACTTCCACCATACTGCTCACAGCTATTTCTTGAGTGTAAAGAAAAACTGTTGAACTCCATTCTTACCCCTACTGTATTGTACAGCTAAAATGTAACATTTAATCATGAAAATTTAGGACAACCTCATATTGGCCAGCTCAAGCCTCTATAATTTGACTTTTCTACAAATTAATAGTTAGCAGTCCCCACTTAAAAGATTATACATGTCTATAAGTATTTTTTATACACAGGGCTGCCAGATTAATACAGTACAAAATTACAAAAATAATGTGAAACTTATAAAGCATGGTAATTTAGAAAATCACATTCAAGGTAGGACAAGTGTTTGAGTTATCTTTGCAGTCCCACAAAGACCATATGACAGGGACTCGTGTGCAGTATATTTCCAATAAATTGTCATTGAGTTGTTAATAAAAGAGTGATGCTCACAAAAATATGAAAATTCTATTATTTTATATTGTATCAGAGCAGGCTACTTAGGATCACCATCACCCAGACTCTCTTTCTAAATAAACAGTGCCAAGTGAGAAGAAAGAAATTCTTCTTCAGTTTTCACTGGAGTCTAGCCAATGAGTATTTCTCAGTAAGAGAGAAATATGTCTATAGGACTTGTCTGTACTTGGATAATCCTTAGAAATCTTCTCATGGAAGCTTCTATATAAAATGACCTTTGTAGATAACAAAATTTCCAGTCCTTCAGAAGAACACTATTTTTATGATATCAAAGGCAATATTTTGAGCATATAAGATAGTTCATCATTTTATGTAGCTCATTCTTTCTACATTTGCATTTATTAAAAGGATGTTGATGCCCTTATCAGTGGTAAAGAATGGATTTCCTTATAACTGATAAAACAGAATATATAATGTTCTCTCAGTAAATCTTAGCCTTAGCCTGTTTTATATTGTACACACACACACACACACACACACACACACACACACACACACACACACACACACACACACACACATGCACACACACACGCACATTTTCATACAAAGAGTACAAAAACTCATTTCTAGAATTTCAGTTCCAATTCTTCATTCCTTCACACAGGTGACATTTCAGCACAAACTACACAGAAGGGAGAGTCACTTGGTCCTACAGAAATACAATAAAAATACATAAAGTACAATTTACAGTAAGACACTTGCTGTGGAATAACCCACCAGCCATTTTATAATATGTACCCAGTGGGTGCTCAATAAATATTAATTGGCAATAATGATCATTTGGAAAAGCCATTGAACTTGCTTCAAGAAATGATACTGTAATGACTATTTGGTAAGTAAATTGTGTTTCACCTGGTAAACAGAGAAAATGCGCATTGCTTGCAGGTGATCATCAGTTTTCTGTGGCGTGTAAGATGATTTTCTGCCTTTGTTCCATGGTGTTTTATATCTTGAGCTTCACACACTGCCCACCTCCTGTGTAAAATTTACACAAGTATTGAAAGATTGTGGAATACCCAAGGAAATCATTTTTCAGTCGATTGAGTTCTTAATGGAGAAAGCTCTCTGAATGCTATCCTACAAATTATAAGATCCCCTGCTTTCTAAATAGTTCAATTGAAACCAGCTTTGTATTTATCCTTCAGGTCATTCAGGCTGAAATGTTGTTAAGTCTTAAGTCCAAAAGTCAGACTTTTAAAGGTAAAATGTCAAGTCCTTTTAGACTTCAACTGACCTTTTAAACCAGATTAGGGATTTGAAGCATTACACATGGATTTCCACATTTTATATCCCCATATTTAACAAATGATCAAATGTAACTCCCAAGAATACTATTTTTACAAGCTTGACATTTGGGGTCTGAGAGGTGGCTGTCTGACTCATTTTACATAAAATTTGGTGGTGGGAGAATCCAGTCAATTCTTTGGTCTTTCCCATCCCCTTCATTTGAAGAAAATTTATATGTTCTATTATATGGTGGATTATAATCAACACTTTAAAATATTCACTAAAAGATCCAAGAGGCCTAAGTCTTTGTAGACTTTTTTTTTTTTCTTGAGACAAGGTATTGCTACGTAGTTCAGTTCAGGTTGGCCTCGAACTCATGAAGCCCAGGCTGGCCTGGAACTCTTAGTGATCCTCCTTTGTCAGCTTCCTGAGTGCTGGGATTACAGGCCTGTGGCGCCATGCCCAGCAATCCATTTTTGTGGATTTTTAACTCAAGGGCCAATAAAGTGAAAGTAGATCAATAGATTCTATATTATGGTGATGACAGTGACCCATTCTGATACCTCTCACAGGTTATAAATTGCTTGAGGATTTCCTTATCTTTGTGTTCTCCATGAGATTTTGTCCATATTTCATAACATTAATTTTTCACTGATCCTGGAGCTGTTTGCTACTGTTGCTCTTCTATATTGGTTCTCAGCCTTTACTGAATATTAATTATGTGGGAAGAAATTAAAAGGAACATTAGGAAAATAAAAAAAAATGATCAACTAAATCAGAACCTTTGGGGCTAGACCACTGCCATCAGTGGTTTTCAAATGTTCCACATGTGACCAAGTTTGTACGCCATCTCAAATAAATCTAAGAACTACAGAGTAATAGATTTTCATAGAAATTTTGGAAATAATTAAATGAAAACAAGGAGAAAATGGATGTATTTTTCCTTAGCTTCTAATACGTGATAGGGAGAAGCTCCTATATCTCTTTATTTAACATTTTTTGAGATGTTCCTACACAAGGGTACTTCTCATAGCTCAGGTTCAGATGTTGTGACAGTTATACTTTCAACTAAGTATAAAGAGAAAGATGCCAACTCCTCCCCCAAGTCCTGCATCCCTCTATGTAATTCTTTGCTAAATTCTGCATCTTTTCATGAAGTCAAGAGAAGTTCAGCAGCAACTCCACAAAGAGTATGTACTTCTAAATCCCTGTGATGATCTTATTTCCATGAAATGATGGCTGTGATAATGATGAAGTTTTTTCTATATAGCTATCTGTGGACAGAGTAGTATTTAAGAGCAAGAAATGAGTACTAACAAGGGTGAGAAGACAGAAGTAGAACTGACGTCATTCATTGTAAGGAGAAATCAAATATATAAAGGGTGACTTTAGAGAGGGAGAAGCTTAGTGTGGACCATTTATGTGACAATGGATTTCTGATCAAATGACTATGAAAATGCCCAAAAAAATCAGTTGTTGGGAAGTCAAATCATCCAAATATCCTTTGATACCACATTGAAGGGCTTTGGTTGACTTCTTGTCTGACTTTATCGTCTCCCGGTCCTAAAGTCCTCTGGATTTTTTCCAGAGATATCAGGAGAGCTGGGGAGTTTTCCAGGCATACCTCTCTGGAGTGGGTCATGTATGGTTCACTAAATGGGGAAAAATTAGATTTTAGAATTTAAAAGAAGATATAGTTGGCCTGTATTTTGAATATTAAATATGACCTCCAAAATAACAAAGGGAAAAAGACTTCTTTACATTTTAGAATATGATACAAGCAAGATAGAAGTGAAGATAGAACTGAAACTATAGGAGGAAAAGTGCTTTTTATCTTGCTGGACAATGCTGAACATTTTTAAATTATTCTCTACATATTAGAGTGGTTTTGGAGATGACCCAAGAGGTAATCTAGCTCAAATCCAAGACTGTGTATATAAAAATAAGGTTAAAAAGTAATAAAAGGAAATAGAGGAAGGCTGATAACTCTAGACGGTGACTGAAGGAGAAACAAAGCATAAATATAAAACAACCTTGGAAAGCTGAGGTTTACTATTATATGACACCTATTTCTAAGTCAGGTCAATGAAGCCCATGAAAAATGCATACATATGTGTAAGGACATAATTTTAAATAGTCACTTAAAGTAAGGATTATTGTTGGAAAATATCACCAAGTCTTAAGTTGCAGCAATAACAAAATGACAATGACAACTCAACCCATATAACTTAGAGAAGTGGTTTCAACTCAGTCATTACCACACACTTTGGAAGCACTTCACTTCGAGCATTAATGATTTTTCCATGGGGAATGCAGCTACTTTTGCTTTTCCTACTGAATCTTTTCTACATTAGCAATAATATTCTCATTTGAACTGCAATAAAGATATTTTCACACTCAAAAGCGTGATCAGTTACATTCTACTGCAAGGTGTGCTTCCTTTCTGGTTATTTACTACTTATGCTGTTTTTGCCATCTTCCTAAGCCTTCAAAACAGTAGACTTATTATTTAAATGTCACATTTTTATAAAAGTATAGGATTATGGTGCATAAGCTTAATTATGTCAATTTGACTGGCTGTGGGATCCAACTAAGGGATTAATGAGGTCTAATCCCCTGGGTGTGTCCCGGTGGGTTGTAGAGGCATGACCATGTACTTATGCGGTGTCTGGCCCCTTCCTCTTAGCACTGTTCACTGGCCTTGATTTCCACCTGCCATGAAGTGGCCAGTTTGGCTCCCCCTCACCTTTCTGCCATGTTTTTGGTGTCTTAAAGTCAACCAACCATTGACAAAATCTCCTGAAAGCAGGAATCAATTTAAAACTCCCTCTTTAACTGTAGGCATTGAGCATTATGTCTTAGCCATGGGAAAGCTGACCAATACAGGTATTCACCTAGGCTAAAAGTACAGATTGCTGTTTATTACCTCTTTTTAAATAGGTATTCAAATCCAAAATATAATTTAACCAGCATTCATTTGCCTTCAAAGAACATGAAAACGGGAAAACAGGTTAGAATGAAATGAAACTTTCTAAAAGTTGGAAATGAACCAAATGTCTGAGGAAGTTTGTAGAATTTTTCCCAGAAACAATTGTATCCTCATCTCTCTGGGATAATTTATATGCAATTTTTGTGGAGTAGAAGATAAAAGCTTAATTTGGGGGGGGTTCTCTCTCAAAGTGAGATTAGAATAATATGTTCCACTATTTTCATGAATTATCTTCTTCATTTTCTTTGGTCAGCACTAAAAGACTTCAAAGACGAAAGAAGATGTTCAGATTGCAGTCAAGAATTTATAGCACAATATTACTTAAAAATCATTCAAAAGGCAAAGAATTTCAGTATCATGCAAAAATAATATTGAGGGTCTCTGTTAGCTACTAATTACTACTGTGATGTTTTCTGCAACTAATGGCATAGAGATGAACCAATTTTTTCTAGTACTACTCAGTACTTGCTTTAAATGTAGTAGTCATCAGGTAAACAGCCATTCCTTTTAACATCTGAGAATCATAAAAGACAAAGACTAGCCATAAAATGTAATCTTTTGTGTGTGTGTATAGAATGTCCTTGCTCAGTAAAACAGCAAACATAGTTCTTCTTTGTACTTTAAATCAAATTAAGAACTGCAGTAGACTAGCTATATATATGATTCTGAGGCATAGGGATATAAAGATATGTACATTATATTCTGTGTTCTTAAGAACACAGACTCCAGACCCACCAATGTGTCTTCAATTGGGACCACATTCAAAGAACTCAGCCTAAATGGGTGTTAATGCAGGACGACACTCTGTTCTTCTCTTGGCTCACTTTCTGGACATACCCACTACCATGATCTAACAGAGTGAAAATCTTCAGGCTGAGCCCCTTGTAGGTGATAGAGGACTCCACGTTCAGCCTCTGATCATCGAGGAGGAGACTCTGACGTTATCCTTATGTGGCTTAGTTAAGAGGGCTGCTGACAATTAGAATCAAGTGTGATATTAGAAAAATGGTAAGTAACAGTATAGAATCTATTTAGTCACTACTAACCCTAGAATCTAATAGCAACTAACAACTCCAGGATCCCAAGTTGGAGAAGAGTTTTCTATTCTGGTACTTCCAGTCACAGTATGTATGACTTTGGGCAAATGACTTAACACACTTGAAGCTGAGTAGTCTTGTGTGTACTATAGTTAGTGCATATTGAGCCCTTTACCCCACATCAGTTTTCAGAGGATGCCCCTCATATTCATTACTCAGTCCTCACAATAAGCCTTTCATCACTCTGATTCCTGGAGAACCTAAAACACCTAATGCTTAAGTGGCTCATTCCAAGTATGAAAGCTAGAAAGGAAGCCAGAGAGCTGGCAAGTGAACAAAAATAGGTTACTTAATAGCAACATAACCTCCAAGATGAGAATAAAAGAAGATAAGAGGAAAACATTAAAGTGCCTAGCACAGAGCCTGGCACAAAGTCACCACTGTAATGTCGAAGTACATTCACCGGTGGTATCACTATGTTGCATGATTACTATCACTTAGACTCCAGTCTACCTGCATGTGGAAGAAAATCTTGAAGGGTAGGTTACAAATTAATAATACAGCCAATTTCACCAAAACTCAAATACATCTTTCTTATTAAGCAGAATAATGTTGATTTCTAGTAATTGGCAAATGCACACTAATTAACATTACTCACTCAGCAAACCCAGAAATGTAGAAAGGTTCGCTGATTCTTACTAACCTTCAGGATAAAAAGAAAATCTCCGTGGTCTGAAAAATATATAGCTAATTTAGTGAAGGAAGTGAAGCGAACCCTTCCCCAAACCCAAAATGGCCACTTTGGGCCATTAAGACTGAAAAAAAAATGCTGGTTTCACTGTATACTTTTATTTCTTAGTTTGATAAGAACCAGAAAGAAACAATTTAAAAAGGCAATGGTGTCCATTTCCACTTTTAACAATGATGAGTATGTGCAAGACAGTCTCCTGAAAATCAGTTTTTAAATCTATAAAATGTAGTAATTATTTCCTTCAAATGTAGTAGCATGAATTTTAATTAAGTAATGTTAGCTAAATACCATGAGATCCACGGATGAAAGATGTTTCTGAGAGCTGATAATTATTTTTTTTATTATTATGTCCATCCTGGAAGACCTAAGAGGGTTGATTTCTTCCTGTTAATAATTCCCATTCTTTCCAAATAATTGTTGGTTCAAACATGCTGGCACCATAGGAAAATGTTTCAGCCAGCTGGGAACACTGCTTGATTCTTGCATCTTTTCCTTCTTTAGTCTTTAAGTTTCATTCTACACATTTCCTGCTGTTTTGGTCTGTGGCTTAGCAATAAGAATTAAGAATTTTCATTTTCGCGCTCTCTCTCTCTCTCTCTCTCTCTCTAATTAACACCCTATTTCACTTGTTATCGTGGGTATTTTTTTAACAGAGAAAATGCAACATAATCACAAGTTTATGAAATTTTCAGGAACAGTGATAACAAAGTTAGCCTTAATTCCGAGGTTTGAACTATTTACATGGGCGGGATCCTGAGTAAATCAGAACAAAGCCCAGGCTGTGGTTTGGGTGCCCTGGTAGAGAGAAGCTAAGATACAGCACTTCACTGCACTGGCTTTGAACTCTTCTTGACAATGCGACTTCCCTGAAAAATCGAATTTCAGTGAAATTGGCTGTATTATTAATTTGTAACCTTCCCCTTTTTTGTTCACACTTCCATAACTTGCACCACACTGACGCTTTACCTCCATCCCCACCCCATTTTAGTCAGTAAACGCCTAAAACCCTAAATCTCACTCACCTATGGGAATGTGAAAGACAAAATATACTTTTTCTCCAAACCCAGTGCCCCTCTATGAAAAATGCTGTGTGAATCTTCAGTTAAAGTCTGGTGCCACCAAAGAACAATTTATAACCTGCACGCCCAAATGCAACAAGATATTCATTAAAATAAGAAAAAGATTCTTCTCGTGAAGAAATTGCTGTAAAAAGAACGAAGTGGATTTAATAGAACGAGAAAAGAACTTCAGTAACATAGGAAATCTGAATCTCTACTTGCAAGTGTATTGAGTATTTTCACAAATGAATTATGCATTCAGAGAATCATAGATACTGGAAATGTCATCACAGACATTTAAGATTATGATCTGATGAGCCAAGTCTTTGCCCTACCCAATTTTCTATCATAGTGTTGTCTTCTTAAAAAATCTGCAAAAACTAAATGCATATGCTTGACCAAAGAACATGAGATACCTCCCATAATGGGCCATATGCAACATCATCGTGGCTATATGCCACGATTCTATTTTTATACCCCTGAACATTTGCTTTCTGATCTCATGTGAAACCTGAACATTTTCCCATGCCTTTTTATTCATATGGGTACACTGCTCCTCACTCAAATTTCTCTGTACTACTTTGATAGACAAAGAGAAGAATACTGA
This sequence comes from Fukomys damarensis, assembly GCF_012274545.1. NCBI lineage: Eukaryota > Metazoa > Chordata > Mammalia > Rodentia > Bathyergidae > Fukomys > Fukomys damarensis. The sequence continues at coordinate 21,471,571 of NW_022900917.1, read as the reverse complement.
CCAAAAGCAACTTTAGTCCTGATAGCAAGAGACTAAAACTTCAGGGAGTAAAATCAGAAAATTGTTAAAAGAGCATCTTCTGCCAAAGCTTCTCTGACATATTCCTTGGTTGGAAGAATGTCTCCTCATCCCAGGCAGCAATGCTAATAAAATTTCCAAGGTAGAGTTAGCAACTTGGACCAACTCTACCTTCCATAACTATTGTTGAGGTAATTCTCTCTGCTTTTAGGATCACTTACATGAAATACTCAAGATGGTTTCTAACTAGTTCTGATTTCACTGCTTAGCAGAAATGCTGAATTATGATCCATGGTTTATAAAATACACCAGTGAGATGATTTGCAAGTACATGTCACTCAAGAAAAATGTTGAAAGAAGATTTTTAAAAATTATAAAAATTGACCAAGGAAAACCCCAAGTGATAAATAAAATGAGAACTGTATAATCAAAAGATTAGTTTGTGTCTTCTAGATCCACACATGCCTTGAATCAAGTATAATGTGATGCAAGTAAATCACTTAGGTAATTCTTCAAGTTGAAGTCACAACTGTTATCTGTCTTAGAAATCTTCATTTTAAAATCTCACTTAATTACATATAAATTGAGACATAAAAATGAGTTTTTCCTCATCACTTCACATTCTCATACCAACTTTATGAGGGTGTCCAGTGAATTTATATATAGCCATAGGCATTTTAACTTCACAAAAAGTTAGGAAAAATGATTTGTGAAAGAAATAATTTTTAGGTGTTGCTACATAATAGTATTTCTGTCTATAATGCAACAGAAAAGTGCAAGGATTAACCAAAAAGGAGATGTAGTTTCACAATACACAAATTTATGAATTTACCTTTAAGAATATATCTCAGATATATAATTCAAAATAAATTTCACTAAGTTCTATATCTATTGCACAGTAGGATAACTATAGATAGTGCTACTATCTCATGTATTTCAAAAATGCTAGAATTTTGAACATTTTCATGACAAAGAAGCAGTGTTTTATATGCTTAGATATGCTTATCCTGATTTGAACATTACCCAATAGTCTGTATTTGTATATCAGAACATCACAAGGTACTTCACAAATATGTAAAACTTTTATTACAGTTGAAAAATAGATAAATTTCGATTTTGCATAAGTGAGCAATGTTATCTTATGATTTAAGAGACAAGTGACATATTAAATTTTCCTTAGTTTAAATATTTCAGTCACCCAATAAACATAACAATATGAAAAACAGAAATTGTAGAAATAAGGCTGCATTATAGACATGCACAGCACAGCTTGTAGCAATAGCATTAGTGAAATTCAAAGGATGATAGTTTGGGGGAGGCTGGTTGTGATTCAATGGCTCAGTGGGCACAGCAATTGCAGTGACTATAGGAAGAAGAGCTTGACAGAAGAGAACATGTAAATTCTGTGAGCCAGGAATTCTCCCTGATCTACTCCTCTGTCCCCAGTGGGTAGTGGTGTTTAATAACTACTTATTCATATCAATATATGAAAACACATGAAATTCAGGCAGACTTTATTGGAGGGAGGCTGGGGATGAAGCTTGAGGCCTCCTCACTGAGATACGTTTCCAAAGCTTATCAGGGTCTCTAAGTGACTGTATTTCCCAGGCTGGACTCGCACTTCCGATCTTCCTGACTCAGATTTCCAAAGTGCTGGGATTAAAGGAATTCTTTCTTGTTTCAAATTAGGGAGAGTACTAATCTATGTTACCTTTGCAACTCATCTATAAACCTAGAACTGTTTCAAACTAAAAAGTTTTGTCACGAAGAGCCAAGAGACAGGATGGGAGGGTTGGGGGCCTCCTCTGGACACTTCATCATGGTGGCGTCGTCTCTCCAAGAAGATCCCAGAAGCAGCCCAAAGAAGCAATAAGAGGCAAAAGGAACAAGCAGGACCTTTGGAGCATGAGGGGAAAGGCATAATTTCTGGATGCAAAATTAAATGATTTTATTATTTATTAACATATTTAGATATGAGTGTAAAGACTGCTCTGAATAGCTGTGAAGACATAAATACTTGGGTTACATTAAAATTGATCATTTTAGCTCTACCTAGCATAGATAGTGTGTAGCTTGTGGCCTTGACTTAGGGTAGGGAGATCAGATTTATTTAAGGAAAAAAAGAAAAGGAAAAGAAAGAAGAGAGAAAGAGAAGGAAGGAAGGAGAATAGAAGGAAGAGTGGAGAGATGGGAGAAAGAGGGAAATGGCGAGAAAAAGACAGTAGACAGCAAGTTCCATGGAGTCCTCCCAATAAATGGTATACTCAGTCACGCAATCGGGACCTGTGAGTGAGAAAAGTTGTTGATCTAAAATTATTAAGATATAAGCTATGAATATAAAAGACTTTAAATTTGGCTTCAAAAATAATGTTCTAAAAATGGTCATCTAAAAACCTTTAAAATGCATATCACTCTATAAACGTGAATTGTGGGATGGAGCATTTCTTTTGGAATGGATTGAGTTTCATGGCTGCAATATAACTGAAGAAGAAACGAATTTATTAGCCCATATACTGAGAGCACTGGACTCCGAGCTCTTTACTACCCCCCACCCCATTGAGTTTATTGGTATATTTTAGATACACAGTACAGTTACATTCATCATTGGGATCTTGTATCTTTATATGACAGATCTTGGTTCTCATCTTTCCCCATACTCCTGCCCTCTCTTTACTTTTAAATATGTCACAAGTGTAGAACTAATTTAGTATTTAGGGTTTTTTTTTCTTTGCTATAAAACTTCATTTTCTGTAGTGGTAAATATCCTTTCTTACACGATCAAAGGGGAAATATAAATAACCAAACAAAAAAAAATCATGATGTCATTTTTGGCACAGAATATCCTGTATTTGTCACCCAATCAATTGATCCTTCCTTCCTTGATGAATGAAGTCCCTTTAGGCCTTGATTACACTGACATTTAGAAAGTCAGTTTTCAAAGTCAATTTGCTTCTGCGGAGAGGACTAGAGTCTGCACACTTATCAGTCCTTGAGGTTGTTTAGTATTTTCCATTACTTTGTACTTTTATTGTATCCTCTTAAGGTATATAACAATATGTTGTTCATGTTATAAAGTGATTTTTAACTTTATTCTTCTTATACCTGGGTTTGGAGTAGTTTTGTGGCTTGTTATTTCCTTTAAAGCAACATTTATTATTCAAGAACCTTGGGCTTCGTTGATGATAAAGAATATTAATAATTGAGGGGACGAATATCAATGTACAAGACAAGAAGGTTGGAGGGTCACCCCAAAGAGGAAAGGCTTCATGACCAAAAAATGAGAACAAGAGACACAGAACAAGGAAATGATAAACAGAAATGTCTCCTCCATGCAGAAGAGTAAACATCAAGCAAACACGACAAGGCAGAGATGATAGCTGAGCTATTCCACTGTGAGATGGCCTTCCCTGAAAAGAAGATTGCTCACCTTGCTCTTCTGTGTTGTATTTCCATACTCCAATTTTGGGTGCCCACCCAAATTATAGACACTGAATATTCTCAAGAAAGATGCAAATCTTCGTTGGCAAGATGAAGAGAGACCAGAGAAAGTATCACCTCCTAATGACAGTGATGTACCCTCTGTTACTTACAGCTTACTGTGCTACAAATTCTTCCAAATTTAAGAGCTTAAAGTAATAAGCATTTGTGTTTTCAGTGTCATGAATCATAGCATGACTTAGGCAGGTGCTTTTGGCTTAGAGCCCCTCAGGGTGCCATCCAAGTGTCAGTCTTGACTAAAGGATGATCTAGGTCCAAGCCCAGTGATGGGATCATTGGCCCAATTCATCTCATCTTAACATTATTTGGATTAAGGGCTTTTGTTCAATGCTATTAATCTTGCTAGAAGAGCTTCTCCGTTGTCAGCTCTCAGCATGACAACTCAATTCATCAAAGAATAAGAGAGAGAGACACACACACAGAGAGACAGAGAGAGAGAGAGAGAGAGAGAGAGAGAAACAAGCAGTATACAAATCCTAATCTTTTATAAGTTATTCTCAGAAATTGCTTTCTATAATCTTTCCACTTTCTGTTCACTAGAAGCAATCCACATAAGTGGATTGGAATATAAGTGAATTACAAGAAGGTGAATGCTGAAAGCGATTGTGATCTCATTTAGAAATAGCCTACCATACATATCATGTGTACCCAAGCCTGCACCCCTAGCACAAACAACTTTGGAATAGTTGGTATTCAATTTCTCCTACTTAGGTGAAATCTACTATGTATTGCTTTCTTTAGTCTATCAAGTGCCACATCCCTTGCTTGACTTTTGAGACCCTGACAGTTTCCTGCTCAATTGCCTTTGGCACTACTCCCTCACTTCTGCCAGTCAGTGGCAGCTGTCTGTACAGTCCACATCCACCAGTCCCACTACACGAGCTCTCTTTTTTACTTTATCATATGGCTACAATAGAAGGTGGCTTAAACAAAAAACATTCATTCCTTACAATTCTGGACGTAGGGAAGTCCATGATCAAGGAGCCAACAGACGCAGTCTCTGGTGAGGGCCCACTTCCTGGATAACAAATAGCCATCTTTTCACTATATCCGTACATGGAGGAGAAAAAAAGAAAGAAAGAAGCAAGCTGTTGCATCTCTTCTTATAAAGATGCTAATTCCATCTAAAAAGATTTTATCCTCATGACCTTATTACCTCCCAGGGATCCCGTCTCCTACTACCATTGCACTGGAGGTAAGGATTTTCAGTATATAAATTGGGGTGGAATATAAGCATTCAGTTCACCACAATGCTTCTGAGGATAAATTCTGAGTGTATGGTTTCTATGACGCATACAGCATTCTACTGCCCAGCAGCCACATCACATCTTTGGTTTATAGATCACTCTGCATATTAGTCCCTAGGGTTTTCATTTGCTTTCTATTTAGAAATGTTCATTATGTTTATCTAACATTTCTAATTGCTGCATCGAAATGTTTCAGATTATAACAGATCAAACTTAACTCTAGTCACTATCTTCTTGAAAACTGAAATTTTCATTCAACTTTTCTGCTTTTACTGCTGCTGTAACTTCCAGAATCCCCCTGCATATTTTTTAAATTAATTTTATTGGTACATTTTATGTATACAATATTATAGCATTCATCATTGGAAATTTGTACCTTTACACAATATATCTTGGTTCTTATTTTTCCCCATTCCGTTGCCTTCCCATTAACCCCTACACATCCCCTCTATTTACAAAGACTTTGTTTCCACTTTTTCCTTTTCTCGTATTAATTCCATTCCCTTCTTTCCTTTCCCAAGCCCCTCCCACTTCCTCTTCCCCTTTGGACTTTTTCTTCCTATTTTACATTATCTATTATATCTTTTGATCCTTATTTATACTTTCAATTTCCCACACGAGAGAAACTATTATTTTCCATTCAAAAGTCTCAAATAGAAGAAAGTGATTTCGTCACATCCTACCCAATATACAATGTTCTGTGGGCAGAGCTCATGCCAGATCACCTCAAAACCTGACTCTCTGTGCATTTTAATTTTGAGCTGAAGCTTTTGGCAAAGTTGGAGATTGTAGCCGAATCACTTATAATCTACATTAACCAGGCCATTTGACATAAAGACTGGTGCATTTTGGGCAAAGAATCACTTCTGAACAACTTTGCTGGAAAGGGCTTTGGGCTCAGCACAGACTGAGAGTACACATAACTTTACTATATTTTGGTGCCTAATTAATTGATGCTCTGTAATTATTGATCCTGTATTTTCTTAGTTCACGAAGAAAGTTTTAATCAGGAATTATCTCTTTTTTAACACTGTTAAATTGTCAATATTCAAAATGCACATTTTGATGGAATGATCTAAATAAAAAAGCAAGTAGAAAGGAGAGACAACAGGAAAAATAATGAATTCAAAAGAAGTTTAAATGAGTTAGTTATGTAAGAAAATTTGAGACTAGAGAAGTTGAGTCTGGGATTGCAAGTGCAAAGCCAGCCTGGGCAATTTAGTGACTTAGAAACTTTTGTTTCAAAGTACTATAAATAAAAACATTTAAATGGGGCCTGGGGATGTAGTGTAGTGTGAAAGCTCTGGGTTTCAGCCCAATATTGTAATAAAAAAGAATAAGATCCCAATTAATTACCTGTGTTACAAGAGTTAATCATTCCACAATTTATGACAGAAGGAGAGGAGGTAACTATTTCGAAGGAGAAGGAAGAACACATATAATTCACAGTACTCAAATCTGTATCAAGTACTAAGGCAAAATATTTTGGAGAAAAATAATTTGACCTAAAATAATTTTTTGCCAAGATTTTTCTCTTGAATAAATAAAATCCTTGGTAAATGAAGTAAAGATCTCTTGATTTAATTTTCTTGACTGGTAGAAAAATGCCTTTATAAAATGATTCTGTTTTAAGTAATAGTGGATTGAGCTACAAGGATCATAACAAAGAGTTTATGAAATTTTTCACTCTAAATCCTACCCTCAAAAGTTCAAAATATCCCTCATTTTAGCAAGAAAAACACCAAGTTTTCAAATCCGAGTGCCCAGGCCCATCCATTTTAGCAACTAGCATCATTAACAACATTCAGATTAGTTACACTTTCTAATTTTGCACTTATTTTTCCAGATGGTTGTAGAATATTTATATCACAAAAGTTTTTTCTCTTAATAATAATAAGAGCTTGTTGTTACTTTGTTATAATGTTTTAAAGTAAAGAATGTAATGGGAAGGAATTTCAAAATTAATGCAAACTTTTAAAACCATCTTGGGCAAAAGGAAAATTTAATTCCATGAGTTTCTTAAGAAGGATGTACTCCATCAGCCTCCATGTATAAAGATGCTTTGGTGTCACCTAAGTAATAAAATTCAGTTTGCTTTTGTGTTTAGTACAGCATTGAAGTATTGGAAAACTTCCCAGACTCACTAGGCTGGGTATGAGTTCTCACCTCCCCCAAACTTCTGTGTTTAACAAGTGCTTTTCCCAATTATAGCTGCGGTTCTGACAGTTACTAACCATTGCCCTGAGTGACAGGCGCAGAAAGCCAAGAACCTTGAAGCTAAAAGGGAGAAGTGAATGTGATCTCCAGTCACACACTCAGCCCAAGAGGATGCCTCATAGGTTTATTCTAAAGTTGTCGGTACCGGGCCCCAGTTGACGTGTTCAGTCTGCGCAGACCCAGTGGGTCCATGCTAGGGACATGGTTCTACCTATGCGCTGATGGCAAAATTAGAAATCCCTTTTATATTGTTGCTATGTCAAAATAACAGCAAAAAATAGTAACATGAATAGATAACACAACTTCTCATTAATAGGATGGCCAATTTATCCATAATCGGAAAATTTTAGTGATTATGAACAAGAAGTCTGCTTCCGTTTTATTCACAGATTCCTTTAATAATGATAACCCAAGGAAGTTAATTTTAACTTTTTCCTTCTGAAAAATAGCTGAGGTTTTTTTAAAGTTGAGTTGACTTTAAACTTCAAGAAGTGTTGTTATTTCCAAGTGAAAGTTTTTAACATTTTCAAACTGAAAAATCCACAAAGCAATGTTAAAACAGAAAGCGCTTTTTACTGATCCTAGATCCCTGCCATTAAATATTAAAAATCTGTGCTTGTCCATCACATGCACACACACAAATCACTATTAATGAATAACATTTAATTATCTGATCTATGAATTAATTGAACCATTAATAGATTTCGGAAATATAATTTCCATTTGTCTGCTTTCTAATGTGTGAATCTGACCTTTATAATCATTTCTATATCAAATTCTTTTATATTCATTATTAGTTTTTTAATGACTCAAATGTTAAAGAAACTACAGAAAACCAATCTAAATGAACCACTTTTCTAATTTCAATCCTTTGTAAGTTTATTTCTTAGATAATTATATCTTCTTTCAAGCTTTTTTATCATGAGTCTCCATTCGCTGACCTATGATGTTAAAATCCAAAAAGAGGGGACTCTTGTAAACCAGGTTTTCCCAAAATGTGCTGGAGAGGCCATTAGTTGTACAGAGATGACATTTTATGTTCTGGATTCAGATATGTTTCAGAAATGCTGGATTAAAAGATGTGGAATAGGTTATTTTACTCAATCCCTCTTGAGAACTTTTGTTATTATAAATGCTTACTGTGACTGTCCAAGAGGCAGATGTTTATATGATGTTTCTCAAGGATACCAGTAGTGGAAATTTTCATTGAACTTTTTAAAGGATTTGATTTTTTTAAGCACTCATTACTCACCAGGAATTACTTGATTTAACTACAGCTAACTACACTGGGCCTACACTTTGATAAAGGAATAGTAACCAATCAGTGGAATAAGGATCACAAACAATTTAGTGACATGCTATGTGACAGAATGAAAGATTCTTAAATTCTCCTTTCAATTTTGGTATAGGCATTTCAGAAAGCATTCAAACAGCACATAAACATAAAGTGTATAGGAAAAATATACACCAAGAATAAAATTGAAAGAGATTGTGGTATATTGAAATTTCATAGAACAATTGGATAAATATTAAAAATTTAACACTGAGTAAAAAATACACAAAATATTATATATTTATTATTCCATTTATATAAGATTCAAACAAAAGGAAAGCTTCTTTTTTCATTTTAAGGGCTTCTGACCAAGCATTCAAACCATAAAGCAGAGCAAAGAATGGTTATCATGAAAGGCAGGACTGTGATTACCGAGGGCAAGAGGAAGAAGGGAGGATGCTTTGGAAGAACTACCTCAGGCATGGGAGAGGGAACTTGAAGATCTGGAATGCTGGCATTTACTGGGCTACTGTGTTTGCACTGATATAAATCCTTAGCGCTGTATATCTGCATTTTGTACATTTTTTACAGGTGAAAATCAAGGAGATACTTTATGTTGTTATAAGGTCAACGAGTTTTTAAACTAAGGTTAGAATTTACATTTTTGCAAAACGACTTTTGGGAAAATCTGTGATCTCTCTATATTCATGCTATGGGATTTCCCTTCATTAAAAAAATTAATCTACGTGATGACACTTGGGAAGCTATCATCCTCACAAATAGGTCTCTATCTGCATCTCCTGTGTCTCCTGCAGGTGCTTCTTTCTGAGCACTAACAACTCAGCTGAGGAGAATATTAAGTAGCTATCAGTGGAAATCTCTCCATTAACTCTATTAACCAGAAGAGAATACGAAGGAGTCAACATGAGTCCCGGAGCAAGCCCAGGGGAAGAGTGGCTACATGTTGGGAGGTTCTCTGCCACTGCACTCTGTTACTTTACCGAACAAGATGGTGTGAGAAGTCATTGATAACTAAGTGAAATGATAAAAATGAAAAGGCCAGACAGGAATAAAACTTTAGGGTTTACCAGTTTAACAGCTTCTAAAAGCAAATTATCTCTGATGCACAGAGCTAATAATCTCAAGGGACACTAGACTCTCCCACTACTAAAATTACTTCCTAGTTCCTCCTTCTTAGCTACTTCTAATCTCTAAGTAATTTTCACAGAGTCAAATGCACGGCATGCGCTGTGTGGGAGCCGGGATTAATGCACTTTCATTTGAACTCAGGTAACTTTAACTGACCATGAGGATGATGGGAATGGAAACTGAGAGAAGACAGTTTCTTAATTGCACTTTGGGATCCATGCTGATGCTCTATTGCTACTTATCCTGTTGATGATAAAATATTTTAATGATAAATGTTTTTAAACTATGTGCTTATACTATGCTGGGCACTTGCTTGATCTCTTTGCTTGACTTATCCAGTTGTGTTGTCCTTATAAAAAAAAACTCTGTGAAGTGGATTTTATATCCCCATTCTATAGGAAAAAACGTTTATCTAGGATATAATATAGAAAAGTTCTAAAATGCTAGGAACTATCATTCTCAGGTTAGCTTTCATGAAGCTCGGTTACCAGAAGTTGAAGAAATTTTGGAAGTGTTCACTCTGCAAAAAAATGAATGTGTTGCTTCTCAAGCTGTGCTCCTTGGGCTATCTGCATTAGAATTATCTTGGGGAATTAGGAACACACACACACACACACACACACACACACACACACACATGCACACAGACTTACTCAAGCAGAGGCTTTAAGAGCATACACACACACACACACACACACACACACGCACACGCACACAGACTTACTCAAGCAGAGGCTTTAAGAGTAAAACCAGAGGCTCTAAATTTTAGCAAATTTTCTGATGATTCTTATTCAATTTGGTATTCTTATTCAATTTACTTTTATACAAATTGAGAATGAATAGTTTGCACACATGTGGCAATGCAATTGTTAAGTACTTAGACCCTAGACAGCTGCTGTAGAGTGGTGAAGTTTAATCTCCCTATACAGACAGCACTAACACTCCCTGAATGAATGAAAGAGGGTGGTGGTCCTTATATTTAATATTAGACTCAGTCTAAGAGTTCCTTCCATTCTAAAGCTCATTCCCACTGCTGTGTTAGTGTTTAGGAGAAGATTAAAGAAATGTTACTTGACCTCTTAGAGAGTTGAACTAGATGTTGTTAGAGTGCATTGAAATAGAGTTAATGGAGAGACTTCCACTGCTATCTTTCCATTAGTACATGATCTTTGAGTAAATATTGACTGCTTTTAAAGTTAAATTGTATGAAAACTACCAATACTTTTTGCTTGTTATTGGGTATGGGCAGTTAGTGTTTAGGTAGTTTCCTGCAATACACCTAGGTAAAGTTTCCACCTGTTCCTGATGATGATGTCAACTACAAAGCCACACTCTATTTTTTATTTGATATGTGTAAGTAGGTTAAAGTTAAATATCTACTAAATCATATACAATTGTAGTGAAGGTTGTGATACTCTACTGTCCTTTTGTTTACCTCCATAAAGTTCATAGTTAGAGATGACTTTAGGTGTCGGTGGAGATGAGTAGGCTCGCTACATTCCAATTAATAACTGTTTTTAGGTCCTGAAATTCAAGCAAACCTCAAAATAGAACTCTACAAGTCAAATTATTTTTCCTTTAGAGACAAATAGCTTCTGCAAACTTCCTCAAGCCTGTGACATACATGGCCACCCCCACACCAGCCTAGACAAATGGACAAAATATGCAAATATCGGCACCAGGAGGTCTAGTCTAGTTTCAATTCCTTAGGCAAAGGAAGGAGAGGTCTGGCTCCAGGAAAGGATGGAACAAGGCTGAACATATCTGTTGTCTCATTGTATTCCCTCCCCTGGCCTCCTTGCTATGAAAGTCTCTATGCCACCTGCACACAGGAGATGCTGATGTTGGGCCAATGGCCCCTCCATCTTCTCAGAACCAGCTTTAAGTATATCCTTTTACCTTTTATCAAAATCAATGGCCCCCTTTGATCTGGTCAGTGGCAAGCAAACAAACCTGAGCATACAAAACTAGCTGGCCAGTAGCAACGTCACGAGACAGGATGGTGTTCTTGCCAGTGTCATTCCCCCTGTTCTATTTTCTTGCCAAGATGTCTCTAAAGTGTACAATTTAATAAGTTGGTAGAGTAAAAGGAGTCACTCTATTTAAATTTAGTCAGGAGTTTGGTGGTTTAATTAGTTCCTATATATTTCTTAAAATCCAAATTATATGTATAGTACACTTGATTTTCTCCTACCCCAAATGTAGTAAAACAGCTGTGTTATAGGCCATAAAAATATCATGCTATTCGGAACTAGATAGTAGTGATGGTTGCACAACATAGTGAATGTACTTAATGGCAGTGAATGTACACTTTAAAATGGTTAAATTGGTAAATTTGATGTTATGTCTGGTGTACCATATCAAAATACTTGAATCTTTAAAAATCATATTGTGTTACATTCAGACATGTTAAAGTCAAATTAGGATTTACTTCTGATGGCTTCTGGTTTGACTCCTTAATGTGAGGAGGGTGGCTTAGCTGTTCATCATTGTACTCTCAATTATGGCAGGTACTACTATAAAAATGATACTTGAGTCATGACAAACAGTGTATCTACATTTGTAGAGTAAATGTCCGCTCAGTCCTTGCCATAGACCAGACACTGTACAGGCACTGTTCTAAAGGCCTTTGCCTCAGTCCAACAAGATCCCTGTCTTTTGATTTTCTGTCAATGGAAAAATGAGAAACAAAGTGGACTGCTTTTATATGGTTGGCATCCCCCACTGGGAGGGAAATAAAAGAGGTGGCAAGACACAGTCCCTGTGTTCCGGGTGAGCTCAGAGTCCAGTGCAGGGAGATGAATATGAAGCAGACCTCGTACTCTAACCAAAGATGACACATACTTTAACAGAAGGGGAGCAAGCTACTTGGGAACTCAGGCAGTAGGGGGTAAGGTCATGAGTGAGGCTGCTCCCATGGCATTGTGACCAAGTTTGTTTGTTTTTTTAATATACATCATTTTTATTTAAATTTCTTATTACTGCATTTTTGCAGCACACGATGACTATATTCATCATGGAGAGTTGGTACACGCACATAACACATCTTGATTCTTTTACCTTCTTCTCCAACTCTGCTCCTCCACTGTGATCAATTGTGATGAGTACGTTTCCTATGAAACTATTCGTGGCTTTAGGTAAGCATGGATTTGAGCAGTTCCAGGCATTACTGTATGCACACAAGACTAATTTATACAGACCCAGGAGAAAATGCATCATATTGCTTAGATTTGTTCATCAAATCACTCTTCTGACTAATTTGATTAGCACTGCTTCAGTTTTCAGACTTACATACTGGAATAAAACCTCAGGGATTAAGTTAACTCCGAATTTGTACACATTCAGTCATCAGTGGGATTAGCTCTGTGATCTTGGGTAAGTCATTTTACTTCTCTGAACTCTGAAATGATGGTAATAGATTAGATGCTGCAATTATAAAGTCTATCTCTGGTATGATTTCTTTAGTTTCCATGTGACCCAAACTTGAGATATGAGAACTTAGAAAAGTGCTTGATAAAAGCTAACTGCTTCTTTAAAATTAATTTAAAAAAAGAAATCAGTACTGCTGCATCTGGAAAGTTGAGTGCCAAGGGATAAGTGGTATCTAATAATTAATAAAAAGTTGTTGTGAAGCATTTTGCAAATAAAAAATGCCAGATAATGTATAAATATTTAAATAGTTATTAAATTTAATATGAACATTACATAGATACCATTTTGATTTCCTAGGCCACTTTATTGCTTGAGTGCTTCACTGATATTAATTACGTTATTGTTGATATTATTGCTGTTAATTGCATGGTTTCTTGAGGGGTATATCCCAGGTAAGGAAGAAAGGGGAGAGAGGAGTGAATAATTAGCTGCACAATTTAATTACTAGAAGGCAATATTCTTTGCCATACAATATATTTGAGGTTTAAGTCAATTAATTGCCTGGAGTGTAGCGTTCTGTTTTCCCTAAAATCCGGTTTGCACTTTGCTTGGTGTGATCTTATTGGCTAGATTAAAATCTTGCGTTCATCTGAAGTTTCTTAGGCCAACACCAAGTGGATTGCTTCAAAGTATCCTTGCTAACCCTTGGAGAAAAGAAAAGGTAACGCAGTGGACGTTCGCACAGTTCAGTACTTCCCACCACGCGGCTCAGAGGGTCCTCATACCCTCACAAGCAGGGTGATGTTCCCAGGTAAGAGAGGAAGAAACAGATGAACACAGGCTACCTAGGGCACTAAACCTAACCCCCTAACGAATAAGGCACCAAACTATTTGATGCTGAAATGCCTGCTAGTGCTTATTACTATCACTTTCCCAGAAACCTACATGAATTACAAAGGTGGAGTTGCTTGCGAAACGAATTTGGAGAGAACTGTTGTGGGGGGGGGGAAGAGG
>NW_022900917.1:21427303-21457709 GCF_012274545.1 Fukomys damarensis | reverse complement strand
GAGGAGAGGAGGGGGGGGATAGATTCTTTAAGGTTTAAAAAAGACTTTGAAGACTTGACTAAGAAAGGGGGAAAAAGGAGTAAGGAAGCAGCACTGAAGAAAAAGAAGAGAAGGAAATAGTACACACCCCCAGTAAGAAAATGTTTAAATAAAAGTAAAGCTATGAACATTTCTTTGTAGAGAGGAACACAGAGCAGAATTCACAGCCCATCACAAGGTAGTAAGTCATGTGGGGCAGGGAGGGAGGACCAGGGATGGAATTTACCTAATACCCTGTGGGCTTAGTTGTGGAGGAGTGGTAGAGTCTATAAGCAAAACCACAATGCAAGCACATGAGAAAGTAATTGGCTTTGCTGATAAGAGACCAGGAAGAGAGCTAGCTGCAGGTGGGCCCAGTGATAAGCAGAATGTGTGATGCTGGGAACACTTGATTGGAATAGTTTAATAAAAGCATGTGACTATTGCCAATTAGAAGCTAAAAGTAAAATATGATTCTGCTGCTAATTTTGCATCCAAGTAGAATTATACTGTGATTAGGCTAATAGAATAGCATTGGCAATCTGTAGGCACTGCCCTGGAGACTCACTGTCTAGCAAGCAGCTGAACAGAGGCAGTAAAGCATCACTATCTCCACCTTACCTGGCCCCTGAAAAGCTCATGCAGAAACAAGCTGGGGCAGAGGAGCCTCGGTAGGGGGAAGAAAGGCTTCCCAAGGGGTTCAGGGAAGGGATGCTAACTTAAAGACACCAGCCCAAAAGGCTATTTAGTCTGCTGAGAATGGTGCAACTCTGGGTGTTCAATGCTCAGAGAGACTTAAGGACATCTACTAATAATCTTTCTGCCACCTACCAAGTGTCTTGCCCCACAGGAATTCTATGCCTAGTAGACAAAGAACACTAGAGGAACAGCTAAGAAATAAGTCTTCTCTGTGAGATGAAGCCCTATTGTTTTGGGGTTTTTTTTTTTGTTTTTTTTTTTTCATCCAGGAAGAAGATTTCTCTAACTTGGGTCATCCTCCACTTGAATTCCTCTAACTCCAGTGAGTGAGAAAGGAGGAGAGAATCCATTAGTAGAGATAAAGTAGACCTAGACAGTGCATATAAATGACACAACCTGACTGAAGAAACAGGACATTCTGTTATATTATTTGGCACATTACAGTTTTCCTTTTCCCTTGACTCCTGCCACCTCTCTGTTCTTCACCATCCACACTGGGACTTGGATTAAAGGCTGATTTACATCTGTTGTGTGTCCTAATTTCCCAAGAGTATATGAATGAATTTACAACAAAGACATTCTCCTTTTATTTCCATGAAATGTGAAGCATGGTGTCATTCAGCAGTTAGTGACATGTGGGCCGGCAATAATAAGGTCTTGCCTTTTGAAGTAATCTGTGAACAATCCATGTTTAACTGTTCTTGCTATTCAAATTAATTCAGATATTGAAATTATATTGCAGAACATCCCCGTTCTTAAAGCACCATGCAGTCTAAGGTAGCAGCATGATAGAAGGAACCACTGTCTTTTTTCTTTTTTTTTAAACACAACTATTTAGCTGATACGGAAAGTAAAACCAACATGATAGAAGCCACACCCCACTCACAGTATGGACCTAAGGTTCATGTTATCACAGGTGGGTTTCTCAGCCATGCTAGAACCAGCTTAATTGCCATGCTGTGTATCCCCATCTGAGTAAGTAGGTTAATGCTACTGTTCCTGCCCCGAAGTAATAATACTTGCTTGATTTAGAACTTCAAAGTAAAAACTCCTCACCTTTTAAAGAACATTATTGTTTTCTACTTTCACATCTCAAGAATAGTATCTATTTTTTTCACATCAGAGGGTACGATCATTGGTTTGAATTTCACTAGTTTAATTCATTTCCTCGCAACAAAGAAGCATGACATGAGAGACTCATACTCAAGCCTTTGAAGGCTTTTGACAAGGAGCTAAATCCTTGAGTCATTGTAACAGTCTTATGTCGATTTTTCTTTACTGATTCTGTATATGATTGAGAAGAAAGTTGACTTGGTTAAAGAAGATCAGTTGCTAGGCAAATGCTTACTGAATGAGTGAGTGAATGAAAAATAGAACCACAATAATGTGTGCATATAAAAATACTCCATATTATGAACTCAAATGGGTTCCGTTATTTCTGAGTCTCCCTTTCCATCCATAGAAGTAACAGTAGTAGTAGTTATTATTTGGAAGAGGGGAGCACAGGAGGTTTCTTCCAAACATTTCCCAATATATATGATGGACAGACTAATGGTCCTCCAAAGATGTTCACATCCTACTCCTTGGAAACTGAGAATATGTTACCTTGCATAGTAATAGGGCTTTTGTGAGTGTGATCCATTTAAGGACTTTGAGATGTACAGATTATCCTAGATTATCTGGATGGGAAGATAGGATCAAGGAGCACTATACTGGGTGAATTAGTCCTCTGATGAACTTATAGCTAAATCTTCTGGCAGATCATCCTTAGATACTGACAAAGTTCCCTTTAAATCAAGGGAGGAGGCAAGGAATCGGAGTCAAAGAGAAATTTGAAGTTCTGTACTACTGTCTTTGAAGGCAGAGAAGGGGACTAAGAAACAAAGAATGAGGAAAGACCTTAGAAATAGGAACAGACAAAAGAAATCAGTTCCCATTTAGGGCCTCCAGGAGGAACACAGCCAAGACCCTTCGATTTTTAGTTCAGCAAGAGCCATTTTAGATTTTTAACCTCAAGGACTATAGATAATGTAAGTGTGTTGTTTCAAGACACTAAATTTGTGATAATTTTCTGCACTAGCTATAGAAAACAGTTAGGTTTCACATGCAATGGTCTAGGCACTCATCACAGGGTGAGTTCAATTCACCCCATCCACTCTAGGGTCAGGCCAGTTAAGTTCAACAAGTATTACGCAATGGCAGGGAGGGGGACTGATATTTGTAGTGTCTACGCTGTGGTACATAATAAGCGCTTCACTGGCATTACCACTTTAAACGTCAAGCGCAGTTAACAGAAAAAGGAAATAAGACATAGTCGATGTTGGTTTATGTCTGGATCTCACCCCCAAAGCTTCCTGCGATCATCGGCAGGGTTTTAGGAGGTGATTGGATCGAGGGGCACCATCCTTAGTGGATTAGTCCGCTGATGAGCTTACAGCTAAACGTGCTGTTAGGGGATGTGGAGACGTCAGAAGCAGCGGGTCACTGGGGGTGTGGCCTAGAAGGGAGCCTGTACTTTGCCAGCTCCTTCCTTCACCCTCTGCCTCCAGCCTGCCTTGAGATGAGCAGTTTTCCTCCACTACGCACTTCCAAAGTGCCTCCCTGTCTTGGAGCCAGCCAACTATGAACTGAAAATGTGAGCTAAAAAAATCTCTTGTCCTTTAAATTGTGATTGTTGGATATGGTGTCCCAACTAAGAGAAAGTGACTAAAACAGTAGGATTAAATGATTCGCCCATCCTTGCACAGCCATAGGGGCAAATCTGGATGTTTAGCTTTATAACTGACTCCCTTAACTTGTCCCATAATAACCTCTAGTATATGACTTACGATTCCATGGTGCCAGTATCCTTATTAGGTGCAGTCAATCAATCACAACATATTTAGGTGACGTGTGGATCACTTCTCTTTTTATGGTTCCTCTTTTGGTCACAGGTATCTCTCTGAGATTTTCTCACTGTTGAAAATCACTCCTGTTTTAAACGCGGTACTAGAGATGGTACATCCACAACCCACCGCAACATGCAGAAAAAACAGGGGGCAGAATCTTGTTCAGACATTTTAGTTTACTCTAAAATGTTATACAGAGAATGACTCACTAAACTCTTAACTCAGGGTAGGTAAAGGGCTATATGCATAGCAACTGAAGTAAAAATTTGTGTGAATAAAGCTAGGTTATAAACACACATCTCAGTTGTATAAACATTTAAAAACCAAGAAAATGCAGTAGTTAGGGAAATTGGAATGGGTTTTCAATGAATTCTCATTTGATACAAGATTCTTCATTGTAGAGACTATAACTAAATTCACTTTCAATCTTCAAAATCTAGCACAGTTCATTAAACTTAGTATAAGTTAAGTCTTCCTTTCTTGGCTATAGCATCCAGAAAATCATTTCACTGACATGGTCTCATTGTTCAGGGACCTGTTTTGTAGGTTCTGCAAAATTTTACCATTAGTCTTAAAAGTATAGCCCTATGACTCTCTCACCCAACATTTTGAAGTTTGGCATTTTCTTTCTTACTAACAAGAGAATTTAGTATATCTGTAAAGCTTAATGTTGTAGCATCAGAATCTTCCAGAACACAGCAGATTGTTTAAAACTTGCTGTTAGAAGAACAGTCAACAAGAATAACTTTGAGTCATCTGTAGGAAAATGGATACACCTAAAGATCATAAAGTTAAGTAAAATAAATCAGACACAGAGGTTTAAGTATCACAGTTTTTTTTTACATGAGAAACTCAAAATATAAACAAATTAAAGAGCAAAATAAAATATAGATAATAGAAATAAGGAAGTTAATTATAAAAGGGAAGGGAGGGCTAGAGATTTATCTCAATGGTGCCGCTACCTGCCTCACAAGCACAGGGACCCGAGTTTGGTCCCCAGTAGCAAAAAACAAAGGGGGTGCGGTAAGGGAACCAAGAGATGGAGGGAGTGAGGAGAGAGAAAGAGGATGGAAAGGGGAATTAAAATGTGTTATGTACGTGTACCAACTCCCCAACGTGAATGTAATCATTATGTACTGCAAGCATGAACTAATAATAAAAACTTTAAAATAGGACAAATTATTATCCACAACACATACAGGTACTGACGTAGAATCCAGAAAACAGATCAGAATTCTGAACCACAGATGAATAGAAGAATGGCCCTATAAAACATTAATGACCAACTCTTACTCACAAATATAAATCAACGAAAATGACTAGCAGAAAAATAACGGCGATCTCTAACATAAAATTTCTTTCTTATACAATATCTACATTTCACCTTCAAAACCTACAGTGTGCTAGAGTTTGAGTGAGCAGCCATACTAGATATTGCTGTTAGCTGAATTTTATGTCAACTGAGGCACATTTTCTAGGACCATTTTTTAACTATCCCTGATTTGAAGGTCAATACAACAACCACATGATCTGCAGTAAGAGAAAAAATTGAGTAGGTAAGGCAAGGACATACGTGGAATTTCTGAAAAGTCTTCTTCGCACCCACACTTTGCTTGGAGGAGTTATTCCCATGGGACTGGAGGCAGCTGCGCTAACCAACAAGCATGGGAGACTCATAAAATAGAGAGTTTGGGTTTCAAAGAGAATCAATCACCTGCAGGAGGACAAATTCAGGAGGAGATCACAGAGAGTAGGATAATCCACTACCTCCGCTTTTCCTAATCCACCTTCCTTTATTTCCATGTAGAGTAATGAGCCAAGATGTATTTTTATATTTATGGATAAAGCTAAAAATCTGTTGCTTTTCATTTTGCTCACTGGGTAAGTCAGGCATCTTGTCTTTTTTTCTCTCTGAAGTTAGTTCACATTGTGCTTTCAAATTTTCTGTAAGATGTCCTTCAAAGTCAGGACTGTGACCCACCCTGTGCTTACTTTTCTTCACTTCCTTTCTCTACTCCCTGAAATTCGCAGTCCATTCCAGTGCGTCCTGCATTACAGGGGAAGAACTGAAATGAGATGCAGAAAAATTCTTTTTTTTTTTTTAAAGCAATCATTTTGCTAAAATGCACAGAGAACAGTTGTAATCTTCTGTTTGAGGGCTATGATTTAATTTTTCACCACCACAGTGATGAAGTATAAGCTTGAGAGGTATTTCACTGATACTTTTATTTATTCTTTGAATGTTTAAAGGCAATAAGAAAACATGATACACATTTTCAACTCCCTTTAGATTTTTGTGACTGAACAAAATAGAGAATTCATTGATGCCTGAATATGTCTCTTTTTTTTAAAGAAATTAGACCTGATTTAATACGAATTTGTTTCTGATCTTATACCTAGACCAATTTGAAAAAAAAGTACATATGTGAAAAATGCATTGTTCTTTAGCTGACAGTCAGTGCTTACTGTACATAAAAATATGTCTTTGAGATTCGGATAATATTATGTAGGATAAATCAGTATGAATTTCAAGCTCTTGAAAGCATTAAAGACAAAGGCTTCTGTATTCCAATGGGATATAGAAAATATGAATAAATCATAATGCTCCAATTTTAAGGTATTACTAGAGGTCAAGTGGACTTCAAGCTATATGACAATTTCTTATTTGTATACTTTAATAGAATTTCATTTCTCTTAAGAAAAAAAATTTCATCTTGCATCATTTTCTGACAAGGGCTACTCATTTGAATTAATATCAAGATGCATCCCACGCAGAATTTTAAAAAATCATCAATCTGCCATCTTATCCACATTATTTTGTACCTTCAGGCTCTTGATGTAGTTTTTATGAACAGGATTCAAATAAATTGGCTCTTTTTCCTTGGTGGTTTCTTTAATTACTTTGTTATTATCCAAGGAACTGGTTTAATTTAAATGAACACTGTGTTCCTGCTACTACTATCCGGAGAAAACACAGACTCAGAACATGCTGTTTTGTAGTTAAAGTGTATGTCTCTGCATGGGGGTGCTGGAATCAGGCAGTTCAATGGCCCCTTTCTTTTTTTATATAAAGACAAAATCCAAACTATTCTGTGAGTCATTGACTCCCCCAAACGTCTATTCATCTCATTAAATATAAGGAATAAATAGTAAATGTATGGCCTGCTTTATGTAAATCTGAGATCATTTCATTCAAGCCAAGCCACTTGGTAAATTTATATTGTTCCTTTCCCCCTAAACATCTTCATAGGGAACTCATTTTAAAACCCAATTATGGGCCAAAGATATCGTGACAGATCCAACCTTCTACCCCAACCTACAGGATTTTGACGTTACTTCAAAATCTTATTAAACACTTATCAGTAGCTGAGCAGAGTGCTAAAATGCAGAATTCCCTCTTCCCCTGTTAGATTCCATGGAACAAAAGTATGTTATACATTTCAAAGGAACCTAAAAAAAGAATGTACATATATATTCACACACACACATACACACACACACACACACATTAGAGTACCATAAAATATTTTACAGACACTGTGAAATAGAAAACTGTATTTCATTTCCTGAAATGGTTAGTTTTCAACCCCAGTTCTGTCTTTAACTAAAACCATGTGTGAAAAAAAGTAAGTTTAATCTTTAGAAATGCTCCATTTAGGGGTATTGACTGAGCCCCTGTAGATATCATGACCTTTCTCTTGCAGCAAGAAGAAAACAGTCTTTCATATGGAGGACAGAATGAGCAAAACTTGGTGCAGTTGAGGAAAGGATCTCTATCCGTGAACAAACAGCAGCTTCATACATTATTTCCTTTTACACCTTTAGGTAAGAATTAATATTCCTGGGCCAGGGATGTAGTTCAGTGGTGCTGTACCTGCCTGGCAGAAACAAGGTTCTGAGTTCAATCCCTGGTACAAAAAAAAATTAATATTCCTGTCATATAATACCATAGTCTAATTGTTTAATGTACAAAGAGGTAAGAAACATGGCTGTTTGCCAGAGGTGGTACCAGGAGATTTGGTACTTCCCTTTAAAATGAAAATATAGAGGACTAGTAGAGACGGATACTGTCACTATTTGCAAAAAAGCATGTCTATTTTACTGTCAAACTTGAAGTATAATTATGATTCTTCTTTCTAGAATCAAATAAAACAAGATTTAAGTTTCTATTTCTATGTGCAGCTCTGTATCCCAGACTTCAGTTTCCTTCCTTGTAAGATGGGTATGGAGAAGGTGTCTCCCTTTTCAGGTTGTGTTTGGGGAATTCAATGCAAAAGGGCACTTGAAAAGCTTATCGTGGCTCCCAGTGTACAAATGCTAATATCATTTTTACAGCAGGCTTAGTGGATTCCCTTGATGCCCCAAAGCAAACTCTCTACTCTTACCCCATGCATTCTCCTACACAGCATTTCTCAAGCTGTAGTTTTTGGACTACCTGCATCACATTCTCCCCAAGTACTTAAAAAGGTGCAGACTGCTGGTCCTGCTCCAGACACCAGAAGTGTCAGGCTTGGAATCTGTACTTGTAACAAGCTCACCAAGTTTGAAAACCCCTGCCCTAAATGAGGTCAGCTCTCAGCCCATCCTACACATCATCCGACCCCAACACAAAGTGCTCTTGATTCAGAAAGCTGCAGTCACTGCCGATTCCTGCTGAGACCCTTTTTATGCAGTACTGATTCAGGCACAGAGTTAATGAGGAAGCGGTGTTAATGGAACAAACTCTGCTAAGTACTCTTCCTAGAACGCGCTGTGTGTTCCGCTCCCACTGGTCTTTACTGGGTCATTTTATGGACCCACAACATCTCTTCCCTCCTCTTGGCCTGGTAAATCCCACTAATCCTTCTAAATTAGCTTGGAGCCCACTTCCTCAGAGAAAACTGCCCAACTGCATTCCTTTCTCCCATTTTCGTATCCCTACACCAAACAGCATCTGTAAAAGTCTTCTGGGTATTAATCATTGCCATACCTCATATGTACTGTTTTCTAAAGACTACATTGTTACTTGTTCGCATCTCATGCTACTCTCTTGTTTCCCAGCCTCTCTAATGGGGACATAAATCTCTTAAAGGCCTATGTCCGAAGGATGGGAGATTTCTTAGGCTTCGCAATTGTCCTCAAATACTCAGCCCAGAGCTCGAAGTTTGTTTTCTGAAAACATCTGCTGAATGGGTGGGTGTGGACCACACTGAAGTCTCTTTGTCAAGGATGAGAATCAGAAGTCTTGATGTTTCTTCTGATTAATCTTGGCAACATTGATCAGGCTAATCAGGTATTATGTGCCTCTTAATATTAGAAAATAGGAAAAGACCACAATACCATCTACTGAATGTCCTTGCTTTACAAACATTGAATTTGAATCTACAAAAATCCTCTAGATTTAGCAGTTTACAAAAAAATATGGAGAATGGAATACTAAGTTAAACACTGTCATACAGTCATCCATCAAATTCAGAGTGGAAATCAATGACAGAAAAAAGAGAAGGAAGAGTATTGTTAACAAATAAATGGACTGTAGAAACACAGCTATTTACAATATGTGGAATTTTTAGATAATGGGGAAATTTGAATATATATTAGGCATTTAAACAAGTAATTGCTATTAAAATTTTAGGTGTGAAAATGTTATGGTGGTAGTTATATTTTTTAAATGTTGTTATCTGTTAGATGCACATTTTAAAATATTTACAGGTTAAATGAATTAATGCACTTTAAAATATTTTAAGAAAATTAAGAAGAGAGCAAACGAAGCCATTGGCAGAATTGATAGCTGTAAAAACTGGATGTTAGTTACCGGGATTGATTATACTAGCCTTTCTGATGTGGTATGTGTTTGAATAATAAAAACTTAAATATGCTTAAGCATTTTTAATGTGTGAGAAATCACTAGTCTTTTCTGAAAAAATGTTATACTCATCTTTCCAAATGGAATTAGAATGCGAACCTGTCTTAGTTACGAAAGTTTTGCTTTCAAAGCATGAAGAATATCTGAAAAGCTACCAGTTGGAAAATTTTTAATTTATTATTTATGTATATATTTATATGCTGACTTGTTCCACAAAGGATTTGAGGAGGAAAGTTTTGGAAAG
Source organism: Fukomys damarensis (assembly GCF_012274545.1). NCBI lineage: Eukaryota > Metazoa > Chordata > Mammalia > Rodentia > Bathyergidae > Fukomys > Fukomys damarensis. Next base: position 21,448,015 of record NW_022900917.1, on the reverse strand, counting down.
GGTATAATTGCTACAGAAAACATTGTTTATGAATTTGTTCATTTAGGTTACTTGGAGGAAGCGGCAGCACCAGAGGTCTCTGGTTTCATGCACAAAGAGAAGGAGATAATAATCTAAGGGACCCCCTCACCTGGATGGTTCTCCCATGTCAATCAGGCAGAAGCTTGATTGAACAGATGGGCCTTAAGCTGTGCCCTCAAGGCCAGCTGACTCTGTCTGAGCAGAGCGCAAACCTAACGGAGTCACACACCCTCCCCGCAAGATTTTTTTCTTTTTGGCAAAAGCAAGTAAGTGAAGCACAGTCATTAAAGCCCTGGTTGACTGATTAAAAATTTATTCCATTGCTACTTCCAAAGAGGATTTGAAGTGGTGTCACAGAAATATATTCCCAGGGCCTTCTGCCCCAAATCTAGGAGTGGGGGTTTTGGGGAGGAGTGGTAAGATATATGGCTACAGGAATGCCTGAATTAATTATGTAAGAACAACTGAAAGGCAAGATCTTTCTGTGGACTCTGGAGCACCAGAAAATGCTTCAAATGTTGAGAGTTAAGACAAGGTTGAGTTGTTTCCTAAAGGGATCAGAATCTAAGCTTCATTAATTTCCCATAAATCCTGGGAGACAGCTGTGAGAGGCTACTGTACTGGAATGAACCATTTGAAATTGCCACTATTTGGCCATGTTTGACATAAAAGATTGGCAATTTCATGTAGTTCAGCTTAATAACTCAACTGTCAGGTGGCAGTACAAAGGGGAAAAGGAAGAAATGGAAGATACAAAGAAGAACTGGGAAAACAGCGACTGGTGATGTGAGATAAAAAAGCCTAGGTCCAAGTTTTTCTTTGTTTGGTGTTTGGTTTGTTTCTTTTGAAGTTGGGCACTTGAAAAAATTATGAAAGCTTTAATAAAAAAATCAGAAAAGAAGTTGAAACTGAAATAAGTGGGATAATAAATTTATCATAGGCATGTTGACTTTGAAAAGAAAGGGAGTCTTTAGGTAGAAATGCTCATTTGGCAGTTGGGTAGATAAAAGACAATAATTTGCAAATGAGATCAGAGCCAGGAATATTGCTAGCTGCCAAGAATACAGATAGTTAAATATGTGTGAGTAGATAAGGAATCTAATAAAGAGAAGAACAAAGACCAAGAAATACAACTCAGTGGGCTGAAGAGGAATTCAGAGAGATTAAGAGGACTCTGAGAAGCCAGAAAATGCCACGTATTATGATGTCCCTGAAATAATAGTTGACAACACGGTTCTTGCAGACAATCCAGGTAGTTTCAATAATGCAGTTCAAAGTTAGTGATAACCTCTCTGGCTCTTACCCTCTCACCTTCACAATAACTTTGTGTTTATTGGGTCATGTGAGGAAATATCCAAACCATTTTAGCCAGAACCCTGGAATTTTGGGGGAACCATTCTTAAAGCAAAACATATTCTCCTGATTTTTTCATCACATTTTCATTTAAAAGCGATGCTTCACTTTTTCTTTATGAGTGTCTGAACCCCTACATGTGCAAGTAGCATGGTGACAGATTGTGCCTGCCTTTGCTGTTTGCATCACATGATTGATTTGGAGCCAACCATGGTTTGGTTGGTTGGCGAGTGCAGCCATCCCAGTCTCCCCAGCATCCCAGGCAGCCCTTCACATCATCCACGTATCTGGGTGGTGTGATCACAGCAAACTTCCATGACCCCTCTGTTCTCAAGGAGGGTTTCTGTACATTAGTGAGAAGAGGGCTCTTGTGTTAGTGCTGTTTTTTTCCAGGGCTAGGAACTGCCTGACACCCGGAAAAGATGTACATTTTGAAGATTCCCTAAGGTTTCATCGTGATTTGGAGGGAAGCCATTGTTTAGGTTGTTGCTAATCATCTGAAGTTTTCCCTAGTTAGACTCTAGCTGCCAAGACACCAGAGGGGGAGAGAAAACAGAGGGGGGAAGACCTTGCTTTCACTTAACTTGACCTCCCATCACAGAAAGGCCTAGCACATCTTCCTGAACAACTCAAGCTGGTGTTTTATTCCATCTGACCTCCCACAAAGAAAGGCTCCTTGCTGAACACCTGGGCTCGGCCCCAGCAATTCTGGGCCCAGTCCCAGCCTTGGCATACCTCACAGCTGCATGTGTTTCTGGTCTCTGTTCTCTGTTCTCTTAAATATAACTATCCAAACTGAAAAGAGTGGCCAGAAGCAGAAACTAATATGCCCTACAGGCCCTCTGGTCTTTGCGGTGCCTGGAGACTGTGTTCGTTAATTAGCTCTGCCCCACTATCAGTATGGATAAGTGGGGAACATCACGATTAGCTTGACAAAGTTAAAGAATGATCTGCCGTGAAAGCTTGATCACTGAGGAGCCAGCCGCAGCTCCAGCTGTAGGCTGAGTCCCAGCTACAGCCTTGCTGCACTTCATCTCACACTTCTTGTTCCTACACGGTAATCCCTCTTGCAGAAGCCCCAAGTTTCTCTGCTCCACAAAAAATAAGCAAGCCTCCTCTTTTCTCCCTTATGCTAAAACCCCCTGGCCTGCAGCAGGCCAAATTTGGCACAAACACTGCATCTGAGAGTGTTCCAAGATCCTGAAAGACATCATTAGGAACCCCCCCCCATTGCCACATAGAGAACAGAGAGTTTAAACATCACCTAGCCATACTTTTATATTGGTTCGTTATTTTGGTACTCGACACAGAGAGGTACAGTGCCTCCCAGCTCACAGCACCCTGGGATCCCATCTATCTAGTTACTTTAGCAAGTTCATTTCTGTAGATTCTGGACTTCCCTGGATTCTTCCTAGTCTGGCTCCCCTGAATTTGTTTGTGGTTGTAATCATGACTGATGAGCATATCACACAAAAGTCACGCAGGTCCTGAGCAGCCGAAGGCAGTAAGACCCTGTCTAGATGACGGAGAAAAAATTGAGCAATTTATGTCAATGAACAGTGCTGTTTCCAGCATTTTCTATTTATTTGGTCAGCCAACATTTATTGAATGATCACCTACTCCTTGCCAGTACTAATCGAGTTTCTGAGGATACAATAGTAAACTAGGTAAACCACTTTTCCTGAAGGAGCTTTCACAGTCTAGTGGGGAAAGCAGACCTGTGTCTTACACTGTCTGCCATCTCTGTCCTTTGTTCCAGACATATCATTTATGGGAAGTGGAACCAGGGCAAGGAGTGGCTCTGGTTCCTCAAAATACACAAAGGAGAAAAGATTTGCTGCTTAGTTTTACTCTAGCAGACTGTGTAGAACATCAGTCCCTGGGATAATTTATTCTGCAGCGACTGTGGCCAGCCCATGGCTGGTGTTACCAGTCTGTTATCTGTAGCTTTGGTGTGACTGAATAGTAAGTCCAAGCATAACATAATGGCTGTAAGAAGAGACTGTAGCCATGTCCCCCCTCAGTTGTAAGGAAAAATAGACCTGAAATAGTCAATACTCTTTGGGTATTTGATAATCCTGTTCATTGACAAGGACAAAGTTTATTTAACCTCTGTGTCTCTAAACCATTGGCAATAGGATAGCAACAAAAACTCCTGTCTTATGTCCTCCTGATGCCAGGTCCAGTGAAAAAGGGAATGTGCCCACTATCCTTCTTAGCAACAGTTTGAACAGAAGCACCAATCCTTTCTCTTTTGGACTAAAGTTATCACATTCCAAAATTTAAATCAATCACTCTGGCTAGGGAATTAGATATGTTAATTGCCTTAGGTCTCATGACCTGTATGGAGGTGGATATGATTTTAAAATCATTCAAAGCCACACAGAATGAACAAGAATTAGGTGGTCTCCAAAAAGAAAGAAATGTTACCATTTTCAAAAGAGAGAAGGCCAAATGTTAGCTGGCTATTAAGAACTTCAATTACATTATCAAAATGCGTTTTTTGTATTTCTTTAGAAATATACATAGCTATCCCCGTAATTAAGCAAAACTCATCAAAAGACAAAAAAGTATTGCAAATTTCATAATAGACTAAGAAATACAGGACTGAAGGGTAAAATAGAAGATTTAGTTGAAGGCAGCAATCAATCCCTGTTCCTAGGAGGATGAAGGCATTTTAGGCAGCATAATAATGCAGGTGCCAGGCAGGGAGTGGCTTAGTTGAAGTGGTCAAAATTTGATCACAGAATTGACACTGACTTAAGCAAGAGTTTGATGAGGGATGGAAAAGGTGAGGTTAGACTTCCTGAATAGCCATTTATAAAGGTTAAAATCAGAAGAGTTCAAATGACATACAGCAATGGAAACTGTAGCTTTATAAAGGTTGTTAGGCTCATCTGTTAGAGCAAAAAATATAATTCTCCAAATACATTTCTTATATTTTTCCTAGTTGTATACTTCCAAAAAGGAAATGAATAAGAATATAAGTAGAATCAGAAATGGGTACCAGGATATCAAAGCTAACCCACTGGCATGTTAAAAAATATGCAGAGGCCTTGTTCCAGGTAGACACTATGTAAGCTGTGGGAGTTGCCTACATGGCCTTTTTTTTTTTCTTTTTATTGAGTTTATTGATACATTTTAGATATACAGTACAGTTACATTCATTATTGGCATCATGTACCTTTGCATGACAGGTCTTGGTTCTCATTTTTTCCCCTTGTCCCTGCCCTGCCTTCACCCCCTCCTCCCCTCCCCATTTACAAACACTTTTTTCCATTTTTTCATTTTCTCATATTTTTTCTTTTCCCTTATTCCCTTTCCCCTACCCTTCCCACTTTCCCTACACCTTTAGGCCTTTTGAATGTTAGGCAGTTTGTTCTTGAAATGAAAGTAATTCCTAGACGGTACCCTCCCGACTGGTGAGGCAGCCATCTGTCCCACCATCTTCAGCAGCTAAGACCTTTTGTTACAGCAGATTTCATGGTACTCCTTGCTTTCCAGTATCTCAGACAACTCCGAACAGTGTCTAGACCTTCAACCATCCATCATCCTTGAAGAGTCTACCCTACCTCTGAGAAGGCTGAGTTGACTCTTCCATCAAAGTCCTCATGGCTGAAGGACTTGTTCAACACCCAAATTCTATGCAGCATAGGACTCAGGTGCAAATTGAAACATCCCATTAATCTTGGATATTCATTAGGATTCAAGGTATATTTTTAAAGTAAATTGTAAGAGAGTAACTTTGGGTTACATTAGAATGATATTTGGTACTGAAAGTTATTCATAAACTATGTTCTAAATAAAGAGAAAATGATTCCCTCTCCCTCCCTCTCTCTCTCTCTCTCTCTCTCTCTCTCTGCCACACACACACACACACTTTCTTACTTTTTCATTTTCCCTAAACAGTGTCTATTCTACAGAGTGAAACTACAGCTTCCACTCCCATTTGACTGCCATCACTTGGACACAACCTCTGAGGAAAACCACCGTCCATTCAGCTCAGAAATCATACCCCAATTCTCCAACCTCATAAAAATATAAAGCAGACAGCAAACTTGAACCTGCTCAAATAGACTAGGTACTGAGCTCTCCCTGTGGTTAGTTTCTGAAACTTTGATAAAATGTCAAGTCTATTTTTCTTTTTTAAGTTTCATTGACATGAATCACCTTGAAAACCTGTTCCCTCTTCCCCACCAATAGAATCTAAAATGAAAAAATAAAATATGTTTTAGGTCCGTATGCCCGTGAAACTGTTTTTCCCCATTTATTATTCAGAGGAAACACGTTTTTCTAATATTAGTTTGAGAAATGCTTTAGGTGAAGGACATGCTTTTATTATTCTTCCCAGCAACCAAGATCATTCTGGTTGCATAGTAACTGGAGGAGGAATAAAAGTGAAATTTCTTCATAGAGTCAGGTCTGACATAGCTCAAGAAGTTTGTCATTTGACTGGTAAAATAATTGATTATGTTTGCATTGTTGGAGAAATGTTTAAATTTATGTTGGTTCAGCAGTATGTAATAAAACTTCAGATTCATTTTGCCAATTTGTAAGGCTAAAATAAATGCCAGGTTTCCTATGGATCCTATCAAATGAGAAAATCTCATCTTTTTTTTTCTTTTCAAGAAGTTATTAAACTGATATTTTCTAACCACTTCTTTCTTCTCACATTTGATTGGAAGGGAGTATGATTTCACCCTCGGGGCAGTGAATGCACGGTCTCATCTACAGCTATTTGGTAGAATTACCAAGGGTAAGAATAGACAGGCAGCAGAAAACTTGCCATTGTGGCCTGACTTTTATTTATGTATGTAGCTATCCTCTTCCATCATGGTTTAGCAAGTGTATGCCAAGAAATTAAAATAAAAATTCTTATTTTCTTAGGTAGTAGCAATACCAGTTAAAAAGTAAGTTTCTAAAGTATAAAAAAGGATACAAATTAACAAGTTTAACACCATTTCTGCCACAAAGTAAGGATTCACCAAATATCAGTTGAGTAATAGAATCGGGAGCAGTAGCCTGAGGTGGCTAGCCAGACGTGAAGAGTTCTTCTCAGGGAAGCACTCCAGAAGGCACTTAATGATAACTATTTGCAAAGGGAAGCCTAGAAATCATGTGGGGAGAATCAAGAGCTCGTGGACCTATTATAACAGACATTTATTAGTGTTAAAGCAACTCCACTTTCATTCTACCTTGATGCAAACTGAGAAATTGTTGATTGCAAGAGAAAGAGGGTAGAATGGACTTTACTTCCTCTTTGTCAATACAAGGAGATTGCACAAGGTAACGTTTATTGTATAAGGACATTAGGTATGCCCATGTTTGACTCTTTTCTGTCAAATCAGGACAACCAATGTTCTCTGTATCCTATGGAGGGAGCAAAAAGTGTGATGAGAGCCATTTTGGAACCAGAAAAGGTCATGATGGCTTTCCTCCAACAGTTATTTCTTCATATTCTTTCTATACCCACCAAAAAGAGACTAGATCTCTCATAAAAACCATAGCCTGCCTGTAAGAGCTGCTATGCCCTAAATATTTCAGGAAAAAAATATAATCAATCATTGTTTACCATTTGGAGCATTCGATTTTTGACTGAGTCATAAACCTTTGATGAACAAAATTATGATTTCAAATAAGCAAGGCCTAGACCCTCATTAGCTATTGCTGTTCCTAAGCTTTAAGTGGTATGCTACAAAAAGCATATACAGTTCTCCTGTAGCCACACTCTGTCTTCCAGGCTCACAATAGGAACTTAAAAGAAATCCAGAATAAGAAACCGTAGGATCAGTTTAATTGGAAATAAAGAGTTCAGAGATAATTTCCTACAGAAAAACCTTAAAGAACCTCCCTTAAATGACTCAGATCATGTTCATGACTGTTGGATTAATGTTCTAAGGTACGATGCCTCTTTCTTGGTCATTTGGTCCAGTGGCCGGCCTTTATTTATTTATTTATTTACAGCTTTAATTGAGTTTATTGGTACATTTTAGGTTTCTCTTGCCTTTTTTTTTTTTCTTGATACTGGGGATTGAACTCAGGTCCTTGTGCTTGCAAGGCAGGCGGCAGCACCACTGAGCTAAATCCCCAGCCCATGGCCTGCCTTTAGGTAGACTTCCCTTATCAAAAAAGGGATTTTACATCCTTCTGCTTAAACTGTCTCTGCATTCATCAACAACAACAATAAAGATGCCACCTAAACTATTTGGAGCCTCCTTAATCTGTCTAAGGGTAAAGTTGGCATCTTGGGCATACAGCTGAGTGGGGCAGGAATGGAAAGTAAACGTTATAAGATGAAATTATAAGACTGAAACCACAGGAGGTTTATATTCCAACCAAGACTATACCAGATCGGTGATATTTAGCTATAGAGGGACTCAGGGAAGCCACAATAGCCTAAAATGAAACGTGGGCCACTCAGGAGTGGTGGTATGTCACCATCTAATCTCACCAGCCACATAAATGAAATCATGCAACCTTCTGCGATGTTCCTACTGGTCTCTAGTGATATGTCCAGGCAGGAAAAGGCTGATAAATGGCATGCTTTGAAAATCATACCATTATTGTAAAGACAAAACTGCGCACAAGAAATATTAGAGCTGTGGAGAAGAGGGGGGGGAGAGAAAAGAACATCTGGGGGCCATCCATGACATTGTGGGAGATTTATTCCTCACCGAGCCTGCTGTTGTATCACCTTAGCCTTCCAGAAAATGGAGATAAAGTGCTCAGTTATTATACCTTACCAAGGGAAGCATCATACATTAATGTAAAATATTTTGAAAATGTCACATAAAATCTGCTATAGATACACAAGATGTTACCAAAGATTATTCTTTAGCAGGGTACAACAGACAGGAATCATCTCCAACAGAAATGGAATTGTAGTTTCTAGCCCCCCTTGCTGGACAACCAATGTAAAAACATCAATTTCTCAGGTTTCCAGCTGCACAGCAGATGTTAGCGAGAGAGGGTTGGGGCAGAGCGACTGGTCTGGCTCAGCACTCAGAATCCTTATTCACACTCTCATTTCAAGGGACTTCTCTCAGTCCCCACTTTTTAGCAGTATTTGGATGGGAAGATTTACCTTTCTCCCTTCCAAGAAGTAAAAAGAAAAGATAAAGCTCATCAAGAAACAATATGTTCCACTTTAAAAAAAAAAAAACAAAAAACTGTGGTATGGCATTTTTGTAACTCATCTGTGAAATTTTATAATCACGTTCAGGAAAACCACCTCCACTACAGTGGCAGTTTTAATACAGGAGCGGGGAAGGGAAGGAAAGTAGACACATCTGACAAAAACACCAAGGAACACTGAAGTCAGCAAAATGTAATTACTGGGATGGAAATGTGATGTACCTAGGACACTGGGCATTAATAACACACGTGATCTTAGGTGAAGTATGTACCATCTGATCTTTGATTAATGGCACACACACTTGGAAAGAGAGACCAATATGGGATGCTTTTACCAGGAGCTCTCCTCTCCTCTGTGCTACCTTCTTGCATCTCTAAAAGAGGTTAGTGAACCAAACCTTTGAAGGACATTTTGAAGGCAGCAGACACAGCTTGAATGTTGGGTTGTTGCTTTTTAATGGACTTGTCAGCAGCCATTCTCATTTGCAATAGAATTCCTTTTCTCCCTTACCCTTTCTCGGGTTTGTGTTTTCCCAGTGCTGTGCCAAGGCTGAATAATTTACAAGGGTAGAAAAAGAAAACTGTCACTATCACAGTCCCAGGGCTCTCCACTCACTCATCTGTCACATGGTCAAATGTCACTGGTGCCATTATTTGTGAGGGGTGAGATTAATGCCACAGAGCTACTTGCCTCCTTTCTTTATCTATTGTTAATGGCACTGAACTCCGATGTATTTTTTAAAAGAGCAGGTTGCCATTTCTGCAACAAATGTCCCACCTAAGGAAATCCAAATAACTGACCTCCTCATTTCATCTCACCCTTTCATCTGTCTTCATCTGTTTCTCCTTATCTGGCATTCCCACCCACAGCATCAAAATACAAATCTAGTTAGAACCGCATTCAGAAGAAATGCCAGTATTCAAAGTGATCCCAGTCGTGTTGGTTCTGTTCCTTATTAGGAAAGAGAGGGGAAAAAAAAGGCCATCCTGGTTGCAATAATAAGGAGTCACAGTGAATCACAGAAGGAGCCGACAAAAGATCCCCTGCACACAGATGGCACTTTGCAGAAGGGAAATCACAGGCACAGCTCTCAGAGGAATTACCAAAGTACAGAAATGTGAGGATCAACATATTTTTTCCTTACCAAGAGGGTGAAATACCAGTATCCGTCATATAAAAGAATGAGATAAAACATTTTAAAATTGTAACAAACATCTAAGTTTAATGTGATAGAGCAAATGCCATACAATCAGATGCTGACATTAACCTGTGACAATTTATTGCTGTGTTCTAAATGTGGACGAACTCCCATCCTCCGTGGATGCTCAGGCTTCACAAAGAATGATGAAAAAGAATTTCAGTTGCTATTTTTCAGTAAGTAGCTTTTATTTTTCAATGAGTATACAAAATAATAACAATGGCTAGAACCGAGCGAGTATTCAGTAAATGTTTAAAGCGTGCTATAATTCTTACTCCTTGTAAATATCATCACCATTATGATCCCAGCTATGGATAAGAGAACCAAGAAGTTTCATTGTCTGAGTAAAATGATGGTGGACCTGAGATGAGCATAGAAAATGAACATTTTCACAATACGGGCGAAGTGGGGAAAGATTAAAAAGTTTAACTTTCTCTTATGAGTTTGGATCAGGTTAGCAACCTCACAAAGGCTACACCATTTGTTTCTGCCTCTCCTTGTTTGAATACCAATTGACTGAATTAAATGCTTAAGAATTAACTTGCTCCTGGCCTGTCACATGAGCTAATTTGAAGTGACTATAATTTATTTGCTTCCTGCTCTTGTTCATGACATGTGATTGGATCATGATTCTGGGTAATTAACAGGTAAGCTATAGGCACAAGTTATCCTGTTCCAAATTGTCTTCTCATCCTTCAGTGTTTCTCTTTCCTTTTGGTTTACTTTGGGGAAACCCTGGTAACTTATCTCATGTGATATATTAGAAGGGCAGATGATAACACAGAGCAGCTCTGATTTCATTAGCTGCCTTAAAGGGCAGAGAGGAATTGAGGAGGTCTGCTGTCTTATTCAGTGTTCAGGAGATAAGAGTTCTCAGAGAGCTACAAAGGCGAAATCCCCCAAGGAACCTTTAATAAAGACAATTGGGTCATCTCAGGAGCTTCAAGCTGAAAAGCCTAGGCTGTCTTTGTGAGCACATAAAATGACCTGAAGAATCCAGCTTGACCCCTTAACATGCAGATCCCTTTTTTCAAATTCCAAATGAAAACTTGAAATTCAATATAAAGCTCTGGAACCTTCGATCTCTTCATGACAGGACTAGTCAGACAGCAGCACAATCATCTGTGATGTTATCAGGCAGATGTGCAGATGTTGCACTTGGAAAAAGACACTGCAGTGGAAAGATTGAGCACAAAGACAGGGTCACTCCAGAAGCAGTCATTTGCTCCAGCTGATCTCTACCTTATGCCTCTAGGGAACTAACTCAGCCAGTATGATGGGATATCACCAGATAGACACAATTAGTGGTGGGTATAGGTACAGTACCTGGGGGTTGAACAAATTCTAAACAAACTGGTGGTTCTTTTGCATTTGAGCTTCTCTAATTTCAGATAGAGTAAAAATAAATAGGTAAGCAAGTTTGGAAACAGTGGTTGTGCAAAGTCATGTAGAAAACTACTAACGGTTACCCTTAAAGCTATTAATAAATACAAGTGCTCTGAGGGGAAAATTGAGCCCATCCTTGCAAAACTAGCCACTGCTGAAAACAAAGCATGCAGATTCTACTTTGATTCCTTGCCCTTTGAACAATGAAAAAAAGAAACAGGAAGCTTCTTGGGTATGCTCCCTAAGGAATGGTCCTCTGCAATGTCAGTGCCCATAAAACACTACAGTCATCAAGCATAGCCAGACAACTTGTTTGAGGAAGCAGTAAGGGTTCTTTGAAGTAGAAATCCAGGAACACTGAATGGCACAAAATGAGATATTGCTTCAAGTTCCCAAATTCCTTTTACTCCATGCTTGCTGATGAAACTTCCTGATTGTTCTTGTTCCTGAGACTGGCCTATTTTCTCAGCCAATCACCATGTTTTGACATGAAACCAGTTGTTTGAGGTTAATTCTAAGAGAACCTGCAGTGAATGACATTTTAGAGGACTCGTTATCTGGCTTCATTATCTAGCAGAATCTTCACCTTCTAAGGCCTGCCATGTATGACAATAATTCTTTAGCCACCGTGAAAATGATCAGTAAAAACTAAATACACTGTACATTCATCTATTAATTCACTTATTCTACAGATGATCATTGTGCTAAATATTAAATGCAAGGCCCTGGTGATCAAATGAATAAGACTCATTTCTCAGTTCAAGAAGATTTTAGTCTACTGGAAGAAGGACACACAAACAGAAAAATCATATATGTTGTATGAAGAGATGGAAAAAGGCCCGGGGTATTATGGGAAACAAAAGAATAGACATTTTCTATTATTGTTTTTGTTTTCCGTTTAGCTAAAACTGGCCTACTTGTCTTTGTATAAATCAAGACAATCATTTAAAAAAGAAACATAACCATTTATCTACGAACATCTACTTTCAGAGAAGTTTTAAAGTAGCTTAGCATTTTTATGTATAGCAATACATGTGGTTTACTAGCAACAAACTTCAAAGAATGATAATAACATTATTATATATTACATAAAATTCATATTTACATGCATTCATACACATCTCCAAGCACCTTATTGAGATCGTCGTCATATTTGATTGGTCAAGTCGGGCAACACTGGACTAGACTCAGCCTACTCACAGTGTGAAAATATTTTTGATCAAAGTAGATCTTAATAAAAATAAGCTCCAACAAGTAGTGGTAACTATCACTGCAAAATAATTCGGGAAAAATTGAATTGTACTCTTTGTAGGGCCTTCATGAAAGGTTTGGGCTGCAGCCTGAAGGTTTCTGTTTCCTCAGATTCGTATGTCGAAGCTTAATCCCTAGGACAGTGGTGTGAAGAGGTAGACCTTTCAGAGGTGACTCATCATGACGATGGAGCCCTTGCAAAGGTTACTGCCCTAACGAAAGAGGCCTGAGAAGCTTGCTCACCTCCTTTGCTCTTCCACCATGTGAAGATGAGCAGAAAGGCACCACTTATGTTGCAGAGGGAGCCCTCTCTGCACTGTCTACTGGTGTTCTGATCTTGAACTCCTCAGCCTCTAGAACTGTGAGTGATACAGTTTTACCTTTTCTAAATTATTTTTGTTATGTTGTGTTTCTCCCAGGAAAGGAAAGGACCTAGCTGGAAAATAATCAGCCTTGAAAAACCTAAGGTCAACAATGCCAGCCCAAGTCAGCCTATCCTTGCCTTACCTGCCTTACAGAACAGCCACCACCGAGGAAGAGAATCTTGGCTCAGGGAAGGCAAGGATAGGCCGACTGGGCCTGTCACTTTTGACCTCTAGCTTTCAAGACCACTTATTTCTCAGCTAGGTCTTTTTTTAGGGAAAGCGGGCACTTGCCCAATGGACTAAAACAGTATGCCTGTATTCATATACTTGTATGTATAAAGCACATGTACATTCATCCTGACCTCCAAATTACACGTGTGCTGTCATATGTCTCAGATCCTTCAATACAATTTTAATTCCAGGTATTCTTTCTTATTGTCATAATGTGTGCCTTCAAATATGTCCAAGTTTGGAATATATATATATAGATAGATATGGATCTATCTATCTATCTAGATTTAGGTAGATAGATAGATCCATATCTATAAACATGTATCTTCATTTTATGAAATATCATGGATTTTCAATTATTGTTCCTAGAGTAATGTCTTCCAAAAGACCATGGAGATTAAGATTAATGTGGCACAATATGAAAATTATATATAGTATTGGTGGCATATGTTCCTAGAAATTCATTAACACATGGATTTTTGAAATATTAAAGCAACATCCTGCTTGAAAGTTGTTATCGTCGTCACAGATCACTATGGACATTTGCAGACATTCCAGAAGATGATGGGACAAAATAATAGGAGTGAAAATTATTATTTTCTTTTACTGGGAGATTTCTTTTGTCTGATTAGTAAAGTGGATACTGTGAGCTTCTGAAAGGAAATTTCTTTCTAAACAGATGGAATTCATTTAAATAAGAAAGGTAAGCGGAGTACCAAAGGAAGCGCAATAGCTCCTCATATTATCATATGAAAGTACTGTCTGGGTCATATGACTAACAGCCCAGCAAGCTATAACCAAGCAAGTCAGCTATGATGGCTCATATTTTAATAATCAACTGCTGAACATTTTACATTGGCCTTTTATGTAACTTTAAAATCTTTCTAATTTTTACTAAAAATTATAATACTATTATTGGTGCCATAGTTATCACCTTCATATGGTGCTTCTTTTGACAAACTTTTAATCAGCATACCGATACTGATCTCCACAGCTCAACAAAGCATATGTACCACATATTTACGAAATGAGTTCTATGTGTTCAAGGTTTCAATACAAACTCTTTTCTTTAACCAACATTATCATTTGGTAGTACAGCTAGCTCTGTGTGTGTGTGTGTGTGTGTGTGTGTCTGACTCTGTGTTTAAAATAATGTGCTAGGATTCTTTCATTGAATTATAACTGGAACCAGCTTTATTTAATTTAAGAGAGACTGGACCAAGTAGTGGGCCACTCGGGGAAGCCAAGGCAGTAGCAACTCAAGTTTAGTTGGAGCCCAGCCTTGGAAATTTCGTAATTTAGTGAGACCCTGCCTCACAAATTTAAAAAGGCTGGGTGTAGCTCAGTGCTAAGGCTTTGGGTTCAATCCCTAGTACTGCAAAATAAAAAAAGACAGGAACCAATTAAGGTACAGAGATGGCAAATAAAACTGTATTCAAGGACTAAAATGCACCTTGAACTCCAGCAGATTTTTTTCTGCAAATTGGCTGCATTGTCTGGTTGTTGACTGTCTTTTCTTGCTTTGCAGTAACATGTGGATTTAGATCCTGGTTGCGGTCTTTATCATTCGAAAGACTAACTTATTCTAAATTAGTTTTTAAGGCCCAATTCTAAAATCTCTAGAAGAATAACCCAGTTAGCTGAGCTCAGGTGAGATGTCCCTCCATAGTGCAATGAGATGAAGAGAGCAAAAACATGACTCGTGATCTTGCTGAGTAGGAAAATGAGAGAAGCGTTTAAGGGTTGGAAGGCATCATCATAAGCTAGGCAGATCATCCCAAATACGACAGTGGCAAATAACTTATAAGAATGTACAGTATTTTACAAAATGTCAGCATATAAACTTCCAAATTTTTGCCTCATTTGATCCTTACAACACCCTTCAGGAGATAGCAGTAACCCTGGGCTTCAGTTGAGGAAGTGGCCATTACAAAGGTTATATAAATTACCTTACATTACACAGCTAGGATGTGAAAGAGCTGCAACTAAAACTGATTTTTCTGATTCACATTTTCCTATTCTATTGGAATGATAGTTTCTAAATTTGTCAGCCTATGGCTAAACTTTGGAGACATATTCCTGCTCTTTATTGTTATCCTAAAACAGGACTTCTAATCTCTTCTCTCCCCCAGATCCTTACCAAATATATTTGGTGATCCTCTAATGACTCTAATCCCTCAGCTGCCCACATTCACCACAAAGTGCCTGCTTTATTCAACTTTTTCTTCTGTTGCTTCCTCTGCCTATTTCCACTGCTCTTAAATGGGCCCAAAGACCCTCACATTTGCATCCATAGGCAGGGCCCGTCTTCAGGAGATCGATGTTCTGTCCAAAAGAATTGCCTCTGATGCTTCCAAAGCTGCCTCTCTTTGAAACTGCCCATCCCTGAGAAATGGATAATGGTCCACCTGTGTCTCACTGCACTGGTTCACCAAACTGGACACAAGTCCCACAACTGTCAAATATAATTTCCTTCTAATCCTAAACTCTCTCAGTAGCTCCAATAGAATCAAAGAGGACACACCGGCAAGGCACATGATCTTGGATGTCCCAGCATCTCTCTGCCTCTCTTACACACTATTTCTTTTGCATTCATTCGCAATTTTCATCCATCCTGTCATCTATTTACTCATTCAAAAGACATTTACTTAGTACTTATGATATGCAAACAGGTGTGTTCACTATCAGGAGACATGGGAGTCAACTGGGAAGTTAAGGACTCTCCACTTATTTGGCTCATGTCTAGTCAAGGAAGGGAAAAAGAAAATAAATGGACAAAGAGAATAATTTCCTACAGAGAATAAGAAAACATGTCACAGCATTGGAAAAGGTACAAACTGGGGAGGTGAAGAGCAAATGTAAAGCTACTTTGGCGAAGAATTGGCATAATCTATAAATCTGATTTATATAAAACAGCTCATCCTTTTTTTAAAAAAAGGCAAACTTTAGGCAATGGAAAGAGTAAGTATGAGGCTTTGAAGAGGAAACAGCTTGATCTCTTTCAGGAATAGGAAAATTGGTCTCTAGAGAATGGCAAGAGAGTTAGACAAGAGCTGGGTCATGGAACATTTTTGTAGTCTATAAGAAGAAAGTTTAATTTTTTCTGAGTGCAATGCAAAACCACTGAAGGTTTCTGAACAGAAAGCATAATAGTTTTAAATGATCATTCTGGCTACTGTAGGGAAAATAAAACAGTATAAGAACACCTGTTCCTTCCTTCTTGCCTTGTACCATAAATAAATAAATCACTGCATATATCAAGTCTTACAAATACTTCCTTGTGAGAAAGGAGATGGGCTTTCAGCCTAAATCAAAGCAGTGGCTGAGACAAGATTCTTCTCCATGTATACATTACCTCAACACAATTTTTCAGAATCTAATACAAGCCAAATACTATGTTAAGAACTGAATAAGTGACAAACCATGTAGGACTTGACCTCCAGAAGACTTGAGTCCAAAAGAAGGTACAGCCGAGAAAATAGTTACAATCCACTGTTAAATTGGTGATCTACTACTCTGTTACAAATCGCCCCCAACTTAGTGGATAAAACAACAAATATTACTCACTTCACAATATCTGTGGGTCAGGAATTTAGGAGTAGCTTAGCTTGGTAATTGTGGCTTGGGGTCTCCTAGGAGATCATCAGCAAGATGTCGGACAGAGCTGCAGTTATCTGATTAGAGCTTAACAACCTGCTTCCAAGATGGATGAAGGCTTCAGTTCCTCCCTGAAGGAACTTGCTTCATAAAGGTGTTAGAGCTTCCTCGTGACCTGGCAGCTCTAGAGAGCAATCTAAAAGCCAAAAAGGAAGAAAGCATGGAGTCTTTCTAGGATCTAGTCTTGAAAATGACACACAGGGAATTCTACCTCATTCCATCCCCTAGAAGTGAGTCCCTAAGTAGATCTACACTCAAGGGTTGGAGATTTAAGTTTCACATAAGGGAAGAGAGAAAAGAAGATATACAGAAAAAAATGATGGACATACTTCAAACCAACCATCTACAAATGTAATCAGGCAATTCTGTGGGATTAAAAAGTGTTATCTTTGGAAGAAAAAGTGCAAAGGGGAAGAGGAAGTGGGATGGGTAAGGAAAAAGAAAGATGGGAATGGAATTAAGTGAAAAAGACAGAAAAAAACTGGAAACAAAGTCTTTGTAGATAGAAGGGTGGAAGGACTGAAAAGAGGGCAGGGGAATGGGAAAAAAAATAAGAACCAAGATGGATTACGTAAAGGTGCAAAGTTCCAATGATGAATGTCATTATATTGTATACCTTAAAGGTACCAGTGAAATTAAGTTTTTAAAAAGTGGTATCTTTACATCAAGTTTGCAGAATCTGGAAAGACTTCCCATAGGAAAACTGAGATTGTGAATGGTAGGTGAAGGAAAGGCAAGGTAAATATCTCTTCACAGGAAGTAATTGTGCTACCTTAGAGAAGTGGCTGGACAGCATCTTACTGAATCTATAAATTTGACAATTGCAACATGGACCTTCACTTTATATACCATTGGGAGACAAACAATTTGCTGCACCTTAAGTATCATGAACTATTGCTGGTGCAGCACATCTTAATTTCAGAAGTCTGAAGTTTTGAATGAAATAAAACTACACCTTAAAATAAATGGATTTTTTAGTTTGACATTGAAAAGCCCATGATGAGGTAAGAAAATATGACATCTGAAGCTGGAAGGGTATTAACAGCCAGAAGGTGAGGTATCCCAGAAACTTATGCATTTAGTCTTTAGCCCATTGCTTAAAGTCACTCTTAGAGATTTTTAAAGTGCTCTGGAGAAATCATCAAAATACATATTTTAGAAAGTTCACTAGGGCTTTAGTGCATAGAATGAAGCAAGGCAAGGGTTAAAATTAAGCATTGATTGTACAAAAACTCCAGAGCATATAAGGAGGTGATCTTAGCAAGAGTTATTGACAGTAGATAGATTGTACTGATATTAAAGAAAAAAAGCAACCAGAGTTAGTGATTAATTGGAGGAAGGAGAGAGAATAAAAAGAGTGGGCACTCTAGTATTAAAAATTGCTCTGCTATAAATTTCATGCAATGACAATATGTAGAGTTTTAATACTGTTCTGATTGTTATTAATTACCATTATTGGTGTCATTATTCTTATCACTTCATATTTTATCATCTTGCTGGGACTAGCTGGATTCACATTATTTAGAGAGACAGCATGACATAGTGAAAAGTATGGGGACGTGGGAGACAAAAGAGGGAGGGCTGTGGTACGCTGCCTTTATCCTGTAGTCACAGGTGAATCTGGGCAAGATGTGTGACCTCTCCGACACCTCCGTCTCATGTTTTGAGTGAAGACACAGATGCCTCCTCTACTGGTGGAAGAGGGACAGTTTATGTTAAGTGTCTAGCTTGATGCTTCATTTCTTGACATACACTGGGTTCTCAATTAATGGTTGCTATTATTATTACATTCATATAGCATTTAATTTGACAAGCCAAATGACAATTTAGGTGGTTATTTTTCACAGCAATTTTATGAAATAATGGAGAATATAATGAAAATAGATGAAGCCATTAAGGCAGGTGAGGGTTAGAGGGATTTCATTTGTTTCTTCTACCCTAGTCTACCAAGGGTATTGGACAGAAATGATCATATATGTTAAAGTTCAAGAGTTTATGTGCAGGACACCCTGCTCATGGAAAAGGGACAAGTTGGCACAGGATATAAGATCTAATTTCATCACAATTAAGCAGGATGCTGATGAGTAATTTATGAATTTTTAATGATGACTTTTATTGTAAACTAAGTTCCAGAAATGCTTGGCTTTGTTAAACCAGTGTCGTTTCTGCAGAATTTACCAAAGTTTTAAATATTCTGAAGTGTGCTGTAAATCTACAAGAAGGAAGAGAAGACGCAGCATCTCTCCAACTTATTTGATGATAGAACTCTTTTGAGACTACTTTTCCACAGAACATTAGTTGGGGAAATTTTGCAACAGACTGTGTTTTCTTGAATATATGCATCTCATATGCATCCTGTCTCTACCCTACTTTAGAAATAGCCACCGTATCTGAGACACAGTAAAAAATATATTTTTTCCATGACTCAGGGAAAGTGAATCTTAAAAGCACCCAAATCTGAAGAACCTTTAGTTTTATTCTTTAATATTAACTGTCAGAAGAAAAATAAAAGAAACAAAAACTTCACAGAAGGGATAGAAAAATTAACCATTCCCATCATAAATATATAGAATGAATAAATAATTCCTAATAATAAGATTATATACCCATATAAAAACTAAAAAAAAAAAGCATTTCTATACATATTTTTTTTAAATCTCAGGAACTGGAAAGATACCAAAACAGTGAACAATTGTCTTTCAAAATGTGTACCCATCTTTCTTTTCTATTTGGAATACTATAAAAAGAAATATATCTTTAGGTGTTACTGCTAATCATTGCTAATACACAGAAGATATTGGAACATCACAGAAATCAGGGAAAGCTGAGCAATTATATTATAGAATCAATAATTGGGTATTCCATTTTCTTTTCAAATAGCACTGATATTAACTTCCAATCTAATATCTGTGACTAAGAAAGCCTGGTCTACTTGCAACTCAACTTATCCTTCATTCCATAACATCTCTGACAATCACTGACAAAGCCAGTGACCTTAATTTTCATCTTTAGTGCTTTGCCATGTGGTTTGTTAGGGAGACCCATGCCTTTAGAAGCCTGTTAGGCATCATGCTTTTTCTTTGGACACCTCAATGTATGGCCAGGGTAATTTCCATTGATTTTTTTATACGCCTGTGGAATTAATCTTCCCAGAAACAGTCATATGATGAACCCCTCGTTGCTCCAAAATCGTGCCATTGGTATTACATCAGGCTATCTACATATTTCTAGAAAGATAATGGCCCCAAGCATAGCCTACTTATCTTTTTTCCTCTTGGAACAAATATTTGTGACAATTGTCAAAAGTATATGCACTGTACATTAGATTCTGTCCAACAAGCTTTCCTTGTGCAGTGATCCCTTGTATCATTGCTACAAATTGTCAGGGCCCAGTGAAATGAAGATATTGATTTCACCATAACTCCTTTCACCATCGCCATAGGAGGCTCTTTCTTTGGATGCAGAAAATGCATTAAAACCCCATGCTGTCACGAGGCAGATGAATGCCCTGTGTCACAGCTCTCCTTGGAAACTGCATCAAACACCAAGCATTAGAACTAGATTACAAGCCACTGAGACTTTTGAACATCTCAAGATTGCCACTCTCTGTCCCAAGGGAACAATGATTCCATGTGCAAATAGTCATGAGAATGAAAATGCGTAGGGAAAGGAACGGACAGATGTCCCTGGGTCAGTTCTTCACACACAAAGCATGGAGTGGACAATCTTATCGACAGTGAGTCAGTCAACATAAAACTGGGTAAGAAAGGCAGAGAACTGGAGATGTCATATTATTGAAAATGTTTTTGAAATATAAGATAATAAAAACAATCTAGCAAAGGAAATGTAATGACTCCCTGACCCAGCAGCCTGAGACTCCATCCTGCACGTGCTTCCTCACCTCAGCTTCCTGGTTAAACCTTCACGGTTTGCATATGATCCCTTGGAACAAATCCTCACTTGTCACCTTCTGCTGTCGCTCTCAGTCAATCTTGTCTCCAGCTTCTGTATTCTCTTATCCAATTCAGCAAGCCACTAGTTTCAGTTGATTCCCAGTACCCTTTGAGCAGGCCTGGGATTTCTGCCACCGTGTAAACCAGTTCTTTCGCCCCCTC
>NW_022900917.1:21400827-21427285 GCF_012274545.1 Fukomys damarensis | reverse complement strand
CTCCTCCTCCTCCTCCTCCTCCAAGATCTTCTCCTTCTGAACAATTAGGTTCTTCCATTAAAAATAATGTAATTCTGTGCCTTATGAGCAAATGAAACACTTTCATGAAAATTCCTGACACCCTTCAAAAAGTTGCAAGGGATACAGAAGCCCACAGATGAAAGCCAATGAGAATTTTTTTCTCTCATTGAGTTTTTGGTACATTTTAGGTGTACAGTACAGTTACATTTATCACTGAGGTCTTGTACCTTTACATGACAGGTCTTGGTTCTCATTTTTCCCCTTGTCCTTGCCCTCCCTTCACCCTCCTCCCTTCCGTATTTATAAGCCAATGAGAATTTATAAGATCACTACTTGTAGTTTTGCAGACTGTGCATATACAATTCCAAGGAGAACCATAGGTGTTAACACATGATTAGTGTCTACGCAGTTCCTAATTCATGTATGGCAGCAAACCTTATAGCCAGCTAGGTGATCAGTAAGATATTCCAGATAAAGTCTACTTTTAGGTGAATATTAATAATTTTAGGGATTGCAGGACATGTGTCTTATTCAAAATAAGACTTTCTGGCCATCCATAGTTTTTACACGTTATAACAAAGTGAAACACATTACTAGTCTATGAAGTTCCTTCTAGAATACAACCTGGAGCAAGGTGAAATCTGACTCTGGCGTCTCTTTCAGGAGGCTTCGGATGACGCAGTTTGGGATGAACTGATCCGCGGTGTTGTGTTGGACAGCTTCCATGATCAGCACTTCAGCTGCTTACTACAGAAGTAAGATTCCAGTCCCTGAAGTTTATCTCCATGGGTGATTTAGATGGTGGGAGATAGATATATTGACTAGGTTGACCTGAACTATTCACAGAGGATGATTTTAATATTATTTTATGAGCAGATCTGGAAAGGACAATAGCAGGCAATGCAAACCAGGTGATCTTCTCACCTACAGTGCTTTAGGTCATGTGCTCTGAGATTGGTTCTCAGTGTTGGGGATTGAGCGCGCAGCTCTCCTAAATGAATGTTTGTACTCTGCTGCTTTCAGAGAACTTCATGAACCAAGTTCCAGCTCATTAGAAGTACCTGCCACCCACATGAAATTTATCATTTGTCCCCAGATTTACCACTGATCACTGCACCACAGTACAAGTATTGATACTGTATAGCAGGATGCTTAACACTGACGACTAGGAAAGCATGTCGTATTTTCACTGTGTAGGGGCTACCGATTTAAGAATGCTGAATGACAATGAGGAAACCAGTTAGAAATGTAGTGCAAAAGTAGTCACAAGGTGACATGACCTGGACTGGAACAAAAGTGGCCAAAAACACTAAGTTGGGAAAATATATAAAATAAAGAAATGATAGGAAGTAAGGGCTAATTTGATTACCAGAATGTGAAGAAATAAATCAGACACACAAGTTTAAATATCACATGGTTTCTCATACAAGAAAACCACAGCATAAATAAAGAGTAAAATAAAAGATAGATACTAGGAAGAATGCAGGTAGATCTTGTTTCACAGGGAAAGGGGACCAAGAAATAGCAGGTGCTGAGAAGAAGAGGAGAGGTAGGAGATGAAAAAAAAAATTAAGATGTCTTCTATACAACCACTAATTCCACACATGAAATGTGAACATTAGGTACTGCAAACATGTACACTCACAAATGCACACACACACACACACACACACACACACACACAAAAGGAGGAGGGGAGAGAATCAATCAAGAGAAGGATGGAGGGGGGAGGGAGGAAAAAGTAGGTGAAAAAAGAAATTAAGATATATTATGTACATGTACAAGCTCCCCACAAAGAATGTAAACTATATGTACTACAAACATGTACAAGTAAAGAAAATGATCTGAAAAAAATGAACAAAGAAAAGAAGAAAATCTGCATGGACTCAAGGATGGCCAAGGATAATTAATGAGATAGTGGTATTGTTCCCCAACATAAGGACAATTGAAATAGGAACATTCATGGGGTGTAATTAATAAACTGGGATAATTGATAAAAAGTCCAGGTGGAGATACATGGTCAGCAGCTGAGATACTCAGATTTAGGACACGATCATTGGTGAGACAAAATAGTTTAGCTCCAAATACTGAACACAGTCATAGGAGTGGAGATCCCCCAAGCAGTCATGAAGAGGCAGGAGAAAGAACAGAACACAGGAAAATATCCATATTTGGGTGGGGAAAGAGAAGGCTGGCAATTGGGCCATCAGATATTAAATTTTGAAAGGAACCAGCGGGGTAAGATTTTGCAGATGCCAGGAAAGTCCCGATGAAGAGTACTTTCTGAGTCAAACACCTTCAAGGAGTCATGGAACATGAAATTAACTGGTGGTCAGATTCAGCTCACGCATTTCTGCTGAAACTATAGTCCTTAGGTGCTGAGTGAGTCTCCAAGGGCATCTTTAAAAGAGATAACATTTAAAACCATTGTATTTGGGTGGAATAAAGACTATGAAAACCCACATTCATTATCTGTCCCTTAGAATAAAGAAAGAAAGAAAATTATTTTAATTAAATGAACTTCAAGTAAAGCATTGGATTACTGTTATTGGTGCTATCATTTTTAAGGTCATACAGTCACACTGTGAGAAGTCAGATAGGGTAGGACATCTCAGGGTGACAAGCTAGTAGTTCGGTTATTGCCTGACACGCTTCATCCAAAGTGAATCATGGACAACGTTTTTGTTTGTTTTCAGTTCCATTTGTGTTTTGGCAAATCCTTTGAGATGATGGATTCCATCCTCAGTGCCCTTAGAATCTGTTCCAGGATTTATCGTTGACCACGTGATGACAACCTAACGGGGGGGAGCCTGTTCATGCCACGTTTCTCCTTTCCCATATTTTTCCCACCAAGATACAACTCTGTTCCCAGCTCCTCCCAGGCCTCCTCTAGTTCCATCCACGGTTACTAATTTCAAATAGCATGATCATAAATCAATTTAGATTTGCAAGTGTGACAGATAAAATATTTTTTCTTATTTCTATATATTTGAGTCAGAATGGAATTTTATTTTTAGCAGTTGCACCATTTGGTGACAACTTTTGAAGCATACCTATAATTGCATTACAACATGAAATGTGAGTAAATAAAATTGAAGCTTGATTAAAATGAGGGCTGGAATGTAAAAGTTAAATAAAGAGCTTAAATGGTGAAAGAAAACCAAATTGGATTTCTAAACTTACTTTCACTTTCATCATCAGAGGTGTTTTATATTACATTTTGATAGCTCGGAGAATGACTGAAGTGGTAAATTTATAGAGTATCATTCCATTTAAATGAACAGCAGGATGTATTTGCAGAAACAGATTAATGTTTCTTAGAAATTTATTAACACCTGCTTGTTTTTCTGTACTCCTGTTGCTATGTGGATTTTCTTTCTTCCTCTTTTCGTTTTTTTTTTTTAAACAGGGACTTGCTATGTAGTTCAGTCTGGTCCCTCCTGTCTCAGCCTCCTGAGTGCTGGGGATTACAGGCAGGCACCACCACACCCAGTAATGTGCATTCTCTATCATATGTAAATTACATTCTTATTTTAAAAATAAAAGGCAGCAAAACTGAAAGATCACACATTATGGTAATTACAGAATGCAGTGCTGTGGCTGATGCCTCATTGTAGAGGGGCATTTTGAATCCTAGAAAACAGCAGAAAAGAGTGCAGTTTTTTCTCCCACTCTCACTTGCTAGTAAGGTGATACATTGCCAATGTCTGCCCAAATTCCAAAGGAAAATTCTCCTATGGAGCTTATAGTGTCTACAGCCACTGACAAGAGAGTTTTCTGCAATATTCTACAATCAATGTGATTTTCAGTGTTGGAAAGGGTGAAAAAGAGTTTCCCTTCAAAGTACTTTAATAACTCAGAAACTCCCCTGCGAATAGAAACAGATTTTGCCAACCCGAGCACCAATTTCAGCTCTTTCTTAGTTACTATCAAGTTCCCAATGCCAGGTACCTACCGGGGGCAGAGCCCACTCTCATTAATGGGGAAATGGAGGGCCTTTGCTGACTCTCAGGACCCTTAGGATGGTGGATGCCTCAGTATGAAAATTTCAGAAGTTCTTTCTTCTCAAATTAAGAGTAGAAAGCAGTTCAAAAAAATTTTTTTGTATGATGCCTTCCTGTATCTTTAACATCAGAAGTAGAATTCAGAAATTCATTCCTCTATATTTTATGTTATCCTAAATTTAACTGTCCTGGGCTCTTTTCTTTCTTTCTTACAATGAGATTTATTGAATAATTTAGAATTAGAGACTCTTTTAAGATTTTGACCTAAGGAAACTATGTGTAAGTTAAGATGAGCAGTTGCATTTATATGTGTGTGTTTAGTTGTTGTTGTTTATACATTTTTCTTATTTTGGGTGTTAGACCTGAACTCCAACAAATATATCATCCAGTGTGGTACACAGAGTCATGGCCTTCTATCACACAGCCAAATAAAGACAGTTGAACTCTGAGCTCTTCTACTATTCTGTTTCATAATTATTTTAGGCTTGGACACAGAAGATGACTTTGTAAACAAAATAGTCACTGTTTAAGCAAACAGTTTGTCTGGATTCAGTGTCTGAGAAGCTCAGTGGCTGATTTAGAGCAAGCACCTGAAACCAGAACAGGAACCAGATAAATCAAGAGGCAGCAAACAAATAGTTGAGGCACTTGAGGCAGGAGTGCAGCATTGCAGTTAAATGATAGCCCTGATAACTCTGTCCACTGTAGGTACAGTAGCCATCTCTTTAACCTTTCAGCTGAACACTCGCAACAGATTAAGTACATATCTTTTTCTTTTGGAAATTTCATTGGGTGTTCTGTTGATCCAAAAAATGTAATTTGCATTTTGCATTATTTTATTGAGTGAATAAACTATGAACTCAAAAGAAGGAGAAGGGTTTCAGTTAATGTAATGTAATGTCTCTTGGTGTGGTCAGAACCACTTGATTTGGAACTCATGGAAACTGAAGGGCTATCTATAAAATAACTCTTCTGTGAATGATCATGAGGAAGTGGTCAAAATCTTCTCGAAGTTCTTACAGCTTTGAAACATGAAAGCTGTTACCATTTCCTGTAACTGCCCAATATTAAAAATATATCCAGGACCTCCTACTGAGCATGCTCCACAACTACTCTCCTTCCTTTTTCTTTCTAATTCAGATTCAATCTTACTCTTCATAAAGTTCTTTCAGGTAATTAATTAAAAATTTAATTCATTTCAATTTTAAGTTAAAATAAAATAGTTTTAAAGAAATACCAGAATTTAAAGGTAAATCTTACTTTGATTATAACTATCAAATCAAATTATCATATACCTATAGAACATAAAATGTTGTGCTGAGGTTGAGTGAGACAGTGATACATAAAATATGGTATTAATCCACAAAGTAATGTACCTGGGAGGAAGAGAAGTCCTCTTCAATGGATAAATGGCAGGAAGTAACAATAACAAAATAAATGGTAACTGTAATGAGTGGTATGATGGGCCACTCAGACTCTCCTCCTAGTAGGAGAACTTATTCCTTCAGTGATAGCAGAGTTGCCCTGTAAGACAAAGCTGTCTCATGTACTAGCATGCCTGCTTCTGAAGATGATTCACATCTAAAGACAGAATACTCCAACTTTCCCATCATTCCTCAATTTCTTCTGTCAATCCTGTTTTGTTCATTGCCCGCAAAAGCACTTGTAATAAACATCCTGGGCACTATCTCCAACTCAGAGTAATGGTGCTAGCAGATATTGGAGACACACATTCTGCCCAGATTCTCCAAACACAGCTCTTCTAATAAGCCCCTATTGCCAACAGTAACAATGATGTGGTAGATTGTTCTGCTTCTAGAGTGAGGCGGTGTCTAGTAATTCACTAGAAAACAGTTCTTTAGGGCAGTACTTAATAGTTATTAGTTCAAGAAGAATAACATCTCAAAAGATATCAACCAAGAAGATTTTTAGTTTAGTTGATACAGAAACTAGTAAAATATATTTAATTTATACTACATCTAACCATCATGTACAGTAAAATGGATGTTAAATACATTAAAGTCAATCTATTAGATTGGCATATATGTTTAATATTTGATCAAATAGCAAAGAAACACATAAAACATACTTTTCTCTAGAAATGTTTTTGAGTAGATTATACTTATGCACAAACAAATATTATTAAATGCAGTAAGAGGAACATTTTGCAAAGAATTCAGATAATGCTTCCTGAAGGAGATAGAATAAGAGTAAATTTTGGAAATATAGTGAAAATCCAGACAAGCAAAAAAATGGAAACTAGCCAGAACTTTGGAATAAAGCTAGAAATAAAGTATTTATAAGTGAAATGGGCACCCTTGCTCACCCCTGTCCTGTATTCAGTTTTACACATTAATATTGTAATTGTCATTTAAAGGTGTCAAGGGCCCTCATCCCTTGACAGGATGTTTGTAAAAATATGTTTGGTCTTCTCATGGACTGTGTCTGTTCTTCTACTTTCCACATTTCTTCTCTTTATTCTACCTACATTCCTCAAGATTCTCCTTGATCTTTCCTGCTTTTGGTCAACCTTGCCTGTATGTTGTTGTCTGAAGATTACATCTGCCTCTAGAATTACTGGTATTGGTTACTTTTCTTAAAATATCCAGTTATTATTTCTATATGATTCTGAAGAGTTTAGGAAGGAAGTGCTGAATTTTTTGATTCATAAAAAAAAATTCTACAAAATATATTTTTCAAAGAGAAATTTTCAGGATTTGTGAATGAATAGAAAGAAAGGAACAGGTGTTTCACCAGGCCTCAGAGGAGACAAGCCACTGAGGAGCCAAGGCATCCCCCAACCCCACCTCTGGCTGCTGGGCAGGATGGTACCTGGATCCACACTACAGAGACACAGAGGGTCACAAAGGCCATTGTTCTGAGCTCCAGAAAATAGAACAGATGTTAACAACACAGACAGGGCCTCCCTGAGGTTCCTCAATGAAAACTGAAGCCCACTGGAAAAGTGAAGAAAATCTCTGCTGTAAAGGCATACCAGACCACTGTAGTTGCTAAGTTGGAGGGATCACCACCTCCCATTGGAACCTGAACCATCTGTAGGGAAAAGGCAGCTGAAACCTGCAGTACAACCTTGCAGAGTTCAACCTTGAAGAAGATCAGGGATTCAACTTGGGCCTTGCAGCCAGAAATCAGCCTGAATGTCAGGAAACTGCTTCTGGCATGCTAAGACTAATTGACTTAGATCAGCACAATGCTGCCCACCATAACGATTGTGACAGCAGAGACACATACTGAAGGAGGCCCTATGTTTTTATTTTATTTACAAAGTTATTTTTTCTTATTTTTAATTTTTATTTCTTTATTTTTAGTGTATTTTTCTTCTTTCTTCTTTTTTTTCTCTCCCTCTCTCCCTCTCCTCTCTCTCTCTCTCTCTCTTGCTTTCTGTCCCCACCTTGATCTTCATCCCTCTCTCTTTTTGTTCCTGTTCTTATCCTATTTCACATTTCTTTTTTCTTTCTTCTCCTTTTTTCTCTTTTTCCTTCTTTCAATTGTCATCAGATTTATATGAAGGTGAATACAGTTGCTAACTCCCTAGTGCTATTAGCTTGTTCTGTTCTTATCTCTGTTCTTTTGTTCTGTCTTTTCATGTTATCTTCAACAGTTTTCCAAACTTTGCATGATCTTCCTGTGTCCTCTATCTGCACTTCTGACCTTTTCCCTATCCTTCTACCTATCTATCCCTCCCTCCCCAACTCCTTCTAAGTCCTCATCCAAAAGGTAAAGTTGCTATATTGAAGAGTTTATTCACTATAAACATATTTTGGGCTGGTCTTCGATTTTTATTTAATTCAAATGGTTAAAGGTGATAGTTTGAAGTCTACTGCAAACTGTCATTTTCTAAGCTGTGCTTGATGGTATTATTACTGATTGTATCACTTGAGCTAAAATGTTGTGATTGATCTAATCAACTGTACTTCCTGGTATACAGAAAATGAGATTGCCTTAGTTATTAGAGACTTAAAACCTAAAGACTAGCTATATCTAGAATAAACCTCTGAGAAGCAATCATTCCATAAGGATTCTAGATACAAGCAACAAAGATACTTATAATAAGCAATATTGAAGTATCACCACAGGAATTAAACCAAAGATAGCACCAACAGCAAAAATAGAAATGAGGAAACATGCAAGAAAGGCATAAACCCAGACTTCCAGCTCACCAAAAGTAAACTCTGCAGAAAACAAGGTGAAAAAATCTGATAATCAACCACCTGGACACCTTGAACTAATAGCACAGGAAGTAACAAAACAGATGAATGTGGCTCTAGAAAAATTCAAAACAGAACTAATTTCCCAGATAATTACAGAGATGGTGCACAGAATTAAAGACATGATTAGAGACTCTAGAACAGAAACAGTTTTAAAACAATAGATGAGCTCAGGACCATGATGGAAGTCATGAATGCCCAGCATACGAAAGAAATGGAATCCATGAAACAGATTCAAACAGATATCCAGAAGATTAAGAACTCTATTGAAAGTATTTACAGCAGAATGACCTAATCTGAAGACAGAATATCATGCAGAGAAGACAGGATTGAGGTTAGTGACCAAGAAAAGAGATATCCCTTAAAAGTAGTAAGGGACCACAAGAAGTCAATCCATCAGCTCCTAGATGATGCAAAGAAGAACAGCATAAGACTCATAGGAGTTCATGAAAAAGCAGGAGAAAGTACAAGTGACATAAAAAAAAACTCTTCACAGAATTAATGACAGAAAACTTCCCAAACAGAGCAAAAGAATTTGACATACAGATAAGTGAGGCATATAAGATTCCAACTAGTCATGATCAGAAACAATCTACACCTAGATAAGTAATAGTCAAGATCCCAGAAAACCAATAGAAGAACAAAATACTCCAAGCAGTTAGAGAAAAGAAACAAATCACATGCAAAAGAAAGCCCATCAGAATCACAGCAGACTTTTCAACACAAACCCTCAAGTCAAAGAAAGCCTGAAATGAGGTATTTCAAGCCCTAAAAGAAAACAACCTCCAACCTAGACTGATGTACTCTGCAAAACTATCTTTCAAAGTGGATGGGAAAATAAGATACTTCTATGACAAAGAACACCTGAGAAACTTTGTGAATACCAAACCAGCATTCCAAACAATTCTAAACAATATCCTAGAAAAAGACAATGAAGATTGCAACAACATGAGGCCCAACAGAGCAAATCCATTAGGCAAGGCAAGAAATTAAAGGGATAAAGGGAAAAATTAAAAAGGGCCAAGAACAGGACAATAACATGACAATGATAAGTCAATACATATCAATTATAACCATCAATATTAATGGCCTCAATTCACCAATCAAAAGAAACAACGCACCTAATTCAAAAATAAAATCAGAAACTGAAAGTAAAAGGATGGAAAACAGTTTTCCATGTGACAGGGACTTGGAAAAAAGCTGGAGTAGCTACCTTATTTGCAGGTGAAGTAAATTTCAAACCAAAGCTAGTTAAGAGGAACAAAGAAGGTCACTACAACTTTGTAAAGGGAACAAGCCAAGAGGAAGGGATAATAATCATGACAACCAATAACAATCAACCAATAACAAATGCTGGTGGGGTCATGGGGAGAA
This sequence comes from Fukomys damarensis, assembly GCF_012274545.1. Lineage (NCBI taxonomy): Eukaryota > Metazoa > Chordata > Mammalia > Rodentia > Bathyergidae > Fukomys > Fukomys damarensis. The sequence continues at coordinate 21,417,657 of NW_022900917.1, read as the reverse complement.
AGGAAACCTTTCTCTGTTGTTGGTGGGAGTGCGGACTGGTGCAACCACTGTGAAAATCAATATGGAGATGCCTCAAAAAACTAGGATCAGAGGTCCCATTTCACCCAGCTATTCCACAGCTGGGCATCTATCCAAAAGAATTAAAATAATACCACAGTGATATATGTGCACCCATGTTTATAGCAGCACAGTTTGTAATAGCTAAAACTTGGAAATAGCCCAACTTCCCACAGTTGGAGACTGGATAAAGAGTATGTGGTTTTTCTATAAAATGGAGTACTACTCAGCCATAAAGAATGAGAAACTACAGTCATTCATAGCTAAATGGATGCATATTGAGGCCATACTCTTAAATGAAATAAATAGGACACACATGTGTAAATACCAAATAGTTTCTCTGGTATGAAAAAGTAAAAGGGTAAATAAGGATCAAATTGTATAATTGATAATGTGAAATAGGAAGAAAAGGGCTGAAGGAGTAGGGGAAGTGGGAAGGATAAGGGAAAGGAAAGAAGGGAAAAGAAAAAATATGAGAAAAGGAAAAAAGGGAAACAAAGTGTTTGTAAGTAGAGAAGGGTGGAGAAGGTGAAGATAAGGCAGGGGTATGGGGAAAAAATAAGAACCAAGATACATCATGTAAAGGTACAAGATCCCAATGATGAATATAACTGTGCTTTATACCTAAAAATTACCAATAAACTTAATGAAAAAAAAAAAGGAAAAGAAACAAACAAAGATGTACAAAGAATGGAGCTATAGTGAATGGGTGTTAACTAAGAGCAGTAGTTATTTTATTTGTATTTTATTAACTAATTTATTTATGATTTGCTTTGATATGACAGACATTTTATCTCATTATTTTGCCTATAAAATCTGTTTCAGTGCGACTGATATTTTCTTAAAAAGATATAAGATAATGAAAACAAGAACTCCTATCCTATTTTCAATTTCCCTTCAATTTTTTTCTTGTAGAAAATAATAATGTCGTATAGTAGAATCATTTTCTTAAAATGTTTACTATCTAAAATTTACCAAAATTTTACAAATATCCCACAATGATCAGCTGGATGGCCTTAATTTACAAGTCCCTTGGTATTTCACAATATCCCTTTTAATTTCTTGAAATGTCAGGCATTGTCTTCCTCCTCCTCATTTGCCCAAGCCAGGAGCAAACTGAGTAGTCACTGAGTTCAGTGCCCAAATCCTGATCTTCAGGATGTGCTACTGTTCCTGTTTTTTCTGTGACCACCCAGAATCTTCTGCTCTGTCTATCAAACTAGTACCATTTTTGTAAGAGCTATTTCAACATCCACTTTCTTTAAAGTTTCCTCTGAGTCTTTCTTTACTGTCAATTCAAAGGATAATTTCTGCAAATATTATATGCATGATAATTAATAATTCATTGAATAATATGAATATAAGTGAGCAACCCTTTGCTCTGGTAAAAATAGATATTATTTTTTTTTCCTTGGGCTGGCAAATTAGCTCAGTGGCAATGCACCTGCCTTGCAAGTGCAAGGTCCTGAGTTCAATCTCTGGTACCAAAACAATTTTTTTTCTCTCTCTATGATTGCTATTTAGGAAACTATTTCTTATTGTAATAACATTTTAAAAATATTTTTAACACATAACAGTAGAACAATTCATAATGACCCTTTTTTCTTTCAAAACTGTTTCCAAGTTTATGTGCATGAAATCTTGAGGAGCCACTTAAAACCTGAAGATCGTGTTGTGATGATCACCAAGGAGACCAGTGCCTGGATGTCACTTGAGGAAGAAAATAAGGAAGACAAGTTTGGATTATTGTGATATTGTCAGAATAAATGCTATATCGCTGTTCACATTATCTTTTTCCTCTACTAATTTCTAAGAAGAGCTCCATCCTTGTCAGATTAATTAGGCCTCGTTATTTAGAACGGAGGTAATACAGAGAGGAAGAAGGCAGCTGTTGGACCCCATTGAAAAAGCAAAGAGAGTCGTTTATAGATGAGACCATGGGATGGGCTGGGGATGCTCCTAAGATGAACAAAATCTGGAACGTGCTGCTTTGAAGGAGAATTAGGGAGCCTTTGAGAAAGACAGAGACGGCAAGAAACAGAGATATTTGGCTAATTGCCATGATACAATTTCAAAATTTCAGAAAATATATTGAGAATTTTAAGAAGATTTTTTGCTTATGATTAAGGAAACTGTGACTTATGGGGGATTGCTTTGTCATGTCTGCACTCTTTTAATTTCTTTTAAAATCCTTTTGGAGGTTGAGGTTCTTTTCTTTCTTGAATGTGGCTGTGTGTGTGCCAGTTTCATAGACGTTCCATTTAGGTGGTTATGTTTCGGTTAATAGAAATCTATAAATGATGGGGAAATGTCTCATAGACATTTAAAGATATATGATTTGAGTTTAGATCAGAGAAGTCTTGAAACATTCCATAAATCTTTTGCGTAGTTGTAGCAGCTGACACTGGGGAGAGGAAATAGCTCTTTGAGTTATGTTGCACAGGAGTGACAAACACAGAGGCGAGAGCCTCAAAGAACATGAATACCCAAATCAAATTTTGGTTTGGGATACAAGGAACATTGACTATTCAGGAACAAAAGGGTATGTAGGACTATCATTGGCTAAGTAGCAATTTAAATGAAATAAGCTTAATAAGATTAAGAAATGCAGTTTCAACATAATAAGCTGAACATGTGCAATTTGCTGTCAAAGAAAAAGGATGTGAGCAAGGAGGCAGAGAAACTGTGGGCAAGAGCTATGAGAGTCTCCAAAGAGGAGAGTAAGGATTCCAGAGCTATTTCCTTAAGTGGGGCAACTCCGACACAATTTGTACCAAGCTTATGATGGAAAATTTTCAAGCAGGAAGTTGTTGGGATAAGGTAGAAAGGTAGGAAGCTATGTCAGGATTGGGGCTATGAAAGGTATGTCAGCAGATATGAATTACCAGCCATTGAAAACCAACTTCTCCATAAAAAGCAGTGGAAACTTTCAAAATAATTGGGTTAGAATCAACTTTTTGATAAGTCTAGAGATGGATCAAAGACTTGCAGACACCTAGAGAGTGCTTAGTCCAGGAACTGGGGAGAAATGTGAGCTATGCAACTGAATAATTCTCTGAGTCTTTCTCTCGTGAAGTACTACCATTCTGGGCACTGCTCTGTGCTTGGTTACAACATGATCTCAGCATGCGGTAGGCCTCTGCTCCATACTTTGCTGCATCAAAGTCCTTTGACTCTCCCAAGAAGTCTCTGAATCTTTTCCTACACAGACATGGGTTCAGATCAAGGAGCTCGAGACAGAATAGATTATATACAAATGTGATAATGGAATCCAGAATAAAGAAGTGGTAGAAGTAAGGTGGGATATTTTTCTATGCAGAATTTTAAAAGTTCATCAATTGGAAGAAATGTACTTTATAACATTTTCATTTTAATCTTTCCTCTTACTTTAATTGTATCCTGATTTTTCTAACAAGCATATTACATAACCCTTGAAGATCCATTCAAACCTGAGATTTTCATTAATGATTATAGAATGATTATATCTTAATATAATACCAGTATTCCAAATTTTATAAGATACCTCATATTTTAATAAATAGTTGCACTTTCAGACTCTCATAATTCTCATGAAAGTTCTGTGAGGAAAGTTGCCATCATTTTCAAGATGAACAAACTAAGATACAACAAAGAGGTAAGCCTTGCTCGAAGAAGGCAAAGTGAGAGAATGGAGATCGGTCATATTTGCTTTCTTGTCTTCTCTTCTTTTTTTCTTTTTAGATATTTTGAGATAAGATTTAAGAAAGATACAAGCGAAGCCATCATCCTGGTGAAGATCCAAGTCATTATCAGAGTCCCAGAAGCCTCGTTGGTGTTATCTCTCCACTGTTATCCCTTCACTCCTATGGAAAGTCACAAACCTTTACACACAATACCTCCTTCACTTTGTGTCTTACCATATGAACATGCATCCCCCAATAGCCTGAATGTGCTTGTTCTTTATATACATAGACTCACTGTGTGCGTGTATCTTGCATGCACGAACACACATGCACCTAGCTGATCTCCATTCATAATGGCTCGACCTAATGATCCTTATGCATTCATTAGAACCCACACTTTGAATTTTGAATTTGCATCTTTTCCTGGGCCACCATCATAGAGTAGCATACTCTCTTGTGATGCTGAGCAGCAGCAGTGAGCCCTAGCTCCCTTTGCCACATGATCATGAAAGGACACAGCTGATGTTCCACCGTGTACTGTGTCGCGAAGCTAGGATGTTGAGTAAGTCTGGTGCGCTAAATGCATTTGTGACTTACAACATTTTCAGCTTGTAATGGGTTTGTGGAGGGAAGGATGCCATAAACACCTCATAAGCCTAGAAACATCTGCATTTAGATGTAAACATATATGCGCATGTGTATGTGTGTACACATATTTAGGTTGACTGACATTTTTCATATAAATTATGCTTTATCCATAGTGGAGGTGTAGCTGAGGCTTATACATTTTTCTTGCTGTATACTGTGTAGTGGTATATGTAATATATGAATACATCACAATTTATCTATCTCTTCTGTTACTGGTAGATATTTGGATTGTTCCTAGTTTTTTCTAATAATGTGGCTATAAGCACATTTATACTTGCCTCATGGTGCATCTCTACAGACATTTATATCGAATGTCCCCTTAGAACTACAACATTGAGTCATTACATATACACGTCTTTAACTTTGTAGAAAAATACCCATCCATTTGTATATTCACTTTTGTGAAATGCCAGTACCAACTGTGTGCCAATTTGTCTATTTATTTGTCTTTTTCTTATTGATATGTAGGAATGTCCTAGTCGGCTCAGCTGCTATAACAAAATACCAGAAGTTTGTGGCTTAATATGGCAGACAAGTATTGTTCATAGTTCTGGAGGCTAGAAAGTCCAAGATGAAGGTTCTGGATGATTTAGTGAGAGATCTCTTCCTTATCTTGTGGGGTGGGGTGGGCTAATAAGCCCTGTTTTGCCAACTTTTAGACAGACACACCCTGAGAGAAAGGACGGCTGCTGGACCAGGGAGGGTCTCATAGAGCAGAGGTTTTGTCCTGTCCAGGCATCTTTCCTCCTCTTATAAAGACACTAATTCCATCAGGAAGCCCTTATCTTCATGACCTCACCAAAACCTGTTACCTGTCAAATGACAAAGAAAATCATACTGACCCATCCAAAAAGGGAAGAGTTTCCAAGGATTAACTGGGGTGGGCCAGTGTCTGCCTGATTATTAGTTCAGTGCTGGATTCACAAGTCAAGTTGAATCTCTGTTACTTGAGGCACAATTTGGCTCCTGTGGGAGAAATCGTCATAGCCAGAGAGGCAATGTCAGTCATGTGAGGCTTTGCTGGAATCCAGGGTGACTGTTGATCATAGCTAAAGGTCTCTGGGTAAAGCTTCAGGATGCTATCCTCAGTCTTGAAGGATAAGGAAATAGGCCAGGTGAACACAGAGCTAATAAGCCTGTTCTGCTGACTTTTAGACAGACACCCTAAATTATTAATTTACGTATCAGCAGAGCTAAGAAGGATTTGACTCAGTTTTACAAAATGAAGCTCGGGTTCTGTTCTACTTTTAGTTACTTATTATAACCTATCTGTAGGCCCAAGTGAAGAGTTACAAAAAAAATTTTTTCCCCCAGGGGTTTAGCTCAGTGGTTCTGCCGCCTGCCTCAAAAGCAAAAGAACCCAAGTTCAATCCCCGGTACCAAAAATAAATAAATAAATAAATAAAAGTTATAAGTTTTTTAGTAAAAATCACTTTTAAGTCCCTGATTACTTCCAAAGAAAAAGTAAATGAGTCTTTCTGATGAGTAACAGGATAAAAGCCCAGGAACTGGCTTGCCCTTTGTCTATGATGGTCTCTGACAATGTGTCACTGTGTCACTTGGACTTTTTGTCTTCTCACATCTTCTTCCTTTTTGACACAATGCCTGCCATTTTGGACCTTTATTATGGCTACTGACATATGGCCATTAAGCAGCCTGGGACAATTAGTAGTGATTAAATAATTGATACCAATATTAAGTGTTTCAGAAACCAAGAAAACTCTTGTGACTTGTATAGCCAAGAGGAGATATAAGACTCAGAAAAGCAGATGGGCCTGGTAGCACAGGCCTATAATCCCAGTACCCTGGAAGGCTGAGGCAGGAGTATCACAAGTTTGAGACTAGCCTGGGCAACTTAGCAAGACCTTTCCTCAAAGTAGAAAATTAAAAATGATCTGGGATTTAGCTTAGTATGAAATTTCTGGGTTCAGTGCTGAGTACTGCAAAAAAGCCAAAGAAACAAACAAGTTTAGAAAAGCTTCACAGAAGAGAAGGAGGCGAGAAGTCTGAGTTAGATTAAACATGAATCTGAGACCAAGAAGAGGGCTGAGGATGGAGAGCTGCTGGATGCAGGAAGGTCCTGTGGAGCAGAGGCACAGGATTCAGAGTCGGAGCACCACAGTAAGGAAAGCCTTCAAAGTTAAGTGGAGGAATTCAGGGATTTATTTCCAGAAAAATGCAGGCTATGAGAAATATGTAATCTGACTGTGGGATATGGGTTTCATGCTTGTCCCCAGGCTGAGTGATGGAGTACACTGTGTGCCTTCACCACCAGCATGCAGAGTGGAGGACAGTTGGAACTGCTAGATTTAATACGGGAGGATATAAGTTGCCCAATTAAATCTGAATTCAGTAAACAATGACGCATTCTGTAAGTGTTCGGGCATATTTGAGACATATTTGCCTAACATGTCACTCATTTGTTTTTTTTTTGAAATTCAGATTTAAGTAGGGATCTTGCCTTTTGTCTCCCAATCCTAGGGATGGAGTTTCTGTAAAGGAAAGTGAGGATGCTGCCGTAATTGGTGAGATAGACCACCATTAAAAGATTCAGAAGTTTATCAAGAGTGAGTGACAGAAGAAACCAATCGAGCTGCCCTTCAGTGTCCAAGGACAACAGGGCCCAGCACCCTCGTGGACCCCAAAATCCGTGAATGCTCACATCCCCCAAGAAAATGGTGTGGTACCTGTGTTCATCCTCCAGTAGTTCATCCTCTAAATCATCTCTAGATTGTTGATATTAGCTAATCCGATACAAATACTACGTAAAAGTTGTGATATTATACTAAGTAATGATAGCAGACAAAGAAAATGTCTATCCAAGTGTGGAACAGAAACAAATTTCTTCAAATATTTTCAATCCAAGGTGTGTTGGGACTGAGTATGTGCAACCACTATTTTGCAATACTTACAGAGGGACAGTTACATATTATTTTGTCCTTTTGAAACTGCCATCTGAGTTACTGAAGACATTCTTCGATATAGTCAAATATCATACTGACTATAAGTCAATTTGCAATTCTAATTTTTGAAACATTTGGAAACAAGATAAATTATTCCAAAATTTGTCAAAGTGATTTATACACTTACAAAGTTACTTTCTCCTACCCTGATAAAATAAGGGACTTTGTGGCTTTGTTTCCATAAACCTGCATATTCCAGGAAGTACCAATGAAAATAAGAGGATGGATCATCAAAATGCCCACATAAGTAAAGAAATACTTCACTGAAGTACAAAGAATCAGAGGTGGATGGCCAGCCACTCAGTCAAAAGTTAGAGGGGAATCTCATTGACGGTGATGATCTCTTGAATCCATATCTGATCCCTGATCTACAAAATTCCATTTTGTTGAAGTAATATATGTATAGCTGGCTCTTTGCATCCACAGGTACTGAAAAATATTGGTTCAGTATCCTCAGATTCAACAATACTTGGATTAGAAGTATTTTTTTTTCAAAATTGCATCTGATGATCCAACCTCCAAAGTTAAATCCTGGGCTAATATAATGATTGAAAAGAAGAGGTCCGGGATGTAGCTCAGTAGCACCACGCCTGCCTGGCAAGTGCAAGATCCTGAATTCCATTCCTAGCACCAAAAAAAAGAAGAAGAAGAAGAAGAATTTTACAAGATTTGTGACTGTAGCACACTTTCATACTGTATTCTACAACAATGGTATTTTGCAGAAGGGCAAAATGTGTCAAGTGAAATAAATTATAAAGTAAATACGTGTCCATATGTGTGTATATATAAATTCGTTACAGAAATATTTATTCTTGCTTATTTCCTGTGGGAATATGAGTGTGATGCTAAGGAGAGGTAATTTTACAAATTACAAATCTTTCATTTGGCTGATTCCTGGCCTCCACCAAAAATACATTTTCCCCGCTATTCAAACCCCTCCCATGAGTAGCCTCTTTGTCTGTTCCCAGGACATAGCTACATGTATCCAAGACGAAGTGTGTGCTTCAGAAATCAGATAGGAGCAGCTGAGACGAGTGTGGCACACGATATCAAGGCATCTATTTTCTATCCCTGAGCAACTAACCATGCTGCTTGTGGTTGTCAGTTTCCCATATATCACCTACCCGCTCTTCTCTTCTTCTTCCTGTTCCCTTTCTTCAGTCTCACACCTGTGTTTGTGAAACAACCTTAAGATCTTTTCACAAAAGCAAAGCATAGCAGCTGAGGGTTGTTTGTTTCCCATACCGTCTGGCGAGTGCTGCTCCACAAATACCCAGTTCGCACTTCCCCTGGGCCTCTGTACCCGGAATTTTCCACTGTTCGCTGCAGTGTTTGCAGGCATTTCTTGTGGTGTGTGGGTGTATGTGTGGGGGATCTTTTGGGGGGTGCCCTTCAGCTTCTGAGTTTAGCCCATGCCACCTGTGATTGAGACAACACTTTGAGGGACACGGTGGAAACACCCCAGCCTTTCGAGCAAGAGGATAAATAGGTGCGTGTGAGAAATACTCATTTGTTACAAAGGAAATAGCCAACATCTTCTTTGCATCTGTGCATATCAACAATGCAATTAGGATAAACTTCTTAGAGAATTAAATTGAGATGGTAATCGAAGAATTGCGTTGCGCATTTTAATGTGATTGTGGAAAGGTAAATAATTTGGGACTGCTATATTCACCCACTTTGGAAAAATGCCTTGGGACTTTTAAATGATAAGTTCCTCAAATTTCACTGGTACTAGGGAATTGATGAAAGCAAAAACTACTTGCTTAAGATTCAAGTAGCTCAGAATCTCAACATATTAAATTCTCTCACTGCATTGATTTCCTCATAAAGGAAGTACGGGAAAGCAGGGTGCACAATGAGGTATTTCTTGATAAGTGGGTTATTAGAAAAAGTACTGCCACCTTCCAAACAGAACTGGATTTTCTCAACATTGCAGACCTCATGTTAAATAATCTGCATCCACTATGCCCATCATGCACCTCCGTTCCGAGGAAAGGGAAAAGACCACGTGGTGTTACAGACCTCCCATTTATGCCATCCGCCCTCGGCCCAGCCAAATGTCAGCTAAGACAGTTGCATGGAGCCGGAGAGATATACACAAAGGTAGACAAGAAACCATGCATCTGCTGAGTCCCCACATGATAGCAGCCAATATGAGCCAGGAAACAAGGATTTTGAGTGATAGGTGTCTTCCACAGAAGCTGGTGCTGGCTTTCAAACTGGGGAATTAGAGATGTGAGATTTGCTGAAACTACTCTTGAAAGCATGGGATGTAAAAGGGAGAATCCTGCGTGGTGCCAGTGGGAGCGTGCCTGTCACACTGGCTCAAAAAAGAGGCCAGGAAGCACTAGCCAATACCAGCACAGGGGTCCCCAATGGTCGGTGAGAGAGGGCATCATCCACAGCAGGAAGGAGTGTGGAGAGGAGACTCTGTGTTTCTTAAAACACAGTATTTAGAGATGAGAGGCACATGGACATGGACACTTCTCTCATGAAGAAAAACATTTCTTATACTCACAAATTCCTAGAAAGAGGACGTATAGCTGCTGTGCAGGGAAGGATACACCAGCATTGGCATAGGGAACCAGGGGATTCAAGCAAAGGACAGGAAGGAGTGTGGAGAGGAGACTCTGTGTTTCTTAAAACACAGTATTTAGAGATGAGAGGCACATGGACATGGACACTTCTCTCATGAAGAAAAACATTTCTTATACTCACAAATTCCTAGAAAGAGGACGTATAGCTGCTGTGCAGGGAAGGATACACCAGCATTGGCATAGGGAACCAGGGGATTCAAGCAAAGGACTGTGTGTGGGGGGGGGAGAGAGACAGAGAGAGAGAGAGAGAGAGAGAGAGAGAGAGAGAGAGAGTGAGGATTGAACATAAAACATTCACTTTCTTTTTTTTTTTTCAAGACAGGGTCTCAAGAAACCTAGAGAGAGAGAGAGAGAGAGAGACTGAGGATTGAACCTAGAACCTTCACTTTCATTTTTTCTTTCAAGACAGGGTCTCATGAAAACCCCTAGTTTGCCCCGGCTGAGACTTGAATTTAAGCTATTCCTGCCTCTGACTTCCAGAGTGCTGAGATTACAGCACCCCTAGCTGAACAAGAGCCTTTACTGTGGTTTCTGTGTGAAGATACAGGAAAGATATAAAGTAAACAGACTGAGGCTTGCTCAGAATGATTTCAGAGATCTCTGGACTAGAAGGGCTACCGTTAGTTGTCTGGTGTCAGCCTTGCCATTAAGGCAGGTGGCTTGGGTAGGACTGGAGAGAGAGTTCTGGAAAGGCAATGGTGAGAGCGTGGCTCCGGAGGGCTCCGTCAGCCTTCAGAGGCTCGAACTGCGGGGAAATCCCTGCAGGGGGAGGAAGGCCCCAGGTGTCAAAGCATCAGAATATATCATAGAAATGTGTACTGCGCGAGATTAGCTCTGCCCCCATAGAAGCCAAAAGAAAGCTGATATTTTGACAAAGAAAAAGTCCAAAGGGGAAGGGGAAGTGGGAGGGGTAGGGGAGAGGAAAGAAGGGAAAGGAATAAATATGAGAAGAGGAAAAATGGAAACAAAGTCTTTGTAACTAGGGAGGGATTGAAGGGAGGACAGCAGAATGGGGACAAAGATAAGAACCCAGACCCGTCATGTAAAGGCACAAGATCCCAATGATGAGTGGAACTGTACCGTGTACCTAAAATGGACCAATAAACTCAATTAATAATAAAAAAGAGACAGCTATGACAGCACCAGGGATAAACGCAGAAAGGGACAAATGCTACCTCAAATCACTCCCGGCAGACCAAGGGAGGGGACGAGAGTCGAATGTGTGACTAATCACAGCAGAGGAAGCAGGGCTGCTGCTCTGGGAATTGCATCTGGGACGGCAATTTTCAAAATTACTGGGCATGTTTATTTAAAACCAAACATATACTCACATCTTTCTAGTAGTCTTCACAAGTTTACTTCTTTAAAGGCTCACAGAGAGTTATCTGTAGTATTTTACTTAGCATTTTAATTCTCTTTGTTTAGTACCTGGCGTCTTGGAAAAATGTTTTTCCTCCGGTAGTGACATGAGGGCCACACTTCTTCCTGAGCTTTTGCATGTGCAAATAACTTTGTCTTCCCAGGCAACATTTTGCCTGAATTTTGAATTTGAATGAGAGCTGTTAATATAACTGTCAATATGGCTACATTTGTTCTGAAATTTAGTCCTGCAAAGATGGAAGACCCAAGACTATTCCTAATGTTTATTACTTTTTATATAATCTGCTTTTCTAATTTGAGTCATAGAGGTTTTTTCTTTATCCTTTTAATTAAAAAAACTGATTGAAATCTGCTTATTCATTTGGGCTCACAAATGATGAAACATTTTGAATAGCTTGCTCATATTTCGTCAGGCAAATTTTCTCCTCTTATAATTTATTGCTGCTACTATTTTATTTTCTGTTTCCTAATTGAAAATTTCTGATGCTTTTTAAGTGAGCTTCTTTCTGTTTTGATCTAACCCTCCCCTCTTGTAGGTTTTAGCTTTTATCAGTTAGCTATGTGTTCAGATGTAGATAACAGAATATTTAGCAAGCAGATTAAATAAATAGGATTATTTATTTCATATCAGATGAAAGCCAGAGATTGGTAAACCAAGACAAGTACAATGGTTATAAAACAACATCAAAGTATTAAATTCCTTCAATCTCTTTTTTGCTGGCAGCTTGAGTGTGTCAACTTGTTGCTAGTTAATTTTTAAAGTGGTTGCTTGCTGGTTGTGGTGGCACATGCCTGGAATCCTAGCACTCAGGAGGCTGAGACAGGCCAGGAGGATCGCCACTAGTTCAAGGCCAGCCTGGGCTTTACAGTATAGTGAGTTTAAGGCTAGCCTAGGACATATAGTGAGTTCAAGGCCAGCGTGAACTACAAAACAGGTCCCATCGCAAGAAAACAGCAAAACAAAACAAAAGGTTTCTATAACTACAGGTATCATAACTGTATTCCAGAAAGGAAACAAGGTAGACAGAGAAAAAAGGTCAAACAGGCTTTCTCTTAGTGAGGTTTTGTTTTTTATTTGGGAAGGAGGTAGTCAAGACACCTCTGTACTCCACTGGCTGGAACTGGTCACCTGCCCCTAGACCCTCAGAGCTGGCAGAGGGCTGGACCCAGCCAGAGGTGGGTGTGGTCATCAACCAGGAGTGTGTACAGTGTTTTCAAGACTGCCACCTTCATGTGAAGAGGATTTCCAGTTAGTTCATTAGGTAATTCTTTTCTAAAACCAATTCTGTACATCTGTGCTTCCATTATTGATTTTAATTGTGTGAGTTTTCTGTTTGGCTTCAATTTTTTTTTCACTGAGTTTATTGGTCCATTTTAGTTATACAGTACAGTTACATCCATTATTGGGATCTTGTACCTTTAAATGACAGGTCTTTGTTCTCATTTATTCCCCTTATCCCTGCCCTCCCTTCGCCCCCTCCTCCCGTCCCTATTTACAAACACTTCATTTCCATTTTTTCATTTTCTCATATTTTTTTCTTTTCCCTTATTACCTTTCCCTTACCCTTCCCACTTCTCCTACACCTTTAGCCCTTTTCTTCCTATTTCACATTGTCTTATGTATTATTATAGTTTTTCACACCACAGAAACTATTTACGCATGTGTGACTTATTTATTTCACTTAGGAGTATATCCTCAATATGTATCCATTTTCCTATGAGTGAATCTAATTTCTCATTCTTTATGGCTGAGTAGTATTCCATTTTATAGAAAAACCACACCTTCTTTATCCAGTTTCCAACTGATGGGCAAATGGGCTGTTCCAAGTTTTAGCTATTACAAACTGTGCCGCTATAAACATAGGTGTGCATATATCACTGTGATATGATTCTTTTAATTCTTTTGGAAAGATACCCAGCAGAGGGTGGCTGGGTCAAATGGAACCTCTAGTCCCAGCTCTTTGAGGTGTCTCCATATTGATTTCCATAGTGGTTGCACCAATCTGCACTCCCACCAACAATGGAGAAGGGTTCCTTTCTCCCCACAACCCTGCCAACATTTGTTATTGTGTGATTTCTTGATAGCAGCCATTCTTTATGGGTTGAGGTGGAATCTCAGTGTCGTTTTCATCTGCATCCCTCGAATGACCAGTGATGTGGAACATTTTTTCATATATTTACTTGCTGCTTTTCCTTCTTTGTCTAAGAAATGTCTGTTCATTTCAGATGCCCATTTTTGAATCAAGTCTTTTTATTTGGGGGGGCTGATTGTTTTGAGTTCTTTATATATTCTAGATAAGAGCCCTTTATCTGAGGTGGCTTCAATTAATTTTAATCTTAAATTCTTAACCGTAATTTTATTGGTATTTCAAGCATCTTATTGTATACACCAGCCTTACTTTTACCTCAGAGTGAACTCTCATTATGATTTCTTTGGGTTTCTACCTTTCTGCACATTCCATGAGTTTGTAATGAGTTTGCTGAACATAGTAAATCTTTCTATTTCCTATAACAAACCATTCTTAATAAATGTAAAGTACTTTTCTGTGAGACTTGAAGATCATACTCCACTTTTCTAAAGCCAAGGACATTTTTACCCCCAAAGACCGTACATTATTGTTTTGCACTTTTTAACTCATCCTTATTGTAGGATGGGTCTACATATGTAAGTCTACATTTTTATCTACTTTGTCTCTGACCCAGCTCCTAAAGCCTGCACAGTGCTTGTGGATTCCCAGCACCGCACTCAGACTTCACGCTGTTGATGAATTGATGATTGGTTTTCTCATTCCCCCATTCAATTTCACCTATTCATTAGCATTTACCTGTTAGTCTGGGGTAAAACATCCACACCTCTGCTCCTTGGCTCTCAAGTGGGAGAGCGTTTATATGTTTAGGTCTCGATACATGTCATATACCCACCACTGTCACTGTAATTAGACGGAGAGTACAAATGTCAGCCCAATGATCACAATTAAGAATGTAAAATTGCACTTCAAGATAAAAAGAATGAACACTATGTCACAAGGGCACAGAGCAAGGAACACAGTGCAGCCACGGGGGCAATCAGGGCAGATGTGTAGCTTTGACTGTGGTTGCATCAGGAACGGCTTCACAGAGGACATGACACTTAGGCTGAAATGAGAAAGATGATCTGTCAATTATATTTTGATTCCCATGGGGTTTCTTAAAATGGAATGAAGCAGTTTTATTGATTCAGGGAATTAACATAATTCAAGGAATTAATAAGTCCAAGTGAGGTCAGGTCTCAGGCATGGCTGGATCCAGGGCTTTTGTCTCTCCATCTCCTGACTGCTGTCTACTGTGTTGGCTTAAACCTCTAAAAGACTTCAGAATTCTCACAAAGTCCAAGAACAGCCCCAGGCTCACTTCCTACCGTATTTGGTACCCTGACACAAAGACTTCTTATTACCAGTGGCTTCAACACAAGTCCCAGAAATCAGATCTTTTTACTTGGATGGATCAAATGCTTTTCTCCCCAAATGATTTGCTGACACTGGAGGGATGAAATGCCTTAGGCCTGTGCTCTCACTTGGGGAAATGGCTGATGGAGTGGGAGAGAGGGTCGTGCTAAAACCAGGCAGAGAAGTTGGTACTGAAGAGAGAAATGGATTGTGGCAGGCAATGCAGTAATGTATAGCGTCAGTAGGGATGAACTCAATACAGAGGGCAAGCAGGACAGCAAAGAACAGTGAACAGCTTTCATTTCCTCTCTCTCTCTCTCCCCCACTTCAGTACCTTAAGTGTACTTTCAGTTGAGGGTTGACCTTGGCTGGTTGTAGGAAAAGTTGTGCCAGATCTGGTCATCGCTGAGCACCCTGGAAAATGTACTTTTGCATGCACTCCATGTCTTAAGCCAGGATAGTTAAGGAAGCCCTGCTTACAGTATCTGTTTATTTCCACGGTTGTATTTCAGGGAGTATTATGTCCATAAGATACTAACTGTGTTCAGCAAATCAGCTCAAAAAGGCTTTAAAAGAGAGAGAGAGAAACGAATTAACTCTGTAACTAAGAAATTTTCTCCTAGACTCCAATAAATTGCTGACTGTAACCTTCATTTTCTAGTGTGACGAGGTTTTATATTTTTTGTGCTGTCATGAATATTTGAATTGAGACCCATGGGAAGCTTTTTTGTTTCCAGGAACTGGAGATAATAGACAGAGAACATTTTATCCCCAATGCTTACACAAGCTATAGTAGCTAATTCGTCAATTCTCGGTGACCAACTGGATGTGGGGGCCACTGCAGTGACGCTGGCTTCTGGACCTGCATGAGTCTGGCAGAACCACCACTCAGCTTGTGTTGGAAAGAGGCGGGTGAGCAGTTAGAGGAACTCAAAGATTTTCATGTCTCCCTTTCCCTGTAAGTCTCTATCTCCACTGTTCTATTTTTAAGAGAATTTGTGAAACAATGGGCACTGAATTTGACCTCTGGATGAATGAGTCATGCTGTGTGTGACAAACCTCTCCACTTGCCACTGGTGAGAAAATAGAAAAAATAATTCCAAAACAAAAACAATGTTAAATGTCAAATTATTATGCAAACAATTAGAAAGACTATATAAAAAATGTCATGGGTCACAGTAATTCCTAATTTTTCAGAAAGGCATACCATGCATTTAAAATACAGAGAACCCTGAGGATCAGTGGAACAGACTGAAAGAAACAAAAACAACTCCAACTGTACTCAGCTACTTCATCTTTGACAAAGGAGCTGACTGTCCCCACTGGAGGAAAGATAGCCTCTTTAATAAATGGTGTTGGAAAAACTGGATCTCAACCTGCCAAAGATTAAAACTAGACCCTCATCTTTCACCATGCACTAAATTAAAATCCAAGTGGATTAAAGATCTAAATATTAAAACAGAAACACTAAACTTGCTGGAAGATAAGTTAGGCAGAACTCTTGCAGGCATTGGCATAGGAAAAGACTTCATGAACAAATTGTCAGTAGCATGGGAGGTAGCAGAAAGAATCAACAACTGGGATCTCATCTTATGAAAAAGCTGCATTGCAAAACAAAAAGAAACCATCAACAGAACTAAGAGACAACCTACAATGTGGGAAAAAATTTTACCAGCTGTTCCTCAGACAAAGGACTATTATCTAAAATATATAAAGAACTCAAAGCAATCAGACCCCCTAAATATAAAGACCCAATTCAAAAATGGGTATCTGAAATGAACAGACATTTCTCAGACAAAGAAGTAAAAGCAACAAGTAAATATATGAAAAAATGTTCCACATCACTGGTCATTAGAGAGATGCATATGAAAACAACACTGAGATTCCACCTCAACCCACAAAGAACGGCTGCTATCAAGAAATCACACAATAACAAATTTTGGCAGGGTTATGCGGAGAAAGGAACCCTTTTCCATTGTTGGTGGGAGTGAAGACTGGTGCTACCACTATGGAAATCAATATGGAGATACCTCAAAGAGCTGGGACTAGAGGTTCCATTTGACCCAGCCACCCTCTGCTGGGTATCTTTCCAAAA
>NW_022900917.1:21360825-21394519 GCF_012274545.1 Fukomys damarensis | reverse complement strand
GAATCTAATTTCTCATTCTTTATGGCTGAGTAGTATTCCATTTTATAGAAAAACCACACCTTCTTTATCCAGTTTCCAACTGATGGGCAAATGGGCTGTTCCAAGTTTTAGCTATTACAAACTGTGCCGCTATAAACATAGGTGTGCATATATCACTGTGATATGATTCTTTTAATTCTTTTGGAAAGATACCCAGCAGAGGGTGGCTGGGTCAAATGGAACCTCTAGTCCCAGCTCTTTGAGGTGTCTCCATATTGATTTCCATAGTGGTTGCACCAATCTGCACTCCCACCAACAATGGAGAAGGGTTCCTTTCTCCCCACAACCCTGCCAACATTTGTTATTGTGTGATTTCTTGATAGCAGCCATTCTTTATGGGTTGAGGTGGAATCTCAGTGTCGTTTTCATCTGCATCCCTCGAATGACCAGTGATGTGGAACATTTTTTCATATATTTACTTGCTGCTTTTCCTTCTTTGTCTAAGAAATGTCTGTTCATTTCAGATGCCCATTTTTGAATCAAGTCTTTTTATTTGGGGGGGCTGATTGTTTTGAGTTCTTTATATATTCTAGATAAGAGCCCTTTATCTGAGGTGGCTTCAATTAATTTTAATCTTAAATTCTTAACCGTAATTTTATTGGTATTTCAAGCATCTTATTGTATACACCAGCCTTACTTTTACCTCAGAGTGAACTCTCATTATGATTTCTTTGGGTTTCTACCTTTCTGCACATTCCATGAGTTTGTAATGAGTTTGCTGAACATAGTAAATCTTTCTATTTCCTATAACAAACCATTCTTAATAAATGTAAAGTACTTTTCTGTGAGACTTGAAGATCATACTCCACTTTTCTAAAGCCAAGGACATTTTTACCCCCAAAGACCGTACATTATTGTTTTGCACTTTTTAACTCATCCTTATTGTAGGATGGGTCTACATATGTAAGTCTACATTTTTATCTACTTTGTCTCTGACCCAGCTCCTAAAGCCTGCACAGTGCTTGTGGATTCCCAGCACCGCACTCAGACTTCACGCTGTTGATGAATTGATGATTGGTTTTCTCATTCCCCCATTCAATTTCACCTATTCATTAGCATTTACCTGTTAGTCTGGGGTAAAACATCCACACCTCTGCTCCTTGGCTCTCAAGTGGGAGAGCGTTTATATGTTTAGGTCTCGATACATGTCACATACCCACCACTGTCACTGTAATTAGACGGAGAGTACAAATGTCAGCCCAATGATCACAATTAAGAATGTAAAATTGCACTTCAAGATAAAAAGAATGAACACTATGTCACAAGGGCACAGAGCAAGGAACACAGTGCAGCCACGGGGGCAATCAGGGCAGATGTGTAGCTTTGACTGTGGTTGCATCAGGAACGGCTTCACAGAGGACATGACACTTAGGCTGAAATGAGAAAGATGATCTGTCAATTATATTTTGATTCCCATGGGGTTTCTTAAAATGGAATGAAGCAGTTTTATTGATTCAGGGAATTAACATAATTCAAGGAATTAATAAGTCCAAGTGAGGTCAGGTCTCAGGCATGGCTGGATCCAGGGCTTTTGTCTCTCCATCTCCTGACTGCTGTCTACTGTGTTGGCTTAAACCTCTAAAAGACTTCAGAATTCTCACAAAGTCCAAGAACAGCCCCAGGCTCACTTCCTACCGTATTTGGTACCCTGACACAAAGACTTCTTATTACCAGTGGCTTCAACACAAGTCCCAGAAATCAGATCTTTTTACTTGGATGGATCAAATGCTTTTCTCCCCAAATGATTTGCTGACACTGGAGGGATGAAATGCCTTAGGCCTGTGCTCTCACTTGGGGAAATGGCTGATGGAGTGGGAGAGAGGGTCGTGCTAAAACCAGGCAGAGAAGTTGGTACTGAAGAGAGAAATGGATTGTGGCAGGCAATGCAGTAATGTATAGCGTCAGTAGGGATGAACTCAATACAGAGGGCAAGCAGGACAGCAAAGAACAGTGAACAGCTTTCATTTCCTCTCTCTCTCTCTCCCCCACTTCAGTACCTTAAGTGTACTTTCAGTTGAGGGTTGACCTTGGCTGGTTGTAGGAAAAGTTGTGCCAGATCTGGTCATCGCTGAGCACCCTGGAAAATGTACTTTTGCATGCACTCCATGTCTTAAGCCAGGATAGTTAAGGAAGCCCTGCTTACAGTATCTGTTTATTTCCACGGTTGTATTTCAGGGAGTATTATGTCCATAAGATACTAACTGTGTTCAGCAAATCAGCTCAAAAAGGCTTTAAAAGAGAGAGAGAGAAACGAATTAACTCTGTAACTAAGAAATTTTCTCCTAGACTCCAATAAATTGCTGACTGTAACCTTCATTTTCTAGTGTGACGAGGTTTTATATTTTTTGTGCTGTCATGAATATTTGAATTGAGACCCATGGGAAGCTTTTTTGTTTCCAGGAACTGGAGATAATAGACAGAGAACATTTTATCCCCAATGCTTACACAAGCTATAGTAGCTAATTCGTCAATTCTCGGTGACCAACTGGATGTGGGGGCCACTGCAGTGACGCTGGCTTCTGGACCTGCATGAGTCTGGCAGAACCACCACTCAGCTTGTGTTGGAAAGAGGCGGGTGAGCAGTTAGAGGAACTCAAAGATTTTCATGTCTCCCTTTCCCTGTAAGTCTCTATCTCCACTGTTCTATTTTTAAGAGAATTTGTGAAACAATGGGCACTGAATTTGACCTCTGGATGAATGAGTCATGCTGTGTGTGACAAACCTCTCCACTTGCCACTGGTGAGAAAATAGAAAAAATAATTCCAAAACAAAAACAATGTTAAATGTCAAATTATTATGCAAACAATTAGAAAGACTATATAAAAAATGTCATGGGTCACAGTAATTCCTAATTTTTCAGAAAGGCATACCATGCATTTAAAATACAGAGAACCCTGAGGATCAGTGGAACAGACTGAAAGAAACAAAAACAACTCCAACTGTACTCAGCTACTTCATCTTTGACAAAGGAGCTGACTGTCCCCACTGGAGGAAAGATAGCCTCTTTAATAAATGGTGTTGGAAAAACTGGATCTCAACCTGCCAAAGATTAAAACTAGACCCTCATCTTTCACCATGCACTAAATTAAAATCCAAGTGGATTAAAGATCTAAATATTAAAACAGAAACACTAAACTTGCTGGAAGATAAGTTAGGCAGAACTCTTGCAGGCATTGGCATAGGAAAAGACTTCATGAACAAATTGTCAGTAGCATGGGAGGTAGCAGAAAGAATCAACAACTGGGATCTCATCTTATGAAAAAGCTGCATTGCAAAACAAAAAGAAACCATCAACAGAACTAAGAGACAACCTACAATGTGGGAAAAAATTTTACCAGCTGTTCCTCAGACAAAGGACTATTATCTAAAATCAAAGCAATCAGACCCCCTAAATATAAAGACCCAATTCAAAAATGGGTATCTGAAATGAACAGACATTTCTCAGACAAAGAAGTAAAAGCAACAAGTAAATATATGAAAAAATGTTCCACATCACTGGTCATTAGAGAGATGCATATGAAAACAACACTGAGATTCCACCTCAACCCACAAAGAATGGCTGCTATCAAGAAATCACACAATAACAAATTTTGGCAGGGTTATGCGGAGAAAGGAACCCTTTTCCATTGTTGGTGGGAGTGAAGACTGGTGCTACCACTATGGAAATCAATATGGAGATACCTCAAAGAGCTGGGACTAGAGGTTCCATTTGACCCAGCCACCCTCTGCTGGGTATCTTTCCAAAAGAATTAAAAGAATCATATCACAGTGACATATACGTACCTATATTTATAGCCTAGATACCTCAAAGAGCTGGGACTAGAGGTTCCATTTGACCCAGCCACCCTCTGCTGGGTATCTTTCCAAAATAATTAAAAGAATCATATCACAGTGACATATACGTACCTATGTTTATAGCGGCACAGTTTGTAATAGCTAAAACTTGGAAACAGCCAATTTGCCCATCAGTTGGAAACTGGATAAAGAAGATGTAGTTTTTCTATAAAATGGAATACTACTCAGCCATAAAGAATGAGAAATTAGAGTCATTCATAGGAAAATGGATACATTTTGAGGATACACTCCTAAGCAAAATAAATAAGTTACACATGTGTAAATACTGAATAGTTTCTCTGGTGTGAAAAACTGTAATAGCTCACAAGATCCTAATGGGATAATTAGCAATGTAAAATAGGAAGAAAAGGGCTAAAGGTATAGGGAAAGTGGGATGGGTAGGGGAAAGGGAATAAGGGAAAAGAAAAAAATATGAGAAAATGAAAAAATGGAAATAAAGTGTTTGTAAATGGGGAGGGGAGAAGGGGTGAAAGGAGGCCAGGGACAAGGGGAAAAATGAGAATCAAGACCTGTCATGTAAAGGTCCAAGATCCCAGTAATGAATGTAAGTGTAGTGTATACCTAGAATGTACCAATAAACTCAATAAAAAGAAAAAAAATAAAACACAGAGAACCCTTTAAAGCACGCAGTGTCTTTCAGATCCAAGAAACTGCTTGAGGGATGGCATTGAAGAGCTAAAGCTCAAGGTGTGCTGCATGGAACAATGAATGATGCCCTTCGATAGCAGTAGGGAAGGCTCTGGGCAGGCAGAAATGGTGGACCCACTTGGCTGGATCCAACCTCAGGTCTGCGTCAGAGGCAAAGTGGAAGTCCCTTGAAAATCTCTGTATACGGTCTGATATTATTATGAGCAATCGTTGCACCTGGTCAGAGGAAGAACCATAGAAACGGTTATCGGCTGCTGTCTCCTTTTCATCCATATTGCATTGCAAAAGTACAGTTGCCGTGGTAATGAGAGCTAAGGCCCATTGAATGTGTGTGGATACTATATGCCAGGCGTTGGCCAAAAGGATATGCGTCACTACGCATGCAAGAGACAAAAAAAAAATCTGGAGAAATATCATTATACCTATTATATGGGGGGAAAGAACACTAAAAGTTCAGAGAGTATCTGCCCTAAAATAAATAGGCAGGTAGGTAGGTAATATACATGGATAGATGCATAGATACATAGACAGCAAGAGTAAATGAAACAGTATAAGCCTGACAATTAAATAAAAATAATAAATATAATGCAAGTAAAAAAATTAGAACCAAAGAAACTAAGAACAAACATGGTGCAAAGTACTCCTATGACAGATTTCTTAGAAACTCGTATTAAACCCCTGAAGATATATATACCCAGTTTTAAATTCTTTCTTTCTTCCTTTCCTCTTTCTTTTTTCTCCTCTCTCTCTCTCTCTCTCTCTCTCTCTCCTTTTCTCTCTCTCCTTGTCTCTCTCTCTCTCTCTCCTTTTGCTATTGACTCTACACCATTCAACCCTGATGATAAATGAGTAAAGCAAAGGAATGTCACAGGCAGCCCGGCCATTTTGCTTCGATGGAGTAGATTGCTCCTGTAAGTGGTAGCTGAGTTGCTGCATATCCTCTTGTGTAACCCTACTGGACCACATTTAGTTTATCAATAGCGATATCCAAGCTTCTAAAATATCAAACACCCA
Organism: Fukomys damarensis; assembly: GCF_012274545.1. Lineage (NCBI taxonomy): Eukaryota > Metazoa > Chordata > Mammalia > Rodentia > Bathyergidae > Fukomys > Fukomys damarensis. The sequence goes on along the minus strand of NW_022900917.1, from coordinate 21,388,963 downwards.
CTGTATTTAAGAAGCAAATAACTGATCCAAAACTTAATGCAAATAATGAGTGAATCAGATATCCCTGGGAAGCAATTAGCTTTAAATAGCCATAGTTATTTTGATTACATGGACATTTAGGTTCTCTCCTTGCCATGTTTGGCTTCAAAGGAGAGATGATGGGATCAAAAGAAAAATGGAGTATTGGTTGCACAACAATATGAAAAAGATCTTAGCAATATAGTAAATAGAGTGAAACCAGAATTATTTTAGTTAGCATCTTAGACTTATCTGGGAGGTATGTGAAGATATCACCACTTATAATAATTGAAGAGAGGCTCTAGTTTTTGTTTATTTTGTTTCATTTTTCTTTTATGTCTGCCCAGGGAACAATGACTTACAAATATTAGCAATACCTACAATGAATTCGGATATAGCAAGGACTCGTACTGTTGAGAAATTTCAAAATATTCCACTTTTTTCTATGTGTAAAATGCATTTAATAATCGTCTGTGACCTACAATCCCAGGGAGTAACTTCTTCCACTATTCTAAGCAGTGAGGCATAATGAAGAATGGTTATAAAGAAGCTATACAAATTAGATTACACACTTAATTTTTATTACAAAACCCTGAAACTGGTTTTTAATTTCTAAAACCCAGACTGGGAATTCCGCACCATATCCCCTGTATCTTACACTGAGCCACTCTTTTTCTGTCTGGTTTTCTTTTCCCTCCCCACTGCTCAGACACTTCTCACAGTGTACTTTCTCAGTGTTTCTATCCTTCTCATGACGTACTTTTTTCCTTTCCGTTTAATCTTCCATGATTCATCCTTCACTGCCACTTTAATAAACAGACTACTATACATGATTTACATATAATCTACCTACATTTAATGCACTGGTTTTATTTATGAATAAATATCTGGTTCTTATTTTTATTTTAAATAGTGGGTGAGTTGCACATCTTACTTTTATACTGAAACAAAATGAAACAATTCAATATCATTAGAATTTGTGAATGTGTAAGAGAGAGAGAAAACCTAGTAATTTTTGTTTGGGGGTTTTATTTTCAACCTATCTGCAGTGGCCCATTGTCCAAGGAAGGTGGAAAATTGGATGGGGGCAAAGGAGAAAGAGGATGAAGGAAGAGGAGAAGGAGAGAGGAGGAGCAGAGCGAGACGGTGAGAAAGACTAGAACCTTTATTTTTACATTAGAACTCACAAAACTACCACCTGCATCTTGTACCAGCATCATAAAAATACATGTTAGATTTTTGACAGATCTAGAGAGTGCGCCATCCTCCTGTCCCTGACTAAGCTCTGCTGAGGCTGGTGATGGGCTCATCTGTGTTTTCACAGATTTTCTCTCCATTTGAAATCTCCCATATTTGGGTTTTTTTTTTTTTTTTTTTTACTTTTCTGCTTAAACATTAAGAACATTTTATTAATGATTTACATTATACCATAAGCCATCATGTATCAGGACTAGGAGGAGCATAAATCAATAGGATATGCATTTAACACACATATGGGATTAAACAGTGCTTGATGCGTTAATGCAAATTTCTCAAAATATAGTAAAGTTTCAATTCACGTTCTAATGTAAAAGCAATCATATTACAATTAAATGAAAGTACATGCATTTTGTGTGCTACTAGGTAATTATCTACATTTAAAAATTTTAACAAGTGCCACTTCCCAAGTTTTAAAATCTCACATTGCACTTTACATTAAGTAAAGTCTAATTTATGATGTTTTACAATGGGACTTCTTTTGGTCTATACAAAATCTTTTGGTATAAGACAAAATTTTTTTATTCCAAGCAAGTCACTAAAATTATATTTCTTATACATACTGACAACTATCTTAATCCTATTTAATTCAAGACATAAATCGAAAAGTACCACTGAAAGAATTATTACCTTTTTATCCCAGTATTCCATGTTACCCATGAACTAAAGCAAACTGTCAGTTAACGCCGAAGTACGAAATTGGATGACAGTCCATCCCACTTCGGTTAGAATACTTGTCTGGAAAGATCACTGGTTAGGAAGTGTGGCTCAGTCTCCTCCCCACATGTAGATTGTGAGATCAAATTTCTTAGTGCTCCCACTGGTCCCTGAGGCCTCCTGTTATTTCAGGGCTGCGGTTCCTTCTCTGCTCCTCTCAGTCCCACTGAAGACGAAATGTCAGGCTCTGCTCTCCCACAGCCGGGTCCCACCGGCCTGTGCGTGAGCTGTCTGGTGATGGCCTCGCTACCGTCTTCTTTCATGGCGCTCTTCTCCCTTCTCAATCCTTCAGTCCTATCCTTCCATGTTACCAAAAGCAACGTTTCCCAAATGCCTCTTCTTAAACTTTGAAAAGCTCCACAGTCTCCAGCTCTGTTCACCCCTCTTCTGACGGCCTATAATCATTGCACTCATTAACACAAATGGGGAATTTAGGACATGCCAATTGCCGAGTGAGGTGCTTCATAACTCTATGAGGCCAATGTGTTTGTTATCACCACTGCTCTCACCATCCTGTCCTGGAGGTTGAACCCAGGCCTTTTCACTGAGCTACATCTCCAGCCCTCCCCACTGGTTTAGACAAGATCTAGCTAAGTTGATACTTGCCTCAGCCTCCCTGAGCATTATTCCTCCTTTACGAATAATAACTCTCAGCCTAAGAACAGTCTAAAGGCATGTGGTTGAAAGTAGATTCCCATAGATCCAGGCAGAGCTGGGTGGAATTCATTCCCAGAAACCAGATTTCTAAATTATTTTCTTAACCAAACCCTTAACAGCAACCAACTAAAACATTGCTTCTAATTAAAAATTCTATTGATGATAATAATAATTAGAGCAGAGAAATGGTTGCAAAAAGTCTTTGAATACTAAAAAATATTCTACCAATACAAGGTATAAAAGAATAGTAATTTATGGGTTACAAACTCTTTTATACAATGTCGTTTGAGCCATTGACAGGAAATTATGCTGATTATTCTAATAATAGGATTGAGGGCATTGGGCTATCAATTTCAAAGTATTAAAAAACAAACCATGCCCCAACTCAGAGCTGCTTTCATAGAATTTGCTCTTTCCTTGGTGCATAAAGAAGACCTTACATGAGCATCTTACAGGCTATGAGTTTGAAATCTATGAAACTGTATTATTGAACAATAAGCAAACATTAATTAGGCAGTACCAATAAACAGCCAGAAAGAATAAGAACAAGCTTTTGCTATTAAAGCATTACTATTGATTTTTATAAACACCAAAATAATATCCCTTCTAGGCCCATTACACAGGTAATAATAACCATTCATTTAATTAGTACTGACTCACAGTGAAAAATTCAATCTGAGTACTTATAACACCCACATTAATATCAAGAAGGTTCATTAGAATTAATACCACAATAAATATAAAATGAATTAGTAATGATTACACCATTATTTTAAAGCATTCGTATTTGTACTCCTGTATTTACTTTAATCACCATCACTCTAAATAGCAATTAACAAAAGCCAGGCTGGGCATATTTATGTATGAATAACAAGGCATATAAATGTAACCCAGTACAAGCCACACACACTGTATCTACATTCATGTATCAACATATCCAGCAGAATGGGAGGTTACTAAAATCAGACGCACTCTTTATAGCACTAGCAAGGGAAATTAAAACCATTCTGCACTGTGAGTTCTTCTCTGGTTTCAGATTGTTCTGAATAGCCATGTCCTGACTAAAGTCACTAGAAGAGCGCCCGGCACAGAGTAGGAGCACCTTAAGTCCTGCTAAAATCATTTCCATGCCTCCATGATACATATTTGTGTGGAAACATTGCTGGTCATACTTGGGCAACTTTAATTTTAGCTTCCATCATTTCAAAGAACTTGTTGATGATTATCTACATATACGACCAACACTGGACAGAATTTATTTAATTGGGGAAACGGGAATAGGTGATAAACTGTTTCTTCCCACTGCCAATATACTTATGTAGACAGAGAATTCAAGAACTTATTTCTTTAAGATGGGTCGGGAGGAAGGAAAAATTAAGACGATGCTACAGTGGCCTTTTTTTTTCTTAACCATGTCTCTCTCTCCTCATTCTTTATGGCCAAGTCTTCACCTTTCAGAACATCACGGTTGTTTGGCTCAATAGGAGCGAGTCTAATAAAATGAAGTAAAGAAGAAAAGAAAGAACAAAACTTTCTTCCATTCTTGCTAATGATGACTGTTTCCACACCTGCTCTTATAGAATCATAAGTGCTATTCACAGTTGGGCTGGGAAAGTTGTAGGGAGTTAAGAATAATTAAGTTGCTCTTCCTTTAAAATATCATCTGTATTTGCTCTTAAATACTCAGGAGGCAGAAACCTGCCTTTCACAAATTATTCACAGTGTGATAATGGGAGGGGGGCTTCCTTCAAAAGAACGTCACTGTGTCATCCTGGAAGAGGAACGAGGTGTGTTTTGAATGGAGGGGAGAGGCTGCTTCTATTTGGAGATGAGGCTCTATCTGGAGTGCGCATGTTGTTTGATGACACTGTACTGGCAAAGTTCAGCTTCAAGCTTGTCCCCTAAATCATCACTTGCTCTTTTGTTGCTTTAGTTTTTTGTTCTCTGTATCCAGGTGATCATTTGTCTAGCAGAGGAGCTCAAGATTTGCTGACTGAAAAGAAGACTATTTCAAGACATGGCAAGTCCTGAAAATCAGAGTAACAATGAGCAGGCTAACATTTATTCTAAAGGTGAATGTTAATCCAGGTAAAGAAACAAAACACAGTTTATTATCCTATTGATCACTAAAAGACTAATGCCTTCCCCTTTCCTACAGACATTTATCCAATAAGCTCTGTACACACCCTAGCAACAATCTGCAGTTCACGCACAAAAGTGCCACTAACATAGTGTTAATTACCTCAGCATGTGAGTTGGAAATAGGATCTTGAACAAAGTGGGAAATATAGTCCAGAGCTTAGCATAAAACCACATGAGGGCATTTTTCACCTCTGGCCATTCTCTACTCTGAAAAATATAGGAGATAGACAATCCCAAGAAGTGAAGAAGTAGGTACAGGGGTTCCTGCCTTTCCATTCTCTGTTCAGACCTCCAGAATGAGCTGAGTCAGTACCCTAATGTAGCCTGAGAAGAATTTACCATCTTTTGAACACCTGCTTTGCACTGGAAATTTTATGTGAATTTCTTCCTGTAACTCTTATAATGCCTCTATAATATTGCCCATTATAGGGTACCCATTTGTAGGTAAGATTCTACATAAATAATTCAATAAGCAGATTATATTATGTTGTTACTAGGAGAAATAAATTTTCCGTTAAGATTCTCCCTTTCAAAGCTTTTTTATTTAATCATGAAGCTACATAACTTTAAAAAGTTCACAAATTCAAAACAGAAGATTAAGCCAAGCGTGGTGGCACACACCTGTAATCCCAGCACTCGGGAGGCTGAGGCAGAAGGATCGTTGTGACTTCGAGACCAGCCTGAGCTATATAGTGAGCTCCAGGTCAGTCACAACTACATAGTGAGACCCCGTCTCAAAAAACAAACAAACACACAAAAAAAACCAGAAGATGAACTATTGAGATGATGATAACACAACATCTCCACCACTAATCACATACAGGCACCTGTGGGAGGTCATCTGGAATTGCACTGGGTACAAGTTTGCTGGGTCATGTGGCCAGACAACAGAAGTTTCTCTTCATCTTTGTAAGACACAATAAGTACATGTTCTTTAACTCCAAGTCTAAATACAGAATATTTTTCTAGGTACGGTAAGTGTTTTACAGTTTTAGCTCTAACAAGTGACAACTCGAGCCGTTCTGTCATTTTAGGTCAAGCCATTGCCCCTCTTCAATGGAGCTGATCACTCTTGGAGAACATAAAAGGTTCTGGACACACTGCCAGCATCTGCCCTGAATTGTAGCATGAAAGAAGAAAGAGAGAGGAAGGTGGATGGATGACACTGTTAACAGATGATGCTTTAGTCAAAACAAACTTGAAAGAAAAAGGTAAAAAGAAATGGAGTAGGTTAATAATAATAATAATATCTAATCTTCTAAGAATATCTGTGCAGGCACAGTACTTCATGCATGTTACCTAATTAAATCATCACAACATCCCCTTGATTTAAGTACTATTATTATTGCCAAATGGCCAGTGAAAACTCTGAGGTGTAAAGGTTAGTGTCTAACAAAACTGGCTAGCAAATGACAAAGTTCAGACTCAAACACAGGGTGTCTGATTCCAGGGCTTGTTCACTTAATCATCATATGTCAGGGGAAAAAGGGAGAAAGAGAACCTGCAACGGCTTCATGGGAAAACCTAATAGGAACTGTGCTCCTAATGCTGCTGGCAGGATTTAGAGTTAGAGTCCAATAGTTAAGATGAGTTTGGTTCCCTGTGGCAGAGTGACCATCCAGGCAGTTGCTCCCTCAGTTGTTGTTTGCAATCATTCTGGCTGACCCTCCCTCTCTTTCTCTGCCTCCCTCCGTCCGATCTGACAATACACATTAGTGCAGAAGGAATGCCGGCTTTCGAGCAAATATCTATAGCACACTTTTTATTGAAGTGTAATATGCCCAGAGAAAAGCAAACAAATAATCGGTGTTCAGTTCAGTGAATTTTTCACAGAGTGAGCACATGCTTGTCTAACCATACTGTGTGGCACCTGTGTATCCAAGAAACAAAGGATTACCAGCCATCAGCAAGCCTTTTCAACTCCAGCCACTATTCCCCTAAGGTGTATTGAGTAAACTGACTTCTAAATCTATAGATTACTTTTGTCCAATTTTTAAAATTCATATAAATGCAACCACAGAGTATAAATATTGTGTGTCTAGCTGCTTTTATTTATCATTTTTCATTTAACATTTTGTTTGAAAGCATGAATGACAAGCTGTAGTAACGAGCAATAGTTTATTCTATTTGCTATGTTGGACCCATTCCATACATATGCCATGATTTATTCATCCAATACACTGTTGAATGCAAGAATACTTTTGTTCTTTGCAATGTTTGGTGCAAACTAGACAGAAATCTTAGAGCTTAGAAATCCAAAGTGGGCAGTTTGGTAAGAAACCAAGAATCCAAAATGGCTATTCTTTCAGGAAAAGAAGGATGAATAAAAAATAAACTTATTTTATGGAAGGAATGGCAGAAATCTTGCCTAGGCAGACCTTGGCATTGGATAATCAGAAAAATAAATACAGTCTCTTAGAACTTGTGAACGCAGTTTATTTTTATGTATCTTTATGATCTAAAGTCATACTATCTGGGTAATGTTCTCTAGGGAACACAACTTCAATTCGGAATCAAAGTATTTCCATACACTGAGGAACTGGGCGCATAGTCAAGAGCAATAGAAGTTCCCAAGGATAGGAAGTCTCAGAAGGCATAGTTTGTGAATAGTTTCTCTTCCCTTCCTTTAACATTAAAAAATATGTAAGATCACAATTCAGAGCATAGAACAAAGACTTTTTAAAGACCATGCAGATTTGAAAATTAAGCATATAAACGCAGAAATTTAAAAGTCTAAGCATAGTTTGGGGAAAAAAAGACTGGACTAAGCTGAAGAGATGATTTATTAACAGAATATTTAACTTGAGCAATTACACAGATTATAATCCAGAAAAAGAAACAGAAATTTTAAAGAGAGGTTAAAAGGTGTAGAGGATTAAGAAAGGAAGTAACATATCTAGTTGCTGTTTCAGAAAGTACTAATGCAAAGTGGGAAAAGGAAATATTAAGAGAAGAATTTTACTAACTGATGAGTGAGAACAATTGTAAGATTAGGAAGCCTAATACATTCAGACAGTATAAATAAGGTAACAAAGCCTCAAACCTATTACAATGACATTGAATAAAAGCAAAGTCAAAGTGAACATTTTAAAGATAGTCACAGGTCAAAAATAATGTGGCCACCAAAAATGGCAATTAGACTGACAGCTGACATCTTGACATCCATGACAGAAACTAGAACCCAGTGGGATAATATTTTTAAGACATTATGAAAGCTTATGGCTACTGGAATTCTATACTCTGACAGTCTTTAAAAACACTGACTAAATAAAATTACTTTCTGAAAAACAACTGAGTTTACCACTAACAGACTGTCACTAGAGCAAACTTTATGTAATATATTTTGATCTGAAGACATTGGTCTCGAATATAAAACACAAGACACAAAAAAGTATCAAAAAAAGGGGTATATAAATATTCAAGTAAATCTAAATAAGCACTGACCACATACAAAATTTATAATAATACCTAATGAATAGAATTAAGAAAAATAAAATATAGTCAGAACTAGACAATATCTACCATTTAAGAAGGGATGCTCAAAACCAAAGATTATAAAATCATTATATCGTTTGAATAAAGAATCAAAAATTTATATTGATTTAAATATGGTCATGTTAAAATATGTACCTTTAGTCACTGAAGAAACAGTATAAAGTTAATCTTTAAGTTTAAAAATATAAACTATGTATTATATTTATATAATTGTCAAGATATAGGTCTGAAAATAATGCCTACCAATTTATAGAAGATTTTTTATAAGAAAGTATGAAAATTAGAAAAATATTTAAATGAAGAGAAATGCCACATTAATGATGACAGAAGTATAAACTTGATATATAGCTTTAAAGTAGTTACAATAAAAACTTTAAGAGCTGTGCATGAAATTTGTCAAAGTAATTCTAAAATTTTAATAAAGATTCTTATAAACCAAGGATAGCTATTTTTTTAACCATTACTTCATTATGTTTTATTAAAAAATAAATTTGAAAGAGGAAAACTGGTGGCAAAATTTCAAATTAAATTTTCCCACTTAAAAAATGAACAAATTTTAAAATGAAAATAAAACCTTAACGCCCTTAGTAATGTCATTAAATAAAAAAATGTTAATGTAGTTCTAAATACAGTCTTACTGCAAACTAATACAACATACAACATAGAATTGTAACACATATAAAGCACTATGGGTGAAAACAGACAGCATCTACTCAACTAAAAGAGAATTAGCCTTAGAGGCATCAGAGATACAGCACTTTTGCCATATTAAAAGCAAAAGCATACAAAAGACAAAAGAAAATATCACTTTCAGCATGTTAAAAAAAAATCCCATAAGAAAATATACAGGTAGAAACCACCATAGCTGACATAAGAAAAGAGTATGTGTGTGTGGTGTGTGTATAGATACACTATTCTGTGCATGTATATAAATTACAGTATTTACCACTGTTGATAGATGTTTTGGAACAGCTCAGATTCTGTTCTCATAAACTAAATTGTACAACTTCGTTCATTACAAGTCACAGAGTCACAGTTTAAAAATTGGACTTAATATCATCTACTACATTTTTCTATACATTTTATTTCTCAGCTACCATGTGATCTAAACCAAGAGCCCAGTTATTTTACCAGTATTCTGAGTCTCAGTGTAGTGTTTAGATTTAACACACTACATTTGTTCTGCCATTAATAACATCATTCCAAAGTTAATTAAAATTATGCGCTGTATACATATTGTTACATTCACTAGCCAAATAATGTCACTTTCATTGTAAGACATGCTTTTGTACCCCAAAAGCTTACAGACCCAACTTGCAACAGGAAGAGCCATCAATGTTGGATCATCTATTTTGTTTTAATCAGGACTCAAACTCAGGACCTTGCTCTTGCAAAACAGGCAGCGGCACTACTGAGCTAAATCGCTGACCAAGATTATCTACTTTCTGTTATGCAAATATGAGCAAAGTAATGTTGAAAACAAGCACTTCATTTAAATACAATGTCCTACTTTTGTGAAGTGCCCAAAATTTTGTCAGTATTTGGTAATTGTAGTGTAGCAGAATATTTTTAAAGATATCACTGATTTGTTTTTTTTTTTCATTGAAAAAAGAAAAAGACTTTGGAAGTATAAAAGTCTCGTATTTTTTAAAGGTTTTTTTTTTTTTTTTTTTTTTTTTTTACTATTTTAACATGGATAAATAATGTAAAAGCTAATGTGAAGGCCTGGTACAAGCAGCAATATCAGCTTAGCTACATATTTAAAGAAAAGTATCAGAAGTAGATAGAGTAACAACTACTGTGGGCTCTGGGAGCGGAGGCCTGAAAGAATGAACGGTCCGAGTGAGAAGGGACCACCCCAGCAACCCTGCTCGGACATGAACTTCTCCTGCGGGTTCTGCACAAGCCAGTGTCGCTGCTCCTGCGGAACCCTAGAGAGCTGTGCTACAGCTTTTTCCTGGCTCCCACCAAGGAGCAGTCTGCTCCGAGCTGTGAACTTCAGAACACGGCGGAGAGCACGGAGGCACTAAGATACAATACAACAAGTACAGACAAAATACAGTGGTACAGACACAGCAAGTGCTGCCCCTTTGGCTTAGCTGCCCCAAGTTTTTAAGCACCATTGAGCGGTCAGCTTTTTTCTCCAACGTCTTTAATGTTTAGACTGAAAGAAAATGAGGGAGCTGAAAGGAGAAGGATGAACGTCTGGTGAGGTGTTTTAGTAAAGTCGGGCAAATTTTTAATGAGGTTAGGTTTTAGGTTAAAAATATGAAGGCGGAAAACTGGACTAAAAAGGCAAAGAAGAGTAACATTATTTCATGGAAAGACTGAAAATGGCTTTAGAAAACATTTCTTCAATTCTGTGCTCAAATGTGTATGCATGGATGACCACACTATCTATTAAAAGACACATACGCCACGTTGAGCCTTAAAAATACCTGCTCAACAGTTTTGCAGCACTCTATAACATTAGTCAAAACAGAATGGGCCAACAGCGTGAAAATGTCCAGGTTTTGAGAAAGATATAAATGATACTGAGTAAAGAATCACCACTGTGTGCATCCCTAAATGCTATTGCTATTTCCAGGTTACATTTTTAAGAGATTCAGTAGTGATCTGATTTAAAACGCTCATCTTAAGTAGCATCTGCGTGGGGATGAAAACATTTCCAAATATTCTTATTACTAATGCACATTAGAACTGTGCAAGTTGTTTACAAAAATATGCAACACTGCTTTGACAATTAAAACATAGCAATGCAGGTTTCATACAGTTTCTATTCTCTTGTCTTCCATAAGGATAAACTCTCACAGCTATACTGCCTCTTGAACAGAAAGCCCCTCCTGATTTCTGTCATGATAAACTGGAGGCCAGGGCCCTGCATATCGATACCCAGCTGGACTGGCATCTTCTATAGCTGGTGAAATTTTACACCACACGGGGCTATTGAATGAAACTGCTGGGAGGTTATGGTCCTGAAAGGGTACATGTTGAAAGGCTGGATATTTTGGTAAATTGCTTAAATTGGTATGGTTGGTATCTCGAGTCCATGATTGTCTATCTCCAGTCTGTATGTATAACCAACTTCTGCCCATTTTCTGTTATCTGGCAAATAATCTACTGGAGGAAAGATAAATTTACCATCATTTGGTGACCCTGAATTGCCCAAGTATCCCCCAGCTCCAGTATCAACAGAAAGGACTTCTATTCGACTAGATGGTAGTACAAGAGGGGCTAGGCAGCCATAAGATTTCTCTGGAGAAGTATCAACTGAAAGAGCAGAACCATAAAGTCTCCTGGGAGGATTCATTTGAGTTCTAGGACTAATCTGTGGAGACACAAAACTGTTAGCAGTGGGATATGTTTTTGTTTGTTTGTTTGTTTGTTTGTTTTTTTGAGACTGGGTCTCACTATGTAGTTGAGACTGACCTGGAACTAACTATGTAGCCCAGGCTGGTCTCAAACTCACAGCAATCCTCCTGCCTCAGCCTCCCGAGTGCTAGGATTACACGCATGGGCCACCAGGCCCGGCTTTGTTTTGGAGAACTTCCATGGTAAACAGGATTGCTGTAGGATGGAGGATGCATGGTCCCTCGATCTTCCCCTTCTAACTGAGATGGATATTTTCCATAGCTCAGAGGCGGTATTTTAAAAGTAAACTTGTTGGATACTTTTGGTGGAATAGAGCCTGGCTCAGCGTGCTCTCTCGGCTGCTGGAGTAAATGGTGTTCCCTGGACTTCGAGAGGAAGCCCTGTCTAGTGCCTCTTCAGCAGGAGCTTCATTTTCATTTCCACTCCCAGGAACGTTATCAAACTGATGCGTTAGAGCCCGGCTTCCCGTCATCAACATCCAAAACCTTCACCTCCTGCCTTGCATTTGCTAAGGGATAGCTGTTTATTAGTGGTGAAGGCTTCTTATAAAGTCATAGTAAATAAGACGGTTATTTAATTGATATATGCAGAAAATAAACAGAATAATGAACCCCAAAAAAAGATCCACTTAAATAAAACTCAAATACAGAGCTTCAGCTGCAGATAAATGAAGACACAACTCAATTGATGAAAATTATAAAATTAAATCTACACTATTGTAGCCAAAGTCAATATCAGTGTGACATCCATACACACACACACACACACACACACACACACATACATGTATATTTCAGAAAGAAATAGAAGAGAGAGTCTTTTTTTGTCTTTGACTTGTACTCTGAGTAACATTTTGGATATTCTTTTAAGATTTTGAAACCCAGTATATTAACCATTTTTAGTTTCTATTTTGTTACAAAATTTTATCTTTATAAAAGTGCATTTTTATATTTTTATTAATATCCATTTGTATTGCTCTATAATAAGAAGTAAAAATGTGCATTGCAGAAAATAAAGAAAAATAAATAGAGACAAGGATTTTAATGAGACTAGGGATGGGGGCCAGTTAATTACAAATCAGAAAAGAAAATACAAATCAGAACAGAAAAATCTAAGATTTAGATTATGTGAAAAAATAACATCCATTAATTATAAAAAGAAAGTAAAGATATGCCACAGGTAGATGGAAGATTCTGTAATGCTTTTAAATTATAAACATTAGTAGCTAGACAAATGATTATTCTGAGTCTATATTAATTTTGTTTAAAAACTGGGGGTGTAGTTCAGTGGTGCCACACCTGTCTGGCAAGCACAATGTCTGGAGTTCAAACACCAACACCAAAAAAAACAAAAATAAAAAATAAAAACACTAAAAGCTCCCCCCAGAAACAAGTAAAAATTATGAACGAGCATTTTGTCAGAGAGGAGAAACAAAAAGTCTGCTCTGTTTCATTTTTTAAGATTCCCACACTTATTAAGTATCACAAGAATGTACATTATAACCACAATGAGATTCCATTTCCCACAAATCCGATGGGCAGGATTAGGAAGACAGAGGAGCACTACAGGTTACCAACTCTGCAAACAAATGGTACCTAGCTGAAGAAGATAGATACATGATAGATAGATAGATAGATAGATAGATAGATAGATAGATAGATAGATAGATAGATATTGGAAAAACTACATTAGAGCATTTTATATTATTCAGTAAATGCCACCACACACAACCCTGAAAGCCCAGCAACTTCACTCAGGTAAGATTAACTTTTAGAGAAATTCTTGCAAATGTACATTTCAGCACGATGAAGAATATTCATTACAGCATTGTTCATTCTTTGCCAAAAATTGAGAACCAGCTCAATTGTCCATTCACACTGTTAATAAATTTGAATTACCTTATGCTACACCAGTATACAGACGTGAGAAGGATAAATAATGCATAAAATTAATATAATACAAAGCAGTGTTACAGAAGAATGCATAGTATAGATAATGAGTTAATTTATATAAAACAATATAATTAAACATATTTTAAAATGCATCTATACACACTCATAAATGGAATTTCCATAAAAGCAAAGTAAAAAAGATACTTAGAAAAATACTTTTTTCTAGGGAGGACAAAGACAATGAACAATAAGGAGAGAGAAAAAAATGTGATTTAGGTCTTCAAAATTCCTCAGAGCATTCTGTTTCAGAAGTTAGGTTTTAGATACATAGATGTTAATCTTATTGAAAAACTGTCTAGAATTGTACACATGTTTCTACTTAGGGTTTTAAAAAAGATTCTGCATCAATAGAACAAGAGAAAATGGAAACAAGGATTATGAGTGAATGAACTACATGTAAATATGAGAAACACCATGAATACAAGAATTATTAATTATTAATTTAATCATCAGCTGTATCAGTCAGTGTTTACCACAGAAACACATAATACAAGCTATGCAAGTATATAAGCATTTACAAATTGGCTTCCAGGGCCGGGGATTTAGCTCAGTGCTTCCGTCGCCTGCCTTGCAAGCGCAAAGACCCCAGTTCGATCCCCAGTACAAAGAACTAATTGGCTTACAATGGCCACCCACAGAATCGGGTGTGGAAAGAGTGCAAAGGATCTGGCTACACACTGGACACCGAAGGATCCACTCAAAGGCCTGGGGCTCACTGCAGTGTGCCATGTGAGTTCGTATCCGGAGTCCAGTGAGCTGCTACGGAAGACTAGCGGCTGAAGAGTCTACCCAGAAGGCTGAAGGATCTGCACCAGAAACTGGAGTCTGTAATGGAAGCCAGGAGATGATGTCTGAGGTGAAGGCAAAGATTAGAGCTCCTTCCCAAGCGACAAAAGCAGATCCATCCTTCCTCATTTCCCCTTCAAACCATCCAGGTAACAAGGACCCTACAATGGGTCTTCCACACCCTAGGATGTGGAATTGTTGAGCCAATTTAGTTGAACTTCCCTTACTCAAGTTGACACAGTCAATCAACCATCACAATGGCAGAGACGATTTCTTTATCCATGAACATTACATAAACAAAATGAAGACATAGGAAGTTACTCTGACACTGTAGAAATAAAAGCATGTCAATGTCATGCCCTGAGATATTTTCTTTCTTTTTTATTGTTCTTAGATGACTTTATAGTACTTTAAAAATGACACACGCTTATTATTTGAAATTCAAAAATCCTATGAGCCACCAAATGTTAACTAGAAAAAGTGGTAGTGTTAGACAAACGTATCACCACTCCAAAATTATCACTGTTAACATAGAATGATCATATATACTGAGGGGAAAATTAGGAATTAGAAGAAGATGAAATTATATATGCTACTTTTAAATTAAATCCCATTATAATTAATTTTACATGAGTTTAGCAGGAAAAAATGAAGCTAAAATGAATCATACAGCAAAATGCCTTTTTTTAGTCTCCTTCCTGCCTCACCCTACGGTCTTCCCACTTGATTTCTCAACTCTCACTGTGTTTTCACAGGATGAAATATATTTTTCCTTTATTTTCACTTTATAATCAATATTCTCATTTTATAGAATTTTCATGCCATTTATTATTCTCACTCTCACATTTGCCATCAGAAAGCATAACTTTACAAGTAATAGACCACCTATAGGTCTTTCAAAAGGGGATGTAAAAGTCTAGTAAATGCAAATGATATTTTCCCACTAAAGTTTTCTGTTTCCAGACATTTTGACAGTGTGTGCAATGGCAAAGTATGACAGAGTCTCCCCAGGTTTTTTTTTCATATTGACCTTATCTGGCTAATTATCTTCTCTTCTGAATTATGTATTGACAATTGGGCATTGACAAGGTGAGAGATGGTGATGTGTGTGCCTGTTTCCGCATGTGTGACGATGCCTGTACACACGTGTGAGAGATAAGATGGAAGGAGAAAGCAATAGAAAATTTATCTCCTCCCTGCCCCCTGACCTGTAATAAGACCAACTCCACCTTCTGTAAGAATAACCCAATCCTAAGAAACATACTCGATATTGTAATCACGAATTTACTAAACACAGATTCTGTGACACTTGAAGATGTTCATGAAATTTTATATTTTAATCATATACTGAAAATAACATTGGTTAACAGTTTGATATTAAATTCTATGTTAAATCTATCCATTTTCCTTCAAGCAGGAAAGAAAATTGTTTTGTCTGAAGAAATTCTTAAAATCTTAAGAAGGAATAGAAGCAGCATCTAATCACAAAGGCAAAAATCACTAATATAAACTACCTTTTCTTGGTGAGTAAGGCGAATTCTTCATTACAGAGCTCAATAGACTTTATCTTGGAGGTGACTACAGTGGCCTATAAGTCCCACACCAAATCTCCTATTCTTTTAATATATTCAGAGATGATGCTTAGAATTCTGAATTTTCCATAAGTGAAATTAGAATTATCTTTCCAATGCACAAAACTGTCTGTCTTCTGAAAGCAGGTTTGGTTCAGGATGAGGGAGCACGCACGGCCCTTGGCACTAGAATGGAAGAATCCTCTGAGGGTACAGGAGCATCTGAGGATTCATGTGACAATTGACAGTTGTCTCACAAATTGGCCTAAGAAAGGCCTTTCTCTCCTAAAAATTCATTTCCCAGTGGCACCTATGCCTGTGTACAACATAGCCAATCAATGAATTTCAGCTGTCATCATGATTGACACGGGTCGCTGAACAATCGGCTGGACTGTGATGATCAGTATTGATTGAGAATGTGTCTGAAGTTAAAATATTGGACATACTATGGACTATTCATTTCGTGAATGTGGAACACAGTCACTGAACCATGAGCTTTAATCTCCATGCTGGTAACCTCATCTTATGCAGACCAAAGCATTCATTTTCCTTAAAAAAATTTTTTTTCAATCGTTATATAGCTATGAAGGTAAGCGTTTAAAATATTTCAAATCTGATATTTTAAAAAACAAAACGTGCTCTAAAGTATCACCCGAATACACAGATGATTATCTGAGTCAAAGTGTGTTGTTTGTATTCCTTAGGTTTCGCACATAAGCCCTGGGAGAGTAGCATCAATCAATTTGCTCAACAGCTGTTGATTGAGCAGGCACCGCCACGTGTCGGGCTCCTTTTAGGTGCAGATAAAATAGTGCTGTGCCTTCTGTTGCTAGTTTCCTGGGGGGAGCGGGGTCAGACCTGGTGAAATAATCACACCAATGAATATAAACTTTCAGCGAATGTGAGCACATGGTCAGGGGGGAGGGCAACTGATGTGATGAGTGCGGGATGGAAGAGCTGGTGACACTGGGCAGAGAGGGCGAAGTTTGCTGAGGAAATGATGGTGAGTTGGGGCACAATATCAAAGTCGGATATCACTTAAGGAAAATAATTATCTCTGCAAAGAGAGTTTTGGGGCTGGGGTGGAAGCAAGAATAAACCCAAGAGAGGAGAAAGGCTGCCTGATATGTTTGAGAACTTGAGAGCGGATTAGTGTAACAGGCGAGAAAGCACAAGCCCCTAAGGCATGAACCTGAAAAGAGAAACCGGAAAAACAGGTGTAGAAGCTGCGAG
Organism: Fukomys damarensis; assembly: GCF_012274545.1. NCBI lineage: Eukaryota > Metazoa > Chordata > Mammalia > Rodentia > Bathyergidae > Fukomys > Fukomys damarensis. The sequence goes on along the minus strand of NW_022900917.1, from coordinate 21,371,763 downwards.
CAAGGTGACATTTACCTGTGTGTCTAAGACAGTGGCACAGTTATGTCAGATATCTCAGTGTAATTAATAATAACACATTCCACACCCCTTTCATACTCAAATCCGTTCTGGTTTCCTGAGAAAATAGTATGATCACTCTATTTAAAGGCCATAGTAAAGGGTTTGGTCTTCGCTCTAACAGTCGTGGGGCATCTTTAAATGTTTAAGCAAGAAAGTGACAAGATTACCCAGTACATATGACAAGATCATCCAAGCTTCCATTTGTGTTAAGAAAGGTTGGGGGGCACAGTGGTGGATGCAGAGGCAGCAGGCAAGCAGCTGGTGAAAGAGTCAGAAAGAGGGGGCAGGGATGTGGACAAAGTGATACTAGAGCTGGAATGAAAGAATCTGAGGCATCCGGTGTATCAGGCTGATTATCTCTGCCCCACATCAAGCAATCAGGTAGATTTTGGAGTATATGGGAACTCCACGCTGCTCCGAACCGGAAAAACAACTGAGGACCAATACGTGAAGGATGAGAGAAGAGTATTCAGAATTTAAGATAGATAGGTCACAAAACAGAAATTCTAACGGACTGACAGGCATTGGTGGCTGGAAATTGATGGAGCTTGGATGTGGGTCCCCAAGTTCCATCATAACAATTATTCGGAAGCTCAAGGCCACAAAGAATCTGGTCCTATAGTGGATAGTCTGGCGGCTCTAGACAAGTTTACAGTCTGTGGAGAGTTTCCTGTGGAGCACATCACTGCACATCTCCACGAAGGAGACTAGGCATTCACATGGGTGTCCAGACCAAAGTGACTTCTTTACCCTGCCCTCTAGCAAGGTGTAGTGAAGTAAGCTGGAAGGAGCAGAAACTCCTGAAGGCAGGTTATGAACAATCTATAGTCAAGTCCTGCTGCAAACAGGTTCTGTCCCAAACCCAGGAGGTCATTCAAGTATACATGGTTGCTGAACCTCATTTAAGAGGAGAAAGAAGGAGGGAAACATGGTCACAATCAGGGATCAAGACTAAGGAAGGAGGTTAAAACAGAACATGCTAAGAAAGGCTGAGGGAACTAGAATTAGTGCAAGTGTGACCACCATCTAACAAAGTCAAGAATTTTTCAAGGAACCACCAAGGGGAAGTTCAAGACATGAGTTGTGTTCAACTATGATGTCTCTTTTGCTTTTGATGCATCGGATTCGTTTCCAAAAGGAATGCCTGTACAAGTCTTGGCATTAAGTGTGTGGTGTTTCATAAACCTAGAATGAATTGTGCAATTTGTTAACCACTGGGGATGGAGGGGGTCTGCTACATGGGGCTGGTGTTGCTCGTGTAATTATTATAGCAAAAAGAACCCATGGACCTCATGGACCGCCATCTCCTTTCCCTCACTCAAGACACAGACCATGCTGATTACCAGGGAGATTAAGTCCAAAACTGCTGGATTTGTGCTCAAGAACATTTTCTAATTCCTTGGTTTTAAGATGCGATAAAATCAATTTTGATAAACACAATACAGTTAGAAAAAGAATTACTATGTATGAGGGCACCAGAATCATGTTTCTAAATGTAGTAAGAGATGGGAAACAAAGATTTCCTATGAGAAAATCTATATTGTAGATTTATTTCACCGTCAAAGACTTAACGCGTTCTTCACTAGTTATCTTACAGGCATAATGACAGAGTGTGACTATGATACAAAAGGTCACTCAGTCATTCAATGATTGTTAGTATCTATCATGCCATACAGTGTTCTAGGCTATGAAATTGTAATGGTAGACATTAAAAATATAGCTCTTGTCTCCTGGACACTTTCCCTCAAATGCAACATATTCCAAGCAGGTAGAACATGGAAAAATGAACAAGTGTTTATACAAGTAAGCAAAATTATTATTAATAGTTATGACTGATATTAAGAAAACAGAAATAACCTAACTGGAAGAAGGGATTGCCAGATAAAATGGTATGAAAAGGGGTTTCACTGGAGGTGAGAGTGGAGTAGAAGCTGGATGTAAAAAGAAGAAAGTTACTTGGATTTAGAGGAGTCTGGGCAGAGGCTAAGCAAGGGTGAGGCCCTATTGGAAGGAATCATGAGATAAAAAGAAAGTTTTCGGAGAGGTAGTGAGAAGCGGGGGAAGAATGGTGAGTTCAGTTTAGAGGGGAAGGAAGGAGGAACCAGGTCTTCTAAGGAGTTGTGATTTGCTTTATATGTGACGGCAGCCTTTGAAGAGAATCAAGCAGAGGAACTTCATGACATAATTTAAAACATTAAAATCTACCTGATTTTTCTTTGTAAAGCTTCTACAATGTCTCTCCCCAAACACACATACACACACAGACACAGTAGATAGCAAACCATTTTCAGTGTTTTAGAAGGAAAAAATTTTCTTTCAAAACCATATGCAGATTGGGTGGCTTAGAGTTTTTACCTTAGAGGCAGTTGGGTTAGCTGGTTCCACAATATGCTAGCTAAGAAGGACAAATGGATGAAGTAATTCCCACTGGCGAAACAGAATGTTCTTTATATCATTGGTTAATCAACTGATAATTTAAGTCTGGCAAGGTACAAAACATCATATTTCTAATACATGTTTAGTGAGGAGGCAGAGAAATGATATAAATTTTTTCCTAATTTCTTGCTGCTGTGTTTCCTGCAACCCACAAAATAGTGCTCATTGGAAAGTTTCTTTTTGCCTCTCTCTGTTGAAGGGTAAATTGGTATACTCTATTTCCACATATTGTTATTACGATAGGACAGATTTCTGAACAATTTCCTCTGCAATTATTCTCAACCTCCAGTGAACTGAAGAGATCCTTTTTTCACATGCTAAGATACTTTCTCAGTGTGGAGGTCAAAAAATGGGAATTACTTTATTATAAAGTGACACAGTAGAATGCAATAAAGTAATTTGTGACCAGTTTGAAAGAGATGAGTGAGAAACACAACAAAGCCTTTGCCACCAGGAGTGTCTGCCTCTTGCTTCTATATCTTTTCTAACACTACAAAAGCAAGTTGGGTCACTTCTCCTCCCATGCTGTTCTTTTACCATCTGTCAATGTTGGAAAAAAAATATGAAGGATACTATGCAGTTATTTTCTATATGAAACACAAATACAAACTTTCTTAGAGCTTAAACTTTCTTACAGTAGTATAATCAGTTGTAAGCTCTGCTTCAAAAAGTGTATGTAATATTCTCTGGATATTTTAACTTATTTATCCTAATCATACCATATTAAAGACAACAAGAATACACATCTATATAATAAAATGCTATGCAGGTGTTCAAAACAACACAAGATGGCCAATGTATTTTAGTAAGTGAGAAAAATGAGACACAGAAGAAAATACACCACTCGGTAAATATTTAGAATACTGTACTATTTCAGTAAACACACATATACATAGACACACTTGCATATGCAAAAAATGATCTGAGAATAGGAATGAATTTACTTCACAATGAGGAAGGCAAAGAACATCTTGTCTTCATTTTTCAATCTCTTCTGGCAAACAATATCAGTGATATTTTGAGGTTCTCTTCTTACCTTGGGTTATATTAGAGTTCAAGGGACTTACAAGTTATGAGACAAGAAACACATTTGGTCTGAACTTCCATCCTGACCACAAATGAGATGGACCTGGGCTGAGCCTGGTTGCTTTTGGGGAAAGTGAGTATCTGTGCTGTTTGTAGAGTCTGTTCTTCCTACCTGTGTCTACTTAACCACCAGGAAATGCATTAGTGCCCAAGATCTGAAACCTTAAAATTCCTTTCTATCCCCACAAGGAGGCTCACATATGATTTCTGCCATCTTACGAGGCACCATGTAGGGCTGACATAAGACCGGACCATGCCATTAATTTTGCAAAAGCAAAAGCTAAAACTAGATAAAATACACAGTGATAATCAGTATTATCTATAGGACTTGTGTAATTTGACAGAAGGAAGTGACATGTCTCTTGTTTCTATCTTTTCAATGGTTACCTTTTAAAATGCAGTTTTAATACTGGAGACATAAATATTTTAAATTATAAGAATCAAATTTGAAAATGTGTAAAAATTCAACCCTATAATTGAATACAATTTTTAATCAAATTGACAGCATAACCATAGAGAAAAAGAAAGTATTAAACTACATTACTTGCAAATGCAGCATCTCTTCTATACCCTTGGTGGGATGCAATCTAAAAAGTAAAGAAGTACAAACTTCTATAGGACTTGTGTAATTTGACAGAAGGAAGTGACATGTCTCTTGTTTCTATCTTTTCAATGGTTACCTTTTAAAATGCAGTTTTAATACTGGAGACATAAATATTTTAAATTATAAGAATCAAATTTGAAAATGTGTAAAAATTCAACCCTATAATTGAATACAATTTTTAATCAAATTGACAGCATAACCATAGAGAAAAAGAAAGTATTAAACTACATTACTTGCAAATGCAGCATCTCTTCTATACCCTTGGTGGGATGCAATCTAAAAAGTAAAGAAGTACAAACAAATTCTAAACTTTACAGAATGGGTTTTCTATTAGTGCTAGTCTAAAATTTTTTCATATATAACAAAAGTCACAAAGTAAGTAGAATGACATATTTGGGAAAAAGCTTTCATTTCGTGGAGAAATAAAGACTGGACTCTACTGATAAATTGGAGGAACCACTTTTCTGTATTATTATTATTCCACTATGTTAATAAATATAGAAAAAAACTCTTGAAGCAAGCACCAAAGCATAGATAAACAATGTGTGTGCATGTGTGTGTGTGTGAACACAAGGGGTGGGATGAGTATGGAATTCTTCTACCATCTAAGTCACAAACTGGCCAGCTACACCCCTTCGGTCATTCTCCTTGCCCCCTGTTGGAGAAAACACAGCCATGCTCCTTTACTTCACATTGCCTATAGCTGCTCTTCATGTCAGGCAGATGATAATAGCTGTGACACAAATTATATGCCCTACAAAGCTGAAAATATTTACTATCTGTCCCTGCTCTATATTTGAAGTTTTAAAGCATTGAATATATATTTTATTTCTCAAACAAAAGGATTGAAAAAACTAATCAAAATAGGGAAGGGTGAAGAGGGTGAAGGGAGGTCAGGGGAATGGGGAAAAAATGAGAATCAAGATCTGTCATGTGAAGGTACAAGATCTCAACAATGAATGTAACTGTATTGCTTCTTAAAATGTATCAATAAACTCAATGGGAAAAATGAAAAAATAAACAAATCTACTCAGTATAGTATGAGCTGCACCTTGCTCAGGGCTCAGCTTTTGCAGGAAGGCTATCTCGGTTGGCTTTCTAGAGAAACGAAAGGCATAAATAAAATAAGTCCCTAAATAACAAAGACAAACTGGAGTGTTCATTTAAAATAGTACATTAGGACAGATGGGCAAAGTATTCAATGAAACTTATTTTACACTACCCGGTAAGTATTTTTTTTTAATGTAAGCTGACTTTTCCAGGAATCATAAAACACACTTGCTGATTCACTCATTAATTCCACTGGCACCTTGGGAGAAATGTGTCAGGTATTTTGGAGTTTTCTAAATTCAAGTTCAGAAAGGTTAAGCTGCCTTGCCAAGCAGCACAGCACAGCACAGCTCAGCAAATTACAGGAAAGGAAAGAAAAACTAAAAAGAAGTTCCAAATTTGAATCTTAGTTGAAACTACCCAGAATGTCAATAATTTTCTCTGGATCTTAAACTACATTTTTTTTTAATTTTAGAAGAACAGGGAAAAGAACTGGCCAATGTTTGTGTTACGAAATGGCTTTACAGGATTAGCTCTGCCAACCTGAGAGACTAACCCAACCCTGCTGGTAGCCTTGTGTTTAAAAATGTTTTAGGGCTTCAAATCAAGGGAGCCAAGGTTATTCTGATCCTCTAATGCAGGACACCAGTGTTTTGATAAAAATCAGGAATGGAATTAATATGAGAAAAAGAAAAAAATGGAAACAAAGTCTTTGTAGGTAGGAAGGGATGGAGGGGTTAAACGGAGGGCAGGGGAATGAGGAAAAAATAACCAAGATGGATTATACAAAGGTGCTAATTTCCAGTGATGAATGTCACTACATTGTATACCTTAAATGTACTGATAAAATGAATTGATAAAAAATAAAAACAGCCAACAAGTTTTCTCCACTCTTAACAATGTTAACTTTAAAGAAATAAGGACTAAAGTGAGTAAAAGCCCTGGTCTCTTTCACTACTTCTCTTGGGTGAACTGAAGTGAAAGAATTGTCAGTAGCCCTGCCTTGAATATGTTGCCTTCCTGCACACACATAGCTCTCTTCCACGCTGGTATGGATGTGAAGAAAAGCCATTTTCTCCTCTCTCTCTCTCTTTTTCTCCTCTCTCTCTCTCTCTCTCTCTCTCTCTCTCTCTCTCTCTCTCTCTCTCTCCATCTCTTCCTTTCTTTCTCTGACTGTTAATCATGATATATCAACTTGAATGGATTAAGAGATGCTTAGGAGATTAATAAAACAGTTCTGGGTATGTCTGCAGGTGACTGACAGGTAGGCCAGCAAACTGATGGAGGAAGACCCACCACAGATGTGGGCAGCACCAACCAGTAACAGGCCTATCGCCTGCACAAAATAAAAAGGGTAAAAAGGAAGTTGTTTTTGTTAGTTTGAAGAGCACCAGTCTTCACCATCACCTTTGGACAGCAGATTCCAGTTTACCTTTCAACACACACTTGCACTAGTGAGAAACTTTTCAATGAGCTTCCAGGCCTTGGACTGGTGCTGCATCCTGGACCCTTCTTGTTCTGCAGCGTCGAATTTATGAGCTGAGTACCTACTGGACCCTCAAGCTCTCCAGCGTGCAAACAGCTTTTGTGGACTCTCCCACCTCTGATCCCATAAGCCTACCTAATAAATCTCATTGCATAATTATACACATAGTTTTTCATTGGTTTTCCCCCTCTGCACAACCCTAACTAATGTAGATTTTGGTGCCAGAATTGGCCATAGAGGAAGAGAATTGTAAGGATGGATTTCTGTACTCAGTTTAGTGGTTCCTAGAGAAGTTGCCATGGTCCCTCTTTCTGATGGCATAGAGTATTGATAGTGGTGTGAACTGATTAAAATAATATGTCACATAGATCCTAATTCACCAACGGTGAGATGCAAGGAATTTAGTGACCCTTTATATAATACTTCTGAACATTTTTGGAAGATTCATCAGTATAATGATGCTGGCCAGCTCTTAATATCTCTAGACAAAGTAATATAAGAAAATAAGGAGTTCAAAGAATCAAATTTCCAGATTCAGAAATGTAAGTAAACTAGTCTTCTAAGTATGTCCAGAAGGACAATCTTCTTTCCTTTAACCAGGGCTGAAGTTGTCAAAAACCAAACACAAGCTCTTATACTGTAACTGGCTGAATTATAGTGCAAGCTTTATGCTCAATCTTCAAGAGTATGTGCAGTTAACATAAGGGCACTGATCAGAAAAGAATGCAATTCTATAAAAGGAGATGGAGATGTTTAGGAAAACCTGATGCAGCTGGGACATTGACCTTCTAAATCCTGATGAAATTATTTTGCAGAAGGAGAAATTTTCCCACCTTAGTGGCAGAAGTATCCCCACCCCTGCCCCGTGATGTTGGCCGCTCCATCTGAGGAAATTTCTCCTATGTCATGTATCAAAACAGAAATGATTTTTCCCTGATGTAGTTACCAAGAAGGACAATGCTGACGCTCTCAGGAGCCTCCCTCACTACCCATTTTTGTCTCTAGGCTTATGACCAGTTCAGATCTCAGAAGCCTCCTGGAAATGAGGTACACAGCATGACCGATGAGCATGGTCAAACTTCTTGAGTTTTTTAACTCTTACAAGCAGAGGTCTGGAGTGGATAAAGAAGATATACCTGTGTACCAGGGTTTGAGAGATGCAGGGGTAATGGTTTCTTTAACATCTCCATTTAAGTCTACTGTTCGGCCTGTGCGGAAGATGGTGGATGTCAGAGAATGACAGTACATTGCTGACCTCACCAGCAACTGTCGCTCCACATGTGATTTTCTTGCTTGAGCGGACAGACACATCTTCCAATAACATGTATTCTTGCTATTTATTTGGCAAATATTTTTTCTCCATACCTAAACACAGGCCCACCAGAAGTGATTTGCTTCTAGCTGGCAATGCCAGCAATATACCTTTAATGTTCTACCTCAGCGGTAGGTCACAATTTAGTAATTTTTAAATTTTAATCCAGCATTTCTTGGTAATGTTTGAAACAGAGACCTTTGCAAGCTATGAGTATACTCTTTCTTTAACAAAATTTTCAACAAGTAAGATACTGGAAATGTAACATCAAAAATTCATTCCACACTAAGTACTACTCAACATTTTTCTGGAAGTTCTGGTCAACAAAATAAAATAAGAAAAAGAGACGAAGTCATTATACTGAAAATAGAGGAAAAACAATTACCATTAGATTATATAAATGCCAACATAGCAAAACCAAGTCAATTAACAAATGACAAGTAATAACAGCATCTACCAAGGCATATGGATATAGTCGATATGTTAAAACAGTTTTCCATAAAGTTTCACACTGGTCCATTACATCGATCACATTATGCTGGTTGTACCACGCTATCATTTGTATGTCAGAAGAAGAGAAATTAATACAACTAAAATTCAAGAGTCACATATACAAATATCTCTTCTACAGTGAAAAATAAGTAGTTGCGTTCGGACCTTCCTACAACCAAGAACTTGGCACAACATCTAGTGGTTCTGTTTAGATTTTGGAGGCAACACCTCCCTTCAGTGTGTTACTGCAGCCTGTTTACTGAGTGACTACGAAAGCTGCTAGTTTTGAGTGGGACCCAGAACAAGAGAAGGCTCAGCAACAGGTCCAGGTTTATGTGCAGGTTGTCTGACACTGGGGACACATGATCCAGCAGATTCAGTGGTTCTTTGGGTATCAGTGGCAAATAGGATTGGTGTTCAAAGCCATTGGCAGGGCCCATAGGTGAATTACAGCAGAAACCCTTAGAAGCAAGGTTTTACCATCATCTGTAGACAACTAGTGTCCCTTTCAGATACAGCTCCTGACTTGCTACTGGGCCTTATTGGAAACTGAATGCTTAATTATGGGACACCTGAGTTGCCCATCACAAATGGGGTGCTACCTGATTGATACACCTAACCACAGAGTTGTACATGCACAGCAACACTCCATCATCAAATGGAAATGATAGGGCCAGAGATTTAGCTCAGTGGCACTGGGCCTGCCTCGCAAATGCAAGATCATGAGTTTGATCCCCTGTACCAAAAAAAAAGGAAGTGACAGCTCTGTGATCAGACCTAATCAGGTAAGTTATGTGAACAAGTGGTCCTAATGCCCACTGTTTCTGCTCCTGTTATACTGCCTTCTGTCCCCACTATGCACCTATGGCCTCATGAGATGTACCTTGTGACAGTTGACAGAGGAAAAGAAGATCAGGGCCTGGTTTACAGATGGTTCTGCACATTAGGCAAGCAGAACCTGAAAGTGGACAGTTACATCTCTGCAGACCCTTTGCAGGAAAACCCTAAAGGACAGTGGTGATGGAGAATTTTCACAGTGGGTAAAACTTTGGGCAGTGTCCCTGATTGTATATTTTTCTTGGAAGAAAGTATGGCCAAATGAATGACTATATACCAATACATGGGCTTCAGCCAATGGTTTAGCTGGATGGTCAGGGAGGAACATGACTGGAAAATTGAAGACGAAGGGGAAATGCGTGGATAAACTTCTGCATGAGGACAATGGATATGAATATATTTGTATCCCACATATTAGCTCACCAAACTTTGATCTCAGCAGAAGACTTAATAATCAAGTGGACAGGATAATTCATTCTGTAGATATCAGTCCACCTCTTCCCACAGCCACCACTGCCTTTGCCCAATGGGTTTAAAAGCATAGTGCTCATGGCAGCAGGGATGGAGGCTATGCATGGGATCAACAACATGGGCTTCCACTCCTCAAGTTAGACCTGTACCACCACTGCTGAACGCCCAGTCCTCCAGGAGCAGAGACCAACACAGCATCCCTAATATGGTACCATTCCCCAGGGTGATCAGCCTGTGACCTGGTGGCAGGTTGACTATATTGGACCACTTCCACCTGGAAAAAGCAACATTTTGTCCTTACTAGCATAGACACTTATTCTGGGTATGGATTTTCCTTCCCAGCATATAATGCTTCCACCAGAACTACCATCTATGGACTTATAGGATGCCTCATCCACCATCATGCTACTCCACACAGCATTGCTTCTGACCAAAAAATTTACTTCATGACCAAAGATATGCAGCAAAGGACATGTGCTCATGGAATTCACTGATGTCATCAGGTCCCCCAACTCAGAAGAACTCAGAAGCAACTAGATTAATAAAATGGTAGAATGACCTTTTGAAGATACAATTACAGTGCCCGCTAGGTGGCATTACCTTGTAAGTCTGGGGCACAGATCTTCAGAAGACTGTTTATGCTCTGAATGAACATATAATATGTGGTACTGTTTCTCCCATAGCCAGGATTCACTGGTGCAGGAATGGAAATTGAAATGGTACCACTCACTACTATCTCTAGTTACCCTCTAGGAACATTTTTGTTTCCTATTGTTGCTATCTTATGCTCTGCTGGCCTAGAAGTCTTAGTTCCCAAGGAGCAAAGGCTTCACAGGAAGCACAACAATGATTCCATTGGACTGGAAGCTAAGACTTCCCTTTGGTCATTTTAGGTTGCTCATGACTATGCGTCAACAGACTTTAAAAGGGAGTTGTAGGGCTGGGGATTTAGTTCAGTGGTGCCGCCGCCTGCCATGCAAGCACAGAGACCCAAGTTCAATCCCCAGTACCAAAAAAAGAGAGTTATAGTATTGCTGGGGGTGACTGATGCAGAATACCAATAAAAAAATTGGACTAACTACCTCATAATGGAGAAGGAAGAGT
>NW_022900917.1:21354635-21360662 GCF_012274545.1 Fukomys damarensis | reverse complement strand
AAAAAATTGGACTAACTACCTCATAATGGAGATAAGGAAGAGTACATTTCGAAAGCAGGACAACTCTTGCGGTATCTCGGAATATTCCCATGCCCTGTTACTGAGGTCAATGAGAAACTACAACAACCCAATCCAAGCAGAATGTCAAATAGCCCAGGTCCTTCAGGAATGAAGGTGCAGATCACTCCACCAGCTAAAGAACCAAGAAAGACTGAGTTGCTTCCCACAGCCCAAGGGAATACAGAATGGGTAATAGAAGTAAGTACTTTAAATCCCAGCAAAGACCACGTTACCATTTACAGAATCAAGGATTGTAACAGTCATGACTATTTTTGCTATTTTGTTAATATGCTTATGAATAGATACGCATATGTTGAGAATATATCTTTGTTTTCTTTCTCTGTAACATAACACTGAATATGAATAACTGTTGTTAACTCTGCCTTACAATATTTAAGTTATGAAATCTCAGAAGACTAAGCATCTTCCAAAGAAAAATTCTGCCTTCTATTCTGGGGAAAGAATTAGTCAATTTCTGTATGCATGCAGGACAGCTGTATCATGTTAGCCATAATTATGAACTTGCTGTTGTACTTGTAGATTAAGTATGGTTTAAGATGTGTCTGGTTGTCAAGTTTACAAGGGTTGGATTATGACCATTAATCATGATATGCCAATTTAAATATATCAAGAAATGCCCAGATTAGTAAAGCACTATGTTGTGTATGTCTATGGATTGACATACAGGCCACCAAAATGAGAAGAAGACCCACCTCCAGCTGTGGATGGCACCAACCAATGAGTGTGTATCCTTGACAGAAGAAAAAAAAGAAAGAAGAGAGAAGTGTTCCTGTCTTTGAAAGACCTCCAGCCTTCACCATCACCACTGGGCATCAGGCTCAAGTTTCTTCAACCTTCCAACACGGACTCGTGCCAATAAACCTCCAGTGAACTTCCAGGCCTTTGACCTTGGACTGGCACTGCAACCTTGACCCCTCTTGTTTTGTGGCTTCCATTTTCATGGGCTGAGCAGCTACTGGATTCTTCAGCTTTTTATCACTAAGGCATGTTTTTCTGTTATTGTTGCTAAGTTGCAAAGTTTACTTTGATAGTAATTGAATAATTAACAATCGTGTTTCTATACTTTTCAACTTTTATAATTTTAAATGTTTCTTTATTTTCCATATGTACCAACCACCAGTGGGGTGTACCTGTGAACTGACCCTGTGGAAATCATTGATATCTATGTGTCAGCAACACACAATGGCTCTGAAATAATAACAATAAACCCACCTTGGAAACCACGGTACACGAGCTCACTGAAAACCTGAGTCTATTCTAAATTCGTTTTTATATATACAGTATCCCAAACTTTATTTCTTCTTTATGCCTTAGATTAGATCTTGATACACTTTCATCTGATTAGTCTCAAAATCCACTATTCAAAATAAGGTAGTAGCAGGATTAGCATTTATTTCTTTTAGAAAACTGAGACTTTAGAAAGGAGGAAGTCAAGGTGAGACTCATATTCTACACAACATAAACAAACATACATTTGCATGAATGATTTCCATGTTGCTCTCAAAAAAGCTTCATAATATCTAAATTGGCTATACTAATCAGACACACGTCCAGATTTCCTAATGGTGACAGGGCCTGTGTCCTTTACAGTACTTTGTAATTACCACACAATCCCATAAATAACAAAAAAAATTTCAAAGCAAATTTATGTGATACAATCACCTAGGATGTTTTTTAAAAAATGAATGTTGTTGCTTTGACAGCATTTTAATGCTGTTTTTGTTCTGATGGCTTTATTTGCAATAGATTCCACTTTGCACACTGATATTTGTCAAAATCAAACCCTGAATCAGAGCCTAGGTTTAACCAGGTTCCTCCAAAACTACACTAGACACATTCCTCATTAGGCATCTGTTTATTCCAAAACACACACATACACAGGGGATAGAATTAGATAACACTTTTTTGGCTTACAAAATGGGTTAGACTTAGTAAATATGGTATTCGCTTTTCAACTGATTCTGCCATCTGTCAGCAAACTTACTGCTTTTAGCAGGGGTTTTTCTTGTGATAATTTACAAGTTGTTTTTCTCCCTTTGTTCTTTTCACGAAGATTAGTGTCCTTCAAATTTAAGGGGGAAATAACACACAAAATAAATTCATCCCCAACTCAGAAATAGCAGAGACCAGTTGGCTGCTGGAGAGTTAAAAGGCACACAAAGCTTAACCACATATTTTTGTTATTCATGCAGAGATGGAAGGAGAGTGAGTCTGGAAATTCTGCAGGTGACTTCTCAGTTCCTGCTCCAGCTGGGAGGCATCTGTACAAGTGAACCAGCACACAGTGGAAGGACTTCATCTCTTAGGAAAAGATACAAAACCAGGGGCCCCCAAGAGCAGGGGAACTTCCATCTAGTTCTTGGGTCTGCCCTTCTGCCTTGATCAAAACAGCTAATTTTTGCATACTATTTGCTCTATAACTTATACCAGTAAGATTATTGTTTGTTTGGTTGGTTTTTTCTGCTCTGACTTTTCCTGAGTGCCCCTAGGCAAGACACTCAACCCTTCTGAACCTCAGTTTTCCTGGGAAACAAATAGAATGGTATCGTGTGCCTAGCATGATGTCTGGTGTTTATTCTGTGTTCCATAATTATAGGTAGGTAGAACTCATTCTTCTAAATAGAGAGTGTCCCTGAATAGAAGGATTACATCTTGCACACTTTCAAATTCTAGTGCCATTCCAAGTGCCCAGCACGTAACAGGCAGTTAATAAATGTTTGTCAAATGTTAAAAGATGTTTGTCAAAATATTTATAGAACTGTATGTATTTTATTTCTATCCCCTACAATAACTCTAAAGGTTAGGTATTATTGCTCACATGTCATAGGTGAGTAAAAGGAAATTCTAAGAGATGAAGTAACTCATTCTAAGTCTGCATAAGTGCTAAAGCTGAGCTTGCTATGAATTTTAAGATGCTTTTCACTACACCAGAACTTTCCAGTAATTTAATGTGCACACACTTCTTAAGAGTCCAAATTCTGATTGTGTGTGTTTGTGGCAGGCCGTATTTCTAATAAGCATTTAGGTGGTGTCCACCCTGTGACACCATGTACTACACTTGGAGTAGCGAAGCACCTTCCCATGTGAGCTTCTCAAATTCAGAGATCTAGGCGCTCAAGTTTACCTCTTAATAATCTCATGGCCAAAATTCTGCATGTAAGGATAACATTTGGCTTTCTTCTAGCTTGTGTGGATAACTTACCATAATGGCTCTTCCTATATTACTTAATGAATAATGTCTCTTTTTTTCTCCTCAATCTTACTACAATGTAGCAGAAGTTTTGGGGTGGCTGTTACTGAAGAGATCTCTGACAACTATTTTTCATCACCTTTCTAAAGTCAGAAGGTTGCATAAAGAATCAAAATGATGTCCCATTGTTGAGTGAAAAGAGAAAAGGAAAAGTAGAAACAACAACCAACATAAGTAGAGGGAGAAGAAAAAGTATTAAATAGTGAAACAGAAAGCCTATCGCCTAAGGGTGTTGGGGGTATAAGAACATTTTAGGAAGTTACTCCAGGACCAAAGAAGCAAAACAAAGGATAAAGACGAATGAGAAATCTATAAAGGATATTTGACATCATGGTCTTAATTAAACTGTGATGTGCAAGTGAAAATCAATGGAGGCTAAATATTTGAGCATAATGACTACCTAAAAGTGATCAGGGGGAATTCAAGATGCAGCCATACATTTAACTGAAAGTGTTGGAGTATATGAGATAGTAACAAGTGGAGGTGGCAATATTATAGGATGAAACCAGAGAGGATAAAGGGATAAGATTCACATATCAAATATCAAGAGAGACCACAAACTAAATACAAATAGCCAAAAAGCTTATAATAAATCAAAATGAGTGTTGATAAAATATGTAGTGAGACGGAGAAGGAATGGAGGAAAACAAGATAAAAAGATGAGAGAGCAAAATATAGAGGAGAGAATAATAGCTAACTCAAGTATCGACAGTGAGTTGCTTTATGACTTCTCTTTTTGTTGACAAGTACATGAGCCCAAATGGCTGAAGTCTTAAATGAATGAGTGTGCTTAGCTGTGAAACATAGACATAGTCAAGAGTGAGACTGAAATTATCCAGAAAGTAAAGGAACAAGTCAGAGCAAGATGCTGAGGGCCCAGAAGGAGCGGGGCCTGTCTTCCTCCCTTCCTCCCACTCCTACTGTTCCTGTAGTTCTCTTTCCTGTGAATTTGCTTCTGGGGATTTGTGGAGAAAGCATGGTTTTAATTGAAGATGGGAAGTTCTTGGGATCATTTGTTCACTAATACCAGAATACACAAAAGGAAGGGTAGTTTAGTAAATGCGGAGAAGGGAAGGCAGAGGTTAAGATAACCAGGAACAAAGGTAAACCTTACCAACCAAATAATTCAGCTTTATTAGTTACAAAAAATGTGTATGACATTAAGATTATATGTCCTGTGCTTACTCTGAATTATTTCATATTTTAAGGTGTAATTTGATATGCAAAAAATAATAAACCAGTCTTTTATTGAACACGATACATACTCAACATTGATTACCATCTTTCGCACTTTATTTTGTTTAATTGTTGCATTAAACCCTAGGAGGTACATAACATTATTATCTCTCAGTTTAGGTGAAGAGCAGGATGTTTACATTTGAAAAGACAATAAATTTGCTGGAAGACAAGTTAGGGAGAACTCCTGAAGACACTGGCATAGGAAAAGACTTTATGAACAAATCCTTGGTAGCATGGGAAATAGCAGAAAGAATCAACAACTGGGATCTCATCTTATTAAAAAGCTTCTGTACGTCAAAAGAAACCATCAGCAGAACTAAGAGACAATCTACAATGTGGGAAAAAATTTTTACCAGCTGTTCCTCAGACAAAGGACTATTATCAAGAATATATAAAGAACTCAAAACAATCAGCCCCCCCAAATATAAAGACCCGATTCAAAAATGGGCATCTGAAATGGACAGACATTTCTCAGACAAAAAAGTAAAAGCAGCAATATATGAAAAAATGTTTCACATCACTGGTCATTGGAGAGATGCAGATGAAAACAACACTGAGATTCCACCTCAACCCACAAAGAATGGCTGCTGTCAAGAAATCACACAATAACAAATGTTGGCGGG
The DNA here is from genome assembly GCF_012274545.1 of Fukomys damarensis. NCBI lineage: Eukaryota > Metazoa > Chordata > Mammalia > Rodentia > Bathyergidae > Fukomys > Fukomys damarensis. The sequence goes on along the minus strand of NW_022900917.1, from coordinate 21,355,469 downwards.
GTGGTGGGGAGAAAGGAACCCTTCTCCATTGTTGGTGGGAGTGCAGACTGGTACAATCACTATGGAAATCAATATGGAGATACCTCAAAGAGCTTGGACTCGAGGTTCCATTTGACCCAGCCATCCCTCTGCTGGGTATCTTTCCAAAAGAATTAAAAGAATCATATCACAGTGATATATGTGCACCTATGTTTATAGTGGCACAGTTTGTAATAGCTGAAATTTGGAAACAGCCCATTTGCCCATCAGTTGGAGACTGGATAAAGAAGATGTGGTTTTTCTATAAAATGGAATACTACTCAGCCATAAAGAATGAGAAATTAGAGTCATTCACAGGAAAATGGATACATATTGAGGATATACTCCTAAGTGAAATAAATAAACACATGTGTAAATACCAAATAGTTTCTCTGCTGTGAAAAACTATAATGGTACATAAGATCCTAATAATATAATTGACAATGTGAAATAGGAAGAAAAGGGCTAAAGATGTAGGAGAAGTGGGAAGGGTAAGGGAAAGGTAATAAGGGAAAATAAAAAATATGAGAAAATGAAAAAATGGAAATAAAGTGTTTGTAAATAGGGAAGGGAGGAGGAGGTGAAGGGAGGGCAGGAACCAAGACCTGTCATGTAATGATACAAGATCTCAATGATGAATGTAACTGTATTGCATACCTAAAATATACTAATAAACTCAATGAGAGAAAAAAATATTTTTTAAAAGAACAAGATGTTTAAAGATGAAAAATGAGAGAGGGGGTTTTTTTCGGCTGCCTGCCTGCCTGCCTGTCTGCGATCACCCGGCGGCGTGCGCGCGAGCTCCCGGCCTGCGCG
>NW_022900917.1:21235632-21349870 GCF_012274545.1 Fukomys damarensis | reverse complement strand
GAGGAAAGGAGCTAAAGGTGTAGGGAAGGTGTGATACGTAGGGGAAGAACAAAAAGGGAAAAGAAAAAAATGTGAGAGAATGAAAAGATGAAAATAAAGTGTTTGTAGATGGGGAGGGGAGGAGGGGGTGAAGGGAGGGCAGAGGTAAGGGGAAAAAAATGAGAATCAAGACTTGCCATGTAAAGGTACATGATCCCAACAATGAATGTAACTGTACTGTATCCCTAAATGTACCAATAAACTCAAAAAAAAAAAAAAAGATGAAAAATGAATTAGGTTGAGCCTAGAATACAAGTGTTGTCTGTCTTAGAGGTGAATGTGTAGTTCTCTTATTCCTACAAGGATCTGATGACCACAAACTGCTTTACTACTCAGGAAAAGTAATATAATGGCCATCATCAATGAATGTAACTGTACTGTATCCCTAAATGTACCAATAAACTCAAAAAAAAAAAAAAAGATGAAAAATGAATTAGGTTGAGCCTAGAATACAAGTGTTGTCTGTCTTAGAGGTGAATGTGTAGTTCTCTTATTCCTACAAGGATCTGATGACCACAAACTGCTTTACTACTCAGGAAAAGTAATAACTAATGGCCATCCTAGGGCAGGGTTTACCTTCAGACATGATCCAGCCCCCCTTCCTCTCTTCATGGTATTCCCTTCCACCCTTAATCAGTGCTCCTCATTGACAGGTAAGTTTCTTGAGTTCCCTTTCTATCGCACTACACACAGCTAAATATAAGCCAAATTCACCCAGACTCAACAGTTACAACTTACATCTAGCTGTCCCCACAAGGCCTCATGGATGCATAGACGGATCATGGGTGTGTGATATTGAATCACGTGTGAGTCCACTGATGGGTTTATAGCTGGGTGTGATGTTGGGAGGTAAAGGCTGGTGGGAAGAGGTGGGTCACTGTGAGTGTGGCCTGGATATTTATATCATCTACATCTATGTCCCTCCTATCCCTTAGTACTGCTGATTCCTGCCTGCGTTGCCACCATGACCTCTTTCTCCTCTGCCCTTTATACCCTGCCTTGGAGCCAGCCGACTATGAACTGAAACCTCTAAGAAGTGTGAGCTAAAATAAATCTCTCCTCTTTTAACTTGTGGGTGTCAGGTATCTTGCCCCAGCAATGACAAAGTTACTAAGACACCAACCCAGCCTTAATCCTGCCAAATCTCTACAAGTCTGTAGATATTTTCCAAGTGTCTATTAAGTGCTGTCCACTGCCAGCTGCTAAGACTGAGTAAAGAATAAGGAAGCCCTAAAGGAATACGACTCCACCACCACAGAATAATGTAAGTGATAATTACAAAATTGGATGATGAGTGCGATAATGAGGTAGCTCAGAGGAAACATACATTTTTGAACATTTTTTTAAATGCTTCATTAAATCAGGAAAGGCTTTCCATAATACTTGACAACAGAGAACGAAGCATTTGACATGATATTCCAGGGAAAGAGATGACATTCCAAGGTATGAGGAATATGTGGAAAGTTCCATATAAGTTTAAGGAGAGTGACTCTTTCTAGCTCACTGCAGGGCAGCACGTCCATAGAGGAATAATAAAAATGTTGGAAATAAAATTGAGCTCTATCTTGGGGCCTTCAGTGCCAGCTTGAGGAACTGATGTGTCATTCTATCTGCTTGTATATCCTGAAATATGACTACAAGATAACGAGTGGACAAAGCAGTAGTTTAAAGGGTATGTGGACTTGATTTTGTGTAACATCTAATTATATGGTACTATTTTAGAACATTATTTTCATCTTTGGGATACTAAGGAGAAAAATTCAGCTAGGTAAAAAGAGTAGAAATAATCTTAATTATTCTATCCTTCTCCTATAACAAAGAGGAGGAATTTCAGGTTCAAAGTTTTCAGCAGAGACCAGCATCGAACTAAGTTAGACATTTATTTTGTTCTGGGCCACTGGGGATTTAGCTCAGTGGTGCCACCACCTGCCTCACAAGTATAAAGTCCTGAGTTTGATCTCCAGTACAAAAAAAGAGAAAGGATTTACTTTGTTCAAATCCTATTGGACTTAATGTTTATCTGTTTATGGCAATTAACGCTGGGTTTTCTACCACAGTACAGTATTGCCATCATAATTTTTCTTAATTATTAAATAAATATAATTCAGTTTTTATAAAGGTGTGAGTAAAGAAAACTACCAATTAAATTACAGCATAGAGGGAATGCAAAGATGCCCCTCCCCCCCCAAAAAAACTAGTATGTTAACAAACATATTTACCCAAGTTCGATCCTCAGTACCAAAAAAAAAAACAAAAAAAAAACGACAAATTTAGGAAAAAGCTCAAAAGCTCAATTGTGTCATAATCAAGGAATTGCACAGTAGAGAACATTTCATAGAGGAAATGGACAAGTAGGTCCAAGGTTTATGAGTCAAAAGGATTTGGTTACTCAGTGGGTACTGGTGACCCCCAAGAGCCTTTCAAAGCAGATGAAAATGGAAATCACACTGCACGGATTAAATTGGCAGTGAGTAAGTAGATATGACTTAGATAGACATGGACACATTTGGAAAGAAAATGTCATGCTATGAAATGGGAAACTCTAATTATATTCCCAGTTTAGCTGAATACTCAATATATAAATCTGGGAAGGCATCAGCTTCCCTAAGACTAGGTTTGTTTCCTTGATGATATTTAAGAAAAATGTACCATCTTCTATTTTCTTGAGTGTTGCTTAAATATAAAAACCAGTTGGATTTTTCTGATTGCAACTTTTACCTAGTCCTGTGTGTAAATAAATCATCAAACCACTCACTAGGAAAAATGTACAGGTCTGTGTGTGTGTGTGCTTCTGTGTGTGTCTAAACATGCATGCATTAAGCTGTAATCCTGAATCCTTAGAAATTACAGAATGTGAGAGTTGGAAAGAAGTTTTACTCAGTTTCCAGTGTAATCTACCAAAAAAAAAAATCCAGGAATAAGTTATATCAAAGATTTAGTTTTCCTTTAAGGAAGAAATTAGGATCATAAGGATTGCTTGTTATTATAGTTGTTTACTAAACAGAAATATGTTTCAAGAATTTCAGTACTAAAAATAAGATTATAAAATAATCACCATTTTCTCAGTGCCAAACATTTTAATTTGTTAATCTCATTTAACTTCCACTTTAAAAACCTGTCTTGATTACTTTCTCATTGCTGGGAGAAAGTACCTGATGCCTACAAGTTAAGGAAGGAAAGATTTATTTTGGCTCACAGTCTGTAGAGGTTTCAGTCCATAATCAGCTGGCTCCAAGACAGGGTTGCATGGCACAAGGCATCTCAGCAGAGAAAGAGCTCATAGCAAAGCAAGCAGGAAGCAGGAGAGCAGAAGGCAGGAGATAAAGACAGACAGACAAACAGGCTGGCAGGCAGAGATAATCTCCAGAACACACCCGCAATGACCCAACTTCTCCCACCAGCTTTTACCTCACAGCATCGCACCCAGCTATAAACCCAGCAGTGGACGAATCCAATATCACACACATAAGATCCAGTATCACACACTCATGATCCAGTCACCTCCCAAAAGTCCCACCTATGAGACTTTGGGGGACTTCTAGAAAATCCATGAGTTAAATAGTATTATTTTTCTCATTTTTGAAAATCCCAAAACTGAGGATCAGCTTTGTCTAAGTTGCCCTATTGACATGGACACAGTACATTCCACATTTGAAATCTCAAGTAGAGCAGCAAGGTGCTGGAGCCCACACTCGTCCATCAGTGTGTATTGCCCTTGTGAAAACTAAAACATGAAACCATGTAAAATATCTTGTCCAGGATGAAGGAATGAGTTCCAGAAATGTAGAAATGGATTCCAACTTCTAAAATACTCTCTCTCAATTTATGTTGGTTCTTATCAAGAAAAGTAGCATTTGCTTTTGCAAAGATACTTCATTACTTACCAAGTGCCAGAATAGCTTTATCTTTTTTTTTTTTTTTTTTTTTTTTTTTTTTTTTTTTTTTTTTTTTTTTTTTTGAGACAGGGTCTTGCTGTGTACTCCAGACTGGCTTTGGATTCACAGTGACCCTCCTGTGTCAGCTTCCCAGGTGGTCAGCCTACAGGCATGTGCCACCATGCTTGGCAACCAAAATATTATATATATACAGAGTCCGCCCCAAAAAATTTAGCAGTTCACTGTACTAATAATAACTGTCTGGAAGCTAATGGCCACAACTTTGAGCACCTCCTGTAATTGTAGATGCCAAAGGTAACATATTAATCTCATGATGTCTCAATAAATTTAGTATTAAAATATTTATACAAAGTTTTTCTTTTCCTGATATACACACACACACACACACACACACACACACACACACACACATACCTATGTGTGTATTTTTTTCCCTTAAACAATTTCTGAGGACTTAGTTCAAGAACCATGTCCTTCATGAAGAGTCTATGGACTCTTTCCTTCCCTAAATATTATAGCACACACATCCCTCCTCTCACCAAAGCCCCAGATTATGGACTACTTTTTGTTGTTCTGGGCCCGGAAACCATGTCTTCTACCACAGTAGGCAATGAGTGAATTATTTCATGGAAGATTTTCCTAACTTCTAGGCATCGTACACAGTGAGTTCAATGTCAGCCTGGGCTGCATTGTGAGACTTTGCCTCAAAAACAAAAATTGCTTTGAGTTGGGAAATTGAGAAAGACTTTAAGAAGCACTTAAGAAAAAAAAAACAGAGAAGGGAACATTTGAGGTGATACTCTAGGTAGGAAAAAAACGTATGAAAAGGGATGGAAAGTTCCATAGAAGTTTAGGAAGGGAGGGGCTCCGTTTTAGTGCTGGTCAGAGTGCATTAAAGATTCAACACAAAATTTGAAAGTCCACATCCAGAGCAAAAAACTCTAAAAGGTAATTTCTCTGAGGCTCCAGTTTATATTCTGCTTGGTATTCATACTTTGAGCTATTCTGCTCTTTTCGTAGCTAAAACCAGACTGCACTGAATTCCTTAAGGCTAAAGCAAGTTTACTCCATCAGCTATAAATACAAATGTTTACTGAAGCACAAACTAGAAGGAAGTGGGTGAGAAAAATCAAAGGAGTAAAACAATCCTTTTTCTTCTTCCAGGCTGATTTCTCAGAACAAAATATTTACATGATATCTTAACTGCTGGGCAAGAAATCAGGTTTAGTGAGCCTTAAGATAGAAGAATATTAAGCTAGGCCTGAATAAGAAGAAAGTGGCATGGAAGACAATTTAAAACCCAAAGCCACCAGAGTGCATTGTCATGTAATGATCCATTTATAAATTTGTTACCTCTGCAGGCTGTAAGCATCACACAAGCAAGCACTGTGTCTTGCTTGAATGGTTGGGTCCAGTGCTAACATCTGCGCCCAATTAGACCCTTCATGTTGACAATGGTTAGCAATCATTTAGTATTATCATGAGTTGATCCCTATTTCAAGCCTTTTTATATGTACTACTTCATTAGCCTTTTCAAACACCCTATAAGAGAAGTGTTCCAATCAATCCCATTTTACAGATGAGGCCACTGGGTCATAGAGAGGTAAAGAAATATAAAGAGGGAGAGCCAGAATTGGAAGCAGCGGGTCTAGGAACACTTCATGTACTGCACTACACAGCAATTCCTCATTTAAGATGGTATTGTGTCAATGTGAAATGGGAAGAAAGGGGCTAGAGGTGTAGGGGAAATGGAAAGGGTAGGAGAAAGGAAAGAAGGGAAAAGAAAAAATATGAGAAAAGGAAAAACTGGAAACAAAGTCTTTGTAAATAGGGAAGGGAGGAAGGGGTGAAGGGAGGGCAGGGGAATGGGGGAAAAAATGAGAACCAAGACCTGTCATGTAAAGGTGCAAGACCCCAATGATGAATGTAACTGTATTGTATACCTAAAAAGTACCAATAAATTCAATGAGAAAAACAAACAAAAAGATGGTATTGTGACTAGGAAATGCAAGTAGGAATTTGGAACACTGAACTCAAACTTCCACGCTTGTGTTTCAGGTGATTCTAGTTCAGTTAGCATGAAAATTCACATATTGAAAAATAAATTTTGGTAATATTTGTGTTTTTAACAAATAGGGTTTCTTTGGTTTGGTTTGGTTTGGTTTTGGTTTTGGTTTTGGTTTTGGTTTAATTTTGGGTTTTTTTGGTAGTTGAGGCAAGATCAGAAGTCTGAGCCCAGCCTGGACAACTTAGTCACTTACTGCAAGCCTATCTCAAGGAAAAACTAAGAAAGGCAGATGAGGCATGTAGTTTAGTGTGAAGGCCCTGGGTTCAATCCTCAGTATGGCAAAAAAAAAAATTAAAAAATAAAAAGTTAAGAACTGGCATTTGTTTATGGTTACAGTTAACCAATACGTCCATATACACTATACCATTTCATCCTTACAACAACACTGTAAGGCAGGCATTATTAGAGTCCATGTTTCTGAATGAGAAAAGCAAGCCTCAGAAGGCTGACCTAAAACTATATCACTATTGCCAAATACAGATTTTTTAAAAATTCTGACCCCAGTTACCTTTCCAAGATACCAGTCTCCTAACTAGTCTTCCTAATTCTTTTACCTTTCTATAACTCATATTACACACACACACACACACACACACACACACACACACACACACACACATCTTTAGAAACATAAATCAGACTCTATCACTTCCTTGTATTCTCAATACATTTGCATAAAATCTATGCTTTCCCCAGAGCTTATGAGGACCTTCATGATCTGGCTGTAGACCATCGCCCTCACCTAATCTACCTGATGTACCCTTGTCCTTTCCTCCTAACTCAGTTATACTTTCCTCACTTCCTCTTGCCAAGCTCGTTTCTTTTTTCTGGACCGTTGCCCTTTTCCTGTTCTTTATCTCTTTCATCCTGGTATCTGAAATTTTCCAAACTCTTCATCCTGCAGATCCTGAGAACAGAAGATTACTATTGCTTCACAGATAACAATTACTAGGAATGGGCTCAGATGCTTTGTGCCTGTTAACCCACGTACCGTGCGCAGCTGAGAGCCTAGGACCTTGCCTGACATCATCAGCTGTAAGAGGAGCTGGGTTTTACTCAAAGCCTGTGTCTCCTACCACTTGGCAAATTTACCCCTTAAAAAGAAGAGAAAACCCTACCACCCTGTTGTTGGAAACCAGCCGCCATTGCTGCATCATCTTCCTGCCACATGGCCCTTCGCATGGCCACCAGTACTCACAGTTACATTCGTTCTGGGCAGAGACACACTGATGGAGGCACGCTCTTTAATCTCCTTTTCCAGTCCCTATCTCCAAAGAGACAATTTAAAAGAGGGCAACAAAACTAGTTAAAAACCACAGAAAAAGAATCCAGTACTACTAAGAATGCCCTTAAGATCAAAGTAATGTCAGAGATGCAGATTTTATAATTACTCTTCATTTGGTGGTGATGGTGGGGTGAGGAAGAAAGGGAGAGGGGCAGGGGCTGTTAGAGTTGACTTTCTGAGATCTCAGGGAAATGTTCCCTTACAAGAATCCGAAATCCACTGCAGAAGAAGTCTAATGATCAAATAAAGCAGCAAGTAGCCAAGAGCCACTTCTTTCCTTTCAATGGCTCAGTGGTTTGAAGGTCAAATGTTTGTTCTTCATCTAGCATAAAAAACTGCCTTTTGGGAGAGGTTGGGTATTTTATTATTGTTTTGCTTTAAGACATCTGTTATTGCTGAGAGCAAAGATTTTTGTTCTGTGGTTCTTAATCTGTGGTTTTTGTTTGTTTCTTTCTTTGGGGTTTTTTGTTTGTATATTTGTTTGTCTTTTGTTTTTGTTTTGGGTACCAAGAATTGAACTCAGGACCTTGTGCTTGTGAGGCAGGTGGCGGCACCACTGAGCTGAATCCCTGGCCCTGTTCTATGGTTCTTAATAAGCTTTGCAAGGTGATTTTCCTGGCATAGGAAGAAGTCATTTGAATAATAAAAGCTCATATTTATCCTTACATTGAGTTAAATAGATTTGTTTAGCTTAGTGTTTGGGGTTATTCATAAACAGATCTGAGGGCCAAAAAAGCCTGTATAACTCAAACAGTCTCACTGCTTTAGGGTTGCAGAAGAGCTTAGAAAATCAAATATGAATCATGAGTCATGAGTCATGGACGCTTTCCCCAGCTCCCTAGATAATTGCCATGACACTTTTGCAGAGTCTACTTCTCCCGATCTATCTGAATAGGATATGTGTTTATTGGTCATGGCCAGAAGAATGGCCACAAATGAGCATAGCTTTAAGCTGGAAACGTTCACTCTGTGTGCATCCGTGGGAGACGGGCCTGCTATAAATGTTTTCCTCTGTTCTCGGGATATATCGGTGATCCATGGAAACAGTACTGTTTGAAGCTGAGGACTTTAAAAGAGTGATGAGTAGATATCACAAAGCACCTTAGGATCCTTGGATATTCCCTTGTAGCTTCTTTCTTTCCTCTTAAACTCACCAGTACAGTGAGCCATGCCCACACGTCTTTGGGAGGCGTGGAAGGAAATAATTTCATGCTAAATTTTGAAAACTGAAATATGTTCTCTACTTGAAAACATACTTTTGAAAAAAAAATGTAAGTTTTTAGGACAGGAGGAACTTTGGTGATTAATTGTTTCTGAAGTAGATAGTCTTTCACAAATAAATTCTTGAATAGAACCACAATATAGAAAACGGGGAAGCCCAGATGCTTTATTTGGAGTATTATTTACCTCAGCGCCCCTTTGTCCTCTTGCATCTATCCTTTGATGGCCCTTATAAGATGCAGAGTTCTCCTAGACATAGTTTGAAGGCCCTACTCAGAGTCATCCTCTGAGATAAGAGGATTTGGCCAAATATCTGGTTTAGAGCTTTAGTATAGACTTTCTTCATTTGATATCTAGCATCTCACACATCTCTGAGATATTGAGCAAAGGCCAAATTTGTGATCTCTAAAGTTCCAAATTTCTTAAGTTAAATCCCACTTAATCCATATAGTTAGCATAGTAGCATGTCCCCCAAATCCATGTCTGGAGCCTTAGAAAAAGACTTCAGTTAGAATAAGGGTCTTTGCAGATAAAACTAAGTTAAGGTCAAAATTAGAACACACTAGATTACAGTAGGCCCTAAATCTACTGAGAGCATCCTTATAAGGTATGGAAAGACATAGAACATAGGGAAAAAAAGCATGGTACCGATGGCACAAAAGATTAGAGTGATGGATCTCCAAGCAGAGGAATGTGATAATTGTTAGCAACTACCAGCAGCTAGGGGGGAAGCCGTCTCACAGCTTCCAGAAGTAGCCAAGTGCCAACACTTTGATTATAGACTTCTGGCCTCCAGAATTGTAAGACAATATATTTCTTTGTTTGCAGTCACCAAGTTTGTGGTAATTTATTGCAGCTGCCCTAGAAAAGTAATATACTCTGTTTTTTACTTAGTAGGAACTCCAACATTTGTGGAAGGAATTAAATCAGTTCAATTCAATACAGTGGTTGACTAAGGAAAATATTTAGCTGTGAATGTTTGAGAAGGGAAGGAGATGCTTATAGCTGGGTGTGATATTATGAAACATATATTTTGGTGATTGTCCATGATTCCTGATTCATAATTCCCTCCCCAAGGCCAGCCATAGAAATGGAAGCTCTCTTCCTCAAAGTAGGTCATAGAAAGTCTAATCTTGCCCCATCTTTCTATTATGTAGTTGGCCATAAGGAAATTTTCTGACCCATCTTGTCTGATAGCAAATAAAACCTTCATGGGATAGGAAAGGGTGAAGTGGCTGAAGGGAGGGCAGGGCTATAGGGAAAAAAACAAGAACCAAGACATATCGTGTAAAGGTACAAGATCCCAATGATAAATGTAACTATATTGTGTGCTTTAAATGTGCCAATAAAGTTAATGGGGGAGAAAACCCTTCATGATTTCCTGCCCCATACCTAAGAAGTATGAGTGCTTCACAGAGAAGCCAAGGATCTGAACAGACAGCCCTAGCTGGATCCCCCACCCAGTATATAAGCATTAAATTAGACCTTTTTGTCAAGTCACATTTCTACGTGGTTGTTCATGCTTTAGGCGTGCCTGTGCAAACACCCACAAGGGCAGGATTCTGAGAGCTTCTAGATAGCTGAGCATGTACAGGTTCTTGGAAAGTAGCCCATCTAGAGAGGATGTGGAAACTCCATACCCCTTCTACCATACCCCACTTTATGCAACTCTTACGTTTTCTTTGTAATACTCTTTACAGTTAACCCAGTAAACATCAGGAAGTGTTTCCTTGAGTTCATGAACTCCAAATGTTTGGAACCTACGTTAGCAACTGTTTACAACTGGTCAGTCAGAGGCACAGGTAAAATGACCTGAGCTTGGAAATGGCATCTGAAGGGAAGGAGTAGTCTTGGACACTGAGCTCTCTGATGTAATCTCCAGGTAGTGTCAGTACTGGGGTTGTATTAGGGGTCCCCCAGCCGGTGATCACTGTAGAATTGATTGATTGCTCACTGGTAGAGAGAAATCCCCACCCTTTCTTGGGTCACAGAAGTCTTCTGGGTCGATTGTAACATGAGAACACAGAGAAAATGCCTTGTTTTTCCAGTACACTGGAACTAGAGTAAACCCATTTTCTCAGGGCCATGAAGGGACCCAATGACTACAGACAGCAGATGATACTATGACCTTCACTGTTGGCTACCTGAGGAATAACTGCAGTGTTGAGGCTTCCTCAAAGGTGTTCTGGGATAATGAGAAATCATTCCTTTTGTTCTGGGGGCTTACAAAGAAAGAGTACAAATTGCATATATGCAGGTGGGAATTGGTAGGCAATTTCATATAACTCACAGAGAGATTATTTTGAGGATATTATCTTTCAATAGATGGCAGAATGGCTATAAAGTTATTACTTCTTATATTATGCCACATACTGCCATCTTGACCTTTGTTTTTTTAACCCATGATCAAGTTTTACTGGCCCTATTTTGTGAACAGATTCCTTGTCTGTTTTGTGCCTCCACATCCCTCACTTAACCATAGTTTTATTCTTATGCTGTATGCTCAATAACTACATTTCTACTTATTTAGTGTCCCTGCAGAGTTCCCGAAATGTAATGAAGTATCAACTCTCCCTGTAATTTATGCATACATTTATATACTGAACTGTAGTTTAATCAAACTCCTTTGCCTTGTGTAGTATAATAGCAATATCTAGTGAAAGTATATGAGGTATGTGTTTCGTAATTACCCCAGACAGCTCATTTCGGTTTGCTTCCTACCTAATCCCGAAATTCCTGTCTTCCTGCACTGTAAACACTTTGCTTCCGTCTCATCAATCTCAGTTATGTAAATGAAGCAAGGGCAGTGACACAATGACTTATTTCTGGGTGTTATCAAAGGCCTTGGTCTCAGGGAAAGAGCTGACAAAGGCACCCAGCAGCGTGATCCTTCATTTGACAGAAAGGTGGAAGCCGACAGGCTGCAGAGAACTTCTCAGGCTGCGTGGGAGGAGCTCTGCTGGGTGAAGGCCCACAGAGACCACAGAGACTGGCTCAAGTGCGGGCCCAGGAACCTCACCCACCACTCAGGACTGCGCGTTCTCCGGGGCACACTTGGAGAGCAGCCATCCCAGTCAAAGTGCTTTCACAGGGAGTAGTTTATCCTCTCTGGAGATCCAGGTTCAACGCCTCTTTCCTATCTGCGATGAAGGCCAACACTGATCAGCAGGGCTCCAGAAAAAAATAATGGTACTTCTCTTTTTCACAGCTAGCTTTAAGTCTTTCTTTCTCCTTCTTTCTTTCTTTTCTTTCCTTCCTTCCTTGCTTTCCTCTCTCCTTTCTCTCTTCTCTTTTTCTCTCCTTTCACCTCCCCTCCCCTCTCTTTTCCTCCTGCTCTTCTTTCCTCTCTTTGTCTCTTTCTCTCTGCCCATCTTTCTCTGTGTCTGTCTCCAGCTCTGTCCCTGTCCCTCTCTCTGTGTGTCTCTCTCTCCCCCCTTCCCTCTCTCCTTTTATTTCTATTCTTTTTGTTTGTTTGTTTTGGTACCGGGGATCAAACTCGGGTCCTTGTGCTTGCGAGGCAGGCCACCGAACCGCTGAGCTAAAACTCCGGCCCTATTCCTTCTAATACAAAAGATGTTTTATATTCCCCACACTCACTGTTGATGGAAGAGGCAAATCACCTTAACAATGGGACCGAGGAAAACACATCAGCTCTGATCTTTCCAAGTTAAAGCAAATTCAGAAACTTCATTCCCCGCACAACAGATGATGTCATCTACCATGCCAGGACATTGTGAGAATAAAATAATAACCAGTGCCTGATATGATACTGAGCACTCCAAAAATTTCTCTCCTTCTTCATTTCTAAGTCTTTTTCTGTCTACGTGATGAGACATTCACCCGACAAACATTTGTGGAACACGTGTTACATAACAAACACCATGCAGGAATCTGGGCACAGAACATGGTCATTGAGCACATGTTTGATGACTGGCTGAGAGGGTAGACATGCACAAACTAATGACAAACTTATATTTGCAAATTCTGTGTTCTCTAAAGAAAAGGCACAAGCTGTGCTGGGATCCTCAGGGCAGGTCAGGATGGCTGAGTTCACCAGTGTGATTGCATCCCATGAGCACTGAAGAGCGAGGGGAGAAAGCAGTTCAGGCAGAGCAGAGGAGCTAACCTACAGAAAGGCCAAGAGGTAAAAGAAGCCGGAAGAATCTGAAGGACTGAATGATATTTCCTAAATCCATTAGAAAAGGAAGTTTTCAGAATTTGGCACGTTTTCCTTTGACAAATTATGCCAGGGTTTGGGGGGTGAAAAATGCCATGTGTAAAACAGGAAATTTAGTGCACCTGTTGTGTACATCCCATGGCAATAGGTGGCAATATAATGACTTGAATTATTGAATTGTGTGCTATTCTCATTGCATTTTCTCTTTCCTGAATGAAATAACCCAGTCTTTTTGGTCCCTTATTGTAGAGAAGATCTCAGTTTCAAAGTATGGTTAAAAAGTACTGGAATAGGGCTGGGGATTTAGCTCAGTGGCATTGTGTCTGCCTTGCAAGTGCAAGGTCCTGAGTTTGAGTCCCAGTACCAAAAAAAAAAAAAAAAATTTTTTTTTACTGGAACATGAACTCTGGAACACTGATGAACTTCAAGGGACCATGGTTGTACAAAAGAGATGGAGGCAAAGATACATGATCAGGAAGAATAGAAGAAAAATGAGGAAAATCCTTAGTAATATCTCCACCATCACTAAAGAAATTATTTGGTTTAGTTTGATTCAGAGAAAACAGAGAATAGAAAATATACACCTTGTCTATAGAGTAAGGTTTGCATATTGTATGCAGTAAGTATATATTTTTTTTCTTTCCTTTTTTTTTTTAATTTTGGCTAAATTGCTCAATTGCCAAATTGGGCTAGAACTCACAATCCTCCTGCCTCAGCCTCCCTGAGCACTGGGTTGCAGACATGTACCATCGTACTCAGCTTTTGAGTATCTTTAAGTGAAAATTTTTTGATATCTCCATCTGTAACTTTCTCTACAATGTACAAATGGACAATGTACATTACTTACACATCTAAAACCCATTTTTCTGGGTTTTTAAATTGTTCTTGAATCCATGCTTTGCTTATTTGATCACTTTTTATCATTTGGTGACTGACAAATTGTGGATCCAGGGGCTGAGATACTAAATGTCATTCAAGTTTTGAGAATTGTCTGACCCCTCTGATTTTCAACTCTAAGGTAAAAACATGTATTGTTTTGAACCTCCCAGCATCCATTCACCCTTTTCCTTGAGTTTTTTGTAATTCAGGCATGAAATCTCACCTACACAGTCAGGTTACTGACTCCACCCCTACCTCCATTAGCAGCTCTTGGTTGACTTAACAGAGTGGCGTTCAAGTCTCATCCTCTGGACTGCATGATTTCTTCAGAGAACAAGGCCAATTAGGCCAATCAGACACTCAGATATATTTACTATGAACTTATGGAGAAAAGAGTGTACTTGACCCTCCAAGAAAACTGCTGCAAAACATATCTCTTTGTGCTAAATGTGAATAAGGAGCAAGTATTTTCTACTACATGTGGGCACCCACCTTCTGAGGTTAGGGAAAAAGAGAGCTAAGATAAGGGAAGAAATGGTTCTTTGACTTGCCTACTTCATGACTCTTTGTGTAAGATACCCTCCCTATTTTTTTTAAAGTCAGTTAGACTCAAGTTCCCGTTATCTCACAATAAAAACATTTTTATGGGCCAGGGATTTAGCTCAGTGGTTCTGCCGCCTGCTTTGCAAGCACAAGGACCTGAGTTCAATCCCTGGTACCAAAACAAAACAAAACAAAATACAACAAAACAAAACATTTTTACAAAAGGTCCTTAATTTCTCACCAACATCACTTCACTTTGATCATGGTACTAAAGAAATGTACAAAACTTGCTCAGTTCCTTCTGTGTGACAGTGAACAAAACTGAATTACAAAGGTGAACTGTAGCTTTAATGGCAATAGATTTAAAATAACATAACAGTCTTTAAGTAGAAAATTAGTGGAACAGCATAATTATATGAGAGTAAAAATAATTACACAACTTTGTACAATTGCTCTCTTTCCCACACATACACAGAATTTCCTCTGACTTGACTTCCCCTCTTTTTCCTTATGGACAGGTAGACCTGGACTTCTGGGAAGGTCGCATCAAGATTAGACTCCTGGGTGAAGAATATGTATAATTCTGATACACAGTAAAATTGAACATTCATGGACCTGCCAGGCTGTTTCAGTACTTAGACCATAAATTTCCTAATTCCCCTTTCATAAATAGGAAAATCAAGGAAAAAGAAGTAACAGCACAAGAAAGAAAAACAATGAGCAAGTAGCTAAATCTAAGAAAAGAACACACACTGGTGAAAGGCCAGAAGAGATGATTTAAAATTTTTCCTTCTGCATCTTATTCATTTATCCTCCTACTGCCAGAAGCCTGTGTAAACTGATGAGGAAAAATGAAAATTAGTTTCATCAGACAGAGCACTTTTGTTGGACTCAGTCTTGAGTTGATCAGATGAGGCAGCTGAACTGGGAATGAATCTTCCCTGTGATTAGCTCACACTCCAAGTAGCCAGGCACCTGTGAGGGTATAGAGGTGGAAAGAAGATAATAATTGGCCTCTTATCTGTTATAATTATGTGTGTTTCAAGTGGATGTGAACTGTGGGGGTTGAGAGGGCTACATAAAAGGGGAAAATTCTGATGTGAGCTCTTCAGTCATTAACTCTAGTATTCAAGAGAAAAGGAGATATAATTTTAAACAATAGAAGGCTTGAGAAACACAGACTTTAAAATAATAATGTTTACCAAAAATTAGGACAATTGTTCATTCCTTCATATCTTGCAGCATCTTCATCATACTAATAATTAGCACAGCTACTGACTGGACATAGAATAAACTGGATTTTTTCCCCCTCTTTTTATAGAAAAGACTCTGAAGTCTCGAAAAAAAGTTTCAACAATTTCTTCCTTTTTAAATGTAATTTTCAAGTAAAAATGAACAGAAAATGAGAATATTACAGTGTAATCTTTATGTGTGTGGATCATAAGAAACTTGTGGGAAAATATTCAGTATTTTAGGAAGATTTCCTCTTTCAAAAATAAAGCATTCCCAAAGGGTTTAGTCTTTTCTTCCCTTAACATTGGATTTCTACTCAGGACAAAAAATGGGTTTTCTTCTTGATGTGATTTGTTTTGTTTTGCTTTGTTTCTGCAAATAAACATACTTGGAGCAACTCCAAGTCTGAAACTGGGAGTTTCACTAGGACTTTCAGGTCCAGTTTTTCTACTCTTTATTGAAAGGAAAAAATTACTGACTTCCCTCCCAATTACCTTTTACCCACTAAACTAGAATTAATGGCCATAATCCAACATAATTAGCAATGATTCTTATTTTAAACCACACCTTTGTAAAACACATTTTTTTTAAACAAAGAAGCCGTAGTTCCATCTCACTGTCATCTTCAAAAAGGTAGGTAATTTGGTTCATTGATAACAGTCCCATTACCTTGAAAATAATCTCGCACTGCCATTAAGTATTCGTTCAAAAACTATAGATGTAATTTTCTATCACCTTACTAAATTTCAGCTACAGCCAATTACTATCAGTTGGTACCCACCCTCAGATTTCCAGCAGCTTTGGGGAGGACATTTGGGTCTTCTCACTACGGAGGTCTCTGTGTCTAGCAAACTTATCTCTGGAGGTGTAAATACTGCTAGAACTAGAGTTACATTGGCACAGAAACACAAATAAAAAACAAAAGCGCTGGCTCTGTCTTCCCTCAGAGATTGCTACTTCCTAGAGGAAGAGCTCTCAGTGCCTACTCCCAGCCAGCCAGTGCAGGGAAAGCCCTAATTACCCTTCCGAGTCCTGGCACTTAGACTCTGTTTCTTCTTTTGGATCAAGACCAAACAAAATGTGAAGGGAGAGAGAGAAAAAGGAAACGATGGGGTAGTAATGCTATTCTTTGCTCAACACCTTCAGAAAATTGCTTCCTTTCTACAAAATGGTGATATGCACTCTCTTCTGCTGAGCTGAAGTCTGAGATTCATACCATTATTCAGATTGATTGATTACTTAGATTTATGACAAAAACTATTCGTGCATCATGTCTTATTACAACAAAGAATCTTTCAAGAGGGAGGGGACAACTTCAGTAGCAAATGGATGTTTATCACCCATTTTAATTTTACGCATATTTAAATACATATAAAATATTTACTCTGCATTTTTTTAAATCAGAGTTTATTTTTATCTTTTCTTTCTGCTTTTGGCCTTCTTTTCTTCCTCTCATGATCACACACACATGCAATTTCTTGAACTTAATTTTTTTCTTTATCTTTTGTCCTCTTTAGGTCAACGTACGCCATTTCCCACATCTCTCTACACTGACTCCTCTCTAAATCATCCACCACCTACCGTAATCCTCAAATAATAAAGACATTGGAAAGAATGGTATGTAAGTTTTGTTTTTCTATTTCAACCAGGTGGTAGCCTCACTAAAGATAATTCTGTCACTTAGATCTCTGCTAGAGAAGAAAATTTTAAACTTTAAATACTTTCATTTATAACAAATTACTAACATTTCTATATAGAGTTAGACAACTAAACTGCCTCACATCCAAAGTGCTAGGTAAAAAGAGCCCAAAATCAGGACCAGACCAGGATCATAACAAGCCTTTATTATGGGGAGGACCTGCTGAGCTGTCTCCGAACAAAGGAGAGAAGGCTGTATGGCTAAGACAGGGAGCGCTTCTTATAGAACTGGGGTGGGCCTGAGAGGAATTGGGGTATGATTGAGTGACACAGAGGCTAGGGATTGGGAGAGCTCGTGACATCACTACAAGGGGCTTGTGTCACCACTAGTTAGGGACATCTTAGGGCGAGGGAAATCTAACACAAAATTTGTAGCGGACAGCATTTTCTTAAATTTTATTATACTCTATGAAAATGATCACAAATTCTCAGGTGAAGAGCTATGTGACTTGCATATCAAATTTTTTCAATTTCTTAGAATACATGATCATATAACACATACCTCACACTGAGCCTTTGACAGGGAAAATTCCTTGTATATGTTTGCTGAGTGGATAAATCAATGGAGTAAGGTTTTAGCAAATTACTCTGGCTGCAGTGTGAAAGACGAATTAAAGAATGGGCAAGCTGGAACTGGTGAGACCAGCTAGGAGATTTTTAATGACATTGAGGTGATAAGTGACGGTGTTCTATGAAGAGACAAAAATAAAGACCAAGAACGGCATACATTTTAAAGATAACAAGCAGGTAGCATTTCCAGGGTTTGTTGCCTAAGTGGATATGAGGCCAATACCCAGGGGATGATAAAGACAGGAACTCCTGGGAACCCACAGTATTTACTTATAATTGAATATTTCAAAAATTCTACAGATGTAATTAGGGAAAACATAGACATTTCTGAGTTTATAAGACTTAGAGGTCATAAATACTATCGCCTTCCAAGACAGAGACCATCATGGAGACAAAGGGCAAACACACTCCTGGCCATTAACCTGTTACAAAAGCATGATCTGTATTTTCTTTTGATCATCAGGATCTTAAAAAGCTGCTTTTGCTAAAACAGTGACTCTTCACTTAGGCCTACAGATGCCCAGTAGATAACAAATCAGAACAGGAAGTTTGGCCTTAATTTTGCATCAGTCTCTTTACCACGTAAAAACTTTGGGTCACATCTATGCTCTGCTCTGCAGATAAGCATGTTCATCATTTAGACTGTGTCTGTCTAAAAACTGGCAATACAAGATTGGTTAGTGCTAAATTCATATAATCTGTCTCATCCTTCAAGACTGAGGACATGAAGAAGATATTTACAGGAATATTCAACAACAAATGGGTGTCTACAAGTTGCCAGTCATTGCCCTAAACCAAGGATGACTTCAGATTCCAGCACAGCATCCAAAAAGCTCAGACTGCACCTCCCTTGGAGGCTAGATTGTTCCCTCGAGCAATAAGGATTTGGAGATGTGCCCCCTTCGACTGCTCAAGCTCAAGTTTCTTCATTTTCTCTTGCTTTCTAACTCCTCCCGGTGTCCCTCACTGACACACCCTGAAATGCTTTTCTGCTCTGAGAGGAAACCTCAAGAACCTGAGGCAGGAGATTAGGGCATGGTCATTCATCTGAGCAAGTGGACATGACCTGTCAATCACAGAGATCTAGAAAACATGGCAGAAAACTATTCCCAAGCCCTGTACTTGAGACCAACCACAAAGCGCTACCTTCAGTTATTGGGGTGTAGGGCCAAGCAGGTTTTTGATAAAATGGCCTAGCTCTGACATCAGGCTGAGTAATGGGGGACACAAGAGATACCTGCCGTTAACCTGGTGACCACTGTCAGCTTTCTCAGTGGCCCATTCTCACTCTACAAAGCATACTGCTTTTCCTACTTTCAATAAATGTAAATCATTGCTACCTTTTCACTTGTCTTGCTCAGTTCTCTGTTAGGGACGACATGAAGCCAGAAGGAATCTCTAGAAGAAGCCCACAGTGGTCCAGAACCTGGTAATAAACCTCCCTGTGCCAAGATGAGGTCCTTATCTGTGCTTTAGTGACCACTCCTTGGACCCTGGCTGGTAACACTACCGCATAGGGCAAGAATAAATTTTGCTGTATTTTCCTACTGTTCCACAGATTATGCACAATAGCAAAGATGACTCTGGCTGTTTAAATTCAAAGTATTCTCTTCTTTTAGTTATTTTGACCACAGTGACTCCTACTTTGGTTCTTCCCATCTAGCCCTAAATATTTTTATTTCATCATCTTTCTATCACAGGTTTGCTGCTTCCTCCCCTTCAGTGATTGCCAGGGCATGAACAGGATAACAAGAGAATAAATTCCTAATTTGTTCATTTAAGGTTTTCATGGAATCAGTTAGTGCTTGGGCATTTTCAGTTAAACATATACTATTTCCAAGCTTGTTTTTCTCACTCGTTCATTCTTTTCTCCTTCACCATCACTGACCTAGATTCCTTTCTCCAGATGTGTTCACCTCAAACTCAGATTAAAAGGAAGAAAGGATGTTCATTCCCTAATCCTTTGCCTTCGGTCACAATCTGGAGAATTTCTCTACAGAGAGAAAGGTTGGAAAACATATTTCTAATTCTTAGGAGGAAGTAATTAAATAATTTCCTTTTATGAAACTGTCTTTGTTCTCTTCTTGAAAGGAAAGAGCATCCCCTTTATCACTTTAAACAGGGCAAACTAGTATTTCTAACCCTCCTCCCTAAGTTAATTAACATGTAAATACTTGTCAGTAAAAGGTAACACTTCAGCAATTAGCATATAAATGGACCAGGGACAATATTCTGCCATAAAGGAGACAGCTTGGAAGATTTTGCCAAATGTATTTGTGAGGGAAAAAATAAAATAAAATAAAGCCTTCATCATTTCCACGTAAACAGTTATGAAATAGAATGTCAATTGAAGCCTGGGGTAAGGGGAGGACTACCCTGTCTGGATGAAATGAGGTGAAGTTTGCATACACAACATGGTTTTATGTGTATGTTTACTCAAGTCACCCTGATGGAAAGTGACTAATTGTTTATGTCCAGAAAACACATCATGTTTGTTTGATTTTAATGGATACCATCAGCGAAGAAAACAGAAAACCATAGGTGGGAAAAGAATTTAAAGGCTAATTTTTCCATCTTGGGTGTAATGATTAGTACACTTCCACAATTGCACATGCAGGGACTGCTTCCACTCAGCCCTGAATTTGTGTTTCAAATGAGGTAATTGTGTACCTAATGATCCGTTTGCACAAGCAATTACCTGATTGGCATCTGCCAGGTGAGCTTTTGAGAGATAATAGGACACATAACACTTTTTCCTTTGTATCCATGGTGGATTAGTTTAAAAAATAAAATAATTGTAGTTGCATGTGCGGTATTCTTTATAATAATTCTGGGATCATGTGTGAATGTTATACTCATGCTAATAAAACATATGCCATTAGTCCAAAAGGAAAATACACATGCTCTGTCCATGCTGGCAAAAATACTTGTTATTTTATTTTTATTATTAATGCTATAACATATCCAAATTTATAGGGAGAAATAGTAGAAGAATTTTATAGGGAAGAAATGGTAGAAGAAACCTGGCTTAAAATCCCAGGTAAATTAACCCATCAATTCCAGAAAGCCTAATATAGGTAAGTCCATGAAAAACACTGAATCACAGTTCTTTAAACTGGAGATAGTAACGTTGGTCGTTTGGAAAGTGAATCTGGTTATTAGTGATTGCATTCTGAATTACAAGAGTCAAGACTAAGTAAATCATATTGATGCTCACCCTGGGTCAAGGAAATGTCTAGGGGACACTTATGAATGTTGGTCTTTTCCCTCCTCCACCTCTCTCATCACCAGGTGATAGATGAACCAACCAGATGGAAGTCATCTCGACCTAGGAAAGTTTGAAGCCAACTTATCTGACTTGCTGCAGACCTAACAAAGTTCCTTTTAGGCTAATTTAGAACACAAAGGTTGGGTCAAACTATATGAGTCTTCTAAATTTGAAAAGTTGACACGTTATCAAACAACGTGACGTTATCAAACGTCAGCCTAAGAAGTATAAATAATATAGGAAAGTAGACATCTGCATATTAAGCCTCCATGTACCTGAAGGCTGGCCATTTTCTTTTCTTCCTGTACTCAGAAAGCTGTGTTGTCTAATAGTACTTTCTGTGATGATGGAAGCAACACCATCTGCCCCATTCAATGTGGTAGCCACTAGCCACATGTGTTTTTTTAATTTTTTAATTTTTGGGTACTGGGGATTGAACCAGGGTCTTTGTACTGTACTACATCTCAGATGCCTTTTTTTATTTTAGTTTAACAGGTTCTTGCTAAATTGCTAATTTCCCAGGCTAGACTCAAACTTGCAATCCTCCTACCTCAGCTTCCCAGGGCTGGGATTAAAGGTGTGTACTACACACCCGGCTCATGTGTGGCTGTTGAACTCTTCAAGAGTAGCTAGTAGGAATTCAAGAAAAGAAGTTTTAACTTCGTGTATTTTTAATTAATTTTATTCAAAGTTAAAAAGCCACATGTGGTTAATGGCTACCATATTGGGCAGTGCAGCAAGGAAGGAATGGGATAGTTTATCATATAATAACTCAACCCTGCATACTGTATAAATATTTAATGTAATCCTCCTTTTCTATGGCAATCTTTGACGGTGTTTCTTAGCCTTTACTCTACCTATTCCCTGTTTTTATCACTAAGTTTAAGAAGCATAAGTATGTAACATTACAGTGATTTACTTTTAGAATCCAGCCTAAAACTAAACCAAACATGGAAGCAAAGATAGAGAATTTCTAAGGATTTTAAACCTATAATGTGATTGTTGGTGAACACTAGATGTGAGACTGTCATCTACTTTAGGCTGAAAATCAGTGAGAGGTTGTGACCTAGTGGAATACCTAAAATTCTGTATTCTAAAAAGTCTGCATAACTTGACTTAACTTAAAAGACATAGATAAAATAATAAAAATAATACTATCGCAATTATAACAGTTAATATGTTTTGCAGGTGCTGAGTTAAGGATTTTGGTCATGCTTTTTTTCATATATTTCTCATGACAGCCTTAGGACACGGTTATTATTTTTCTAATGTTACTGATGAGCAAAACTGAGGTTCGAAGCCAGACCGGTCAGACGTCAGGGCCTACTGCCATAAGCACTGCGTGACGTCACCTTACACCACATGGAGGGCAGGTTAGTCTGCAAAACAGATGGGATGTCCTAGGTTTCACAGAAGGGCAAACATTTCTATGCTAGGAAATTACTCTGGGGATCCATGAGTATCAGTGAGTCAGAAACTAGGTAAACTGCTCAAGAGACTATCGAGACCAAAGAGCATCTGATCTGGCCTTTCTCTAAGGCAAACAATGATCACTACTCTTCCTAGAGAGCTGGAAAGATCCACTCCAGCCTAGATTTCTGTGAACATTAGCTCCCAGAAATGAGCAGCTCGAGGTCATCCCGTGGACAAAAGCACACTCATGCTTAGGCTGCATTAAAATAAGGACTCAAGGCCTATCATGTCCCCAACAGTTTGTGACTTGTATGACTTGTTTCCTTACTTCCACTTTAGAGTGTGTGTGTGTGTGTGTGTGTGTGTGTGTGTGTGTGTGTGTGTAGTACTAGGGATCAAACATAAGGCCTTCACAGAAAGCTGCGTGCCCTTTTCTTTTCTGTTCTTTTCTTAGGCAGGGTCTTATTTAGGCACTAAGTTGCCTAGGCTGGACTCCAACTTGGATCTTCCTGCCTCAGTTTCCCAGAGAACTTGGATTGCAGGCTTGTGCCACCCCACCCAGCTCTTGCATCCTTCTTGAGGATTGCACTGCTGCCTGTGTCCAGCTGGACTTTCACAAATGACTTATAGTACTGTTCCAGACCGCCATTCTTACTGAAATGTAGATTCAATGGTAAGATTGTCTCAGAACTCAAAAACGACAATGTAGTGCGAAATAAAAATGTCAGAATACTGGACCAGGGATTTAGCTCAGTGGCACTGCACCTGCCTCACAAGCACTAGGTCTTGAGTTTGATCCCCAGTACTGCCAAAAATACCAAAAAACTTTCAGAATACTACCTTCTAGAAACAAAGGTGGTAGGTACAAAGTAGAAAGTGACATTTCCTCTAATAATACAAAAACCTGCAGCATATGCATAAGACCCCAGGTCATTGTACTCATTAAGCTAACCTGTAAATACTTATTTGCCTATGAAACTTGTGATCAAGTGGTCTTTGAATATATTCTCCCCAACAATATAAAAGAAACTATTCATCATTTTAAAAAATTAAATATAAAATATATCCATAAATAGAGGTATTGATGATAACTAAAAAAGTAATTTTCCTGGATAATTCTACATACCAGGACATGATCATATCCAATTAAGTTGAGCTCTGTTAAATAATCACTGTGTAATGGGATAGAATCACAGTAATAGGATTTGTTTAAAGCAAGGATGGAGCCACTTAACACATATTAGATATCTTAAATGCATTAAGGATGAAAAACGCCACTTGATACAAAAATCATTTGGAAGAAACAGAAAGAAAATGAGAATGTTAAGAGTTAGATGTATGGTTTCTCTGAAGTCTTTGTTCACAATTACAAACTTTGTTGCCCAGTAATTCTAATCGCTAACTAATCTGAAAATAGAAATAAAAGAGAAAAAGCAGCTCAGGAAGCTATGAGCTATGAGAACACTCATCCTTCAACTTTTTCTTAGGAGATCGCTGATCCCACCCGATCAAAGATTGGAATGAAGTAGCCAGGACAAGATCTCAGAAGGTCACGATGGCCCTGAACACATTGGCTTCTCAAATAGAGAACTTTTCAAAAGGAACTGTGAATGCCTTGTCACGCTTGAACAAGATATTAGTTGGCTAAGCTGAGAATCAAATATGGGAAATTAGTTGCCATTAAAAGATCGCTTCAGGCAGTTCATTTCTCATCAGCCAAGCTGTGCAGGCCTCCTGCTGTGGACAGTGAACATTAGCTTACTAAATACTTCAGCTCATCAGACCCTGCATTACTCATGGATGGGACTGAATTTGGGTGATGCGGGTGGGGGAAGAGGGAACAATCAATAAGAAATGTAACTGCTGGCATTTATCTGGGTGGAGATTAGTTCTTTATGCTATTCAAATATATAATTGTAATTAACTGGCCCAGATATTCACAAGTTATTGTTAAGAATAAAATAAACTTGCTACAAAACATTTGGAGTTAACCAACTATTTAAAAAAATATAGTGAGTTCCAGGTCAGTCTCAATTACATAATGAGACTCTGTCTCAAAAACCAAAAAGAAAAAATATATATATTCATACAAATTTACCTTACCCTAAAATAAAAGGTGGCGTGTGCACGTGTGTATTCAACTTGGAGAAGTAAACAACAAAATCTTTACAGTAATGATTTGGGAAGGTATTGTGGAATGATTGTTTTGCAAACAGTTTTATTTATCTGCATTTTTAATACTTTGAAATTCCATCATTACCAATAATCCGTAATTTATAATCAACATTTATTACAAAATAAAATAATAAACGTTAAACAAAGGGTCATGTCTAGTTCTCCTTCCTCTTCTTTTGGAAATACTTTATTTCCTTTTGAGAAACACTCATTCCTATGGCCTTCTGAATATATGAAAAGGAAAATTCCACCATAAGTATAAGTTAATTGTGAGTGGAAACTACCACTTACTTGATCTGGATCCTGTTCTGTTCCAGCACCTCTAGGATTGTACCACACGGGGAAGTCTTGGCATCCAGAGTCATCTGACAACCTCCCCGGGCTTTCTCAGTTTCCAATATTTGTACATATTCTCTTCCCTCCACAAAACAAATGATATGTTTGAAACACATGATATGTTTGATATGCCATGGAGTTTGCACTAAATATGGGGAAAAACAATAGGCTTTGGAATCAGATGCTCTGGATTTGAATCTGGATTCCATGCTGTGTAATTGCTGTGTGATCTTGGACAAACTGCTAATAACCTCTGAGTTTCAAAATCTTCATACAGAAAAAGAAAGAATAAAACTCGCATCATACAATTGCCTCGAGGATTAAAGCAGACATTTGTAAAGCCTCAAAGGGTGGTAATCCTTGCATTCTAGGTACTTTTACTTTCCTCCTTCTTGATACAATGAAGTAACAATGAAGACCATGAATGGGAAAAGGAGCAACAATGGTAGTTTAAATGCTGTAGGGTATGGAAAGGATGGCAACCCCAAAGCTTAGAACAATAAAAGTGTGGGTGCAAATATCTTTAGAAGTGCAAACTGACTGATGGAGTGTTCGTACACTTCAGAATCCATTTTTGCAAGAAGCTGAGAGCACCGCCCTGTGGGAGAGAGCTTTACTGGAAGTACAAGGCTCTGTGATAGAGAGAGAAAGAGCCCAGCATTGCTGCCTGCCTTGACAGCCACGTGAGCTGGTAAATGCTCCTGAAGCCCCAAGCCTTTTCCTCATCTCTAAAATGGGGATATCACCTACTTTTTTTTCCAAGAATTATGGTCTGACTGGAAGTTTTTTTGTAAAGTGGGAAATACTATTGTTAGGATTCTGATTTGCAAGTGAATGACTTAAAGACTTATAAACACAAACCAAACAAGCACAAGCAATTTCAGGAGGGTCTCACATAGCATCAAATGCAGGGAAGACGCCTGAGTCCAGAAACTCCTGGTAAAGCGATCAACATATCCTGCTTGCCAAGAATATTCCTGGTTTTAGCATTGAAAGTCCAGGGTCCTGGGAAACCCTCAGCCTCAGTGCAGACAACTGGAGACAGCTAGTTCTCTTCTCTCACTGCTGCCCCCGAGTGTCTCTCCCCTCTTTACCCTGTGTAACCATTTTCCTTGGCATCCACCGTCTGTGTGGCACTGTCTACAGTAGGTCCCAGTCCCTTCATTTTGCTACAGTGTGGCTTTCTTCATTTTTCAATGCCCATGAGGTGACTGGTTTACAATAACCCCATTTTAAAGTCTCATGCTTTGCTCTCAAAAAATAATCCAAACTGTAAGGTTGACATCTGTATTTTTATAAAGTCTACTTTTAGAGCCCCTAAACTAATAAGTTCAGTAAAGCCCTCAGATCACTTACTCTTAAATGAAACCATTCAAGCACACTCTATGGCTTTGAGAAATTGTAGACTGCAGGGAGGGTCCTTGTTTCTAAAACACTTTGATACATGTCGGTTCCCCTCCTGGACAGAAGGTTCTAGGTTCTAGGACAGCAGCAACTGTGGCTACTTTGCTCACTGTTAACCTTCTCTGCTCTTTGTGTTAACCTTAGTGCTAAAGCCCAGGAGAGCCAGTGAACAGACAAATGAGATAAATGCAAATGAGAACAGGAGAGAGCTGTGCTCAGAGATGCATCACACACTCTGGGCTGGAATCTCAGGGAAGGAAGCAGAGCACTGCGGTGTGTGTTACTCAGCGGAGACTTCAGTGCTCAGGAGAAGACACATGGTGAGAGGAGCGAGTGTCGCATTTGTTCACTGGCTTCTTCACTCATGGAATTTCCCCTCTTTGGACTGCACCCCTACTCCAGGATACAGGAACCTGTATGCCAGACCTGCTGCCAATGCCAATTCTCTTCTTAAAGTTCCTTCTCTTTAAATGCACCTTTTTATAAAAAAAAATGCAGATTTTATGAGTGTTTCCCATCATATGATTAAATTCAATAAAATAAACAACAGGGATGAGCTTCATTTGCAGTTGCTTTCTGACATATCTTTCAATTTCCTCAATGTTTCTCACTTTCTAATCACCCACTTCCACCTCTTTCTCAAACACAGATTTCTACTGCATCTTTCCATCCTGGCGGTCAGCAATGGGCTTGGATATATCCTTAAAATACATTCAGACACCACCTGAACTGAAATGAACATAGATTCCAGGCGAAGAGCCCAAGCCAGCCCCGTAGATTTTGGTGTCAGAATGTCCTCTCATAGGAGACAAAGTCGTTTGTTCTGTGGTTTCTCTCCAGCATTGCTGTGGTTCTCAACAAGTCAAACTGGTATAAAACCTTCATGATGCTACCCACCTCCTTGTGCTTCCCTCATGTTGGCTGACTAGCAGCTTCCAGCGAACCATCCAGCACTTGCCCATTTGCTCTGCCAACTCTTTTACTATAGATGACCACCACAGGTCTTCAGAGAGTCTCTCTGTCTAGTATTGGCTGTCCTTGGATATGATCACGTTGTTCAGAGCTTTTGACTGAGTTGGCCAGTAAACCCTCCTCCCTCATTGGCTGCCTATCAAGAGAAGCGGGACAACTTGGTTTCCTGGTTCCAAGAAAGAGAATTCAACAAGATGTGGATCAAACTATCCCAAACTCCAAATCACCTCTGTCAATAGTGTCATCTGTGCCCAGGAAAGAGAAACTTGCCTGTTTGCCCTGCTCCGTTTTCTGCAGCACAGAAGACAATTGCTTCCTTGCAAACATGGACAGATTAAATACACTGCATTCTGTCCTTTTGCCATCTGCTTCTTGCTTATTTTATTTTAAGCTGCATGACTAAACTTTATTATCTGATGGGTGAAGGTGCGCCCTGCTGTTGCTGGGCTCAACTCCTTGAGGCTTGGAATGAATGTAAAGTTACAGAGCAGATATGCAAAGGGGTGAGTCAGAAATCAATGGGCTACTGTGCAATTAGCGCTTGCTGTGTCAAATACTGAGGCATTAGCATTCACGATTCCTCCTGGCAAGATTCACAGCAGGAGGGAGGGAATGATGGAAGGAGAACAACAAAAACCGAGCTTTGTTTTGTTTTATTCCTCTAAATATCTATATTTGCATAATATCCCTTCTTTTGTGCTTCCCACAAGTGCTGGGAGGAAATTTCTGTTGCTAAGCTCTTTGTTTCTAAAATTTTTCTTGATTCTTTTGTGTCTTCTGCTTCCCTACCTGATCCTTTTTGCCTTATTTTCTTAAGTATCTTAAAGAATTCTGTCACCACTGCCCCGATACGCGGGCAAAGAACTCCTTGGGAACTTGCAACTGCTTTGGATCCCTGTTCATTTGGATTTCTCTAGCATTTGTTCTAGTTTCCAGGACAGAGACCCAGGAAAGGCAGAAAGGCACTTATCTCAGGTGAAAAATTTAACGGGAGGCTGAAATCTTAGTAATCGTGATAAATATTTCAATGGAATGCATTTAAGAGGTTTTTTTTTTAGACTTTTAAAATTTTGAAAGAGTTGTAGTTTCAAACGCAGTTGTGAGAAATCATACAGGGACAGTTCCTCACCGAGTGTCCCTTTACCCAGTTTTCCTGGATAGTGCTATCCCGTGGAGCTACAATAGCACAACTAGGGTATTGACTTTGATATGGTCAAGCTAGTGCACACTTTCATCAGTTCAAGGACCCTCCTCCTTTATAGTCATCTTCACCTCCCTCCCAATTTTACCACCTCCTTAGCCCTGGGCCATTACTAATCTATTCTTCATTTCTACAATTTTGTCATTTGGGGGATGTTATTTAAATGGAATCATAGGATGCTTTTCCCCCCCTCAGCGTAAACCTCTGCAAATTCGTCAAGGTTGTTTCATGCATCACGAGTTTGTTCTTTCTAGTTGCTGAGCAATATTCCATGTATGGGCGTGGCACATTTTGCTTATTCATTCACTCTCGTTATAGTTCAGCCTGGCTTTGAACTCACTATGTTGCTCAGGCTGGTCTCAATCTCTCAGTGATCCTCCTGCTTCAGCTTCCCAAGTGCTGGGAATACAGGTGTGTGCTACCATGCAAGCTCATAAGTTTATGTTTTTGCAAAATTGCCAAACTGCCTTCCAGAGTGGTTGTATCATAGCACTCTTCCTGTCTCTAGCCTGCTTTCTGGCTTTGTCACTATGTTTTTATTTTAGCCTTCCTCATAGACATATAGCAATATTTCATTGTGATTTTAATTTGCATTTTCCTAATGACTAATGATATTTAACATCTTTTCATGTGCTTATTTGCCAGCTGTATAGCTTCTTCAAAAAAAAAATCTCTTCATGACTTTTGCTCATTTCCTACTTGGATTGTTTGTTTATTGTTGAGTTTAAAGAGTTTTTGAAATACTCTATAAATGAGTCTTTTGTTGCTATTATGATTTGGCTTTTAAATGTGACCCAAAGACCCATATGCTAAAGGCACAGCTGTCACACTTATGGGCAGCAGTCTGGCCTCTGAGCAAGAAGGCCTGGTAGAAGGAAGTTGAATTACCAGGGGTGCAAACTTGGAGGGGACATTGGGACACTGCCCCTTCTCCCCTGTCTCTTTCTCTTTCTGTCTCTGCTTCCAGGACACCAGGAGATGAGACTTCCTTCCCCATGCGTGTCTGCCCTAAGGTACTGTATTACTGCCCCAGGCCGGAAGTGTTGGAGTCAAGCAACAGCAGACCAAAAACCAAGGAGACCAGGAGCCACATAAAACTTTGCCTCCTTTTAAGTGGATTTTCTCAGGTATTTGTCATAGTGACGGAAAGCTAGCAAAGATGGATATGCAAATATACGTGTATTTCCCACTCTGCAGCTTGTTTTCATAGTCTTCACAAGATCTTTCAAAGGGTAAAAGTGGTTAAGTTGTGATGATTTATCAGTTTTTTCCCTTTCTAGAATGTGCAATTGCTGCCAAGTCTGAGAACTCTTGGCTTAATCCCAGATCCCAAGGTTTCTCCTATATTTTTCTAAAATCACTCTAGTTTCGTGTTTTACATTTGATTCTATTTTGAGCTGATTCTTATATAAGATAGGAGATTTAAATCGGGAAAGCACCTTCCTTCTCCTCCTTCTCCTCCTCCTCCTGCTCCTCCCCCCAGCCCCCTCCTCTCCCTTTCCTTCTTCCTCCCCCACCCTTGATGTTCTTTTCCTTCTCTTTCTCTTCCTTCTCCTTGCCCTTCTATTTCTTCCTCTTCCTCTTTGTCTTCTTGCCTGTTTTTTAATTGCTCCAGCGCTATCACTTAAAAAGACAACTGTCCTCTATTGAATTGTTTTTGCACTCTTGTAAATAATCAACTGAGCTACTTCATGTTTCCTTATTTTGAGGTCTCTGTTCTGCTTCTACTGATGTCTATGTTTAGCCCTCCATCAATACTATGCAGTTTAAAGACGCAAAAAAGAAAAATGAAAACAAAACCAAAGTATAATATTGTAAATAAGGCTGGGGGTAGAGCTCAGTGGTAGGATGCTTGCCCACCATGCACAAGTCCCAAATTCAAGCCACAGTACTGTAATAATAAATAAATAAGTCTGTATACGACATAAGACTAGTACGAGAATTAGTTTTGAGCCATATTAGAAATCAAGGAAAAGGGAAAAATTAGTAATAGAAATCTTTCTGGTGACTTTCAGTCTATAAAATGAACAACTAAATGCTTGCACATTTTATAACCAATCAATATACCACATACCTGTATGTAGACTGAAGACATCTAAAAAATGTATACAAAGAAAACCAATATAAAACATATTTCCAAACTTTTGACCACTTTAAAATTTAAAACCTATTTGCTTTCATCCAGATGTTTAGTAACTTGTAGATAGATGATATCGTCAGGAAGAACATACAAGATACAAAATCTTCATGAGACAGGAATATTTATTACTACTATAGATGTAAGTTTATTATGAGTGCTGCTTAAAGAAAGAAAGAAATGATGTAGTATGGTGAGAATATATTAGGTGTCAAGTCATTACTTTTTGCAATTTTGAAAATGTCTTTGCATAACTGCAAGAAAGGAAGTGAAAAATATCTAATATTTCTGGCGTGGGCATAAGCCATTCACAATAGATACTGGCTTTAAAAGACAGGTAAGTCTTCATCACCCCTGCCTTGAAAGCTCAAGGTCCTGAGTTTGATCCCTGGTACCAGAAAAACAAAACAAAACAAAAAACAGGTAAGTCTTTCTTACATAAATCAACACAAAATAGAAGTGATCATGTAATTGAGTTATAATGTTAACTAATGCCTTTTATTTTTATGCTCTGCTATTAAAATAATACTCCAAAGTTCCTTGATGAAACTTGTATCTTGATGTTCATTAATGCCTGCTTATTTTTTTTTCATTGAGTTTATTGGTATATTTTAGGTATACAGTATGGTTACATTCATCATTGGGATCTTGTACCTATACATGACAGGTCTTGGATCTCATTTTTTCCTCTTGTCCCTGACGTCCCATCAATGCCCGCTTATAATCTTTTAACAAATACTTATTATGGTCATATTCAAAACTGTCATGCAAAGCATGATCAAAAATACAGTTTATGTGTAAATTTTTGAAAAACCATTTATTACAGTGAAAGACACATCTTCCTTAGTCCCCTTAAACTACTTCCCCTGCCTTCAAACGCACTTAACCCATCATTCTTGCCACTTCATGAAGCAGTTCTCATGGTTTCCTTTTGAGATGATCTTAAATTGCACAGTTGTGGCTGCCTTCATGTCTTGAACCAATTCAAAATGTTTGCCTACATCTTTATCTCAACTATACATATATTTATTTCTACTGAAAAAAATCCTCCTGGTATGAAATATCTGAGGAAAGTGGCTTACGAGATATCTTTGGGTAGTTCCTCCCTTCTAAAATACAAGTAATTAACTGATTGATAGATAATTGTATTTCATTGTTATTAATTTCCAGGTCCTCTAGAGTCCCTGAGCAGAGGCTCAAAGTTCACTTTTCTTACGTGTTTTTTTCTAAACAGTAAGTTTCCTACACCGACTTGTTGTATTCATTTATTAGTTTTGTAAAACAAGTATCTTGTTCTAAAAAGCCAATTTATTAATATAATGTCATTAATATTCTCTCGAATTACTCATGAGAACTTGAGTGAACTTGAAACAAGAGACTGGACACACAATTGGTGATATGAAAAAGCTTTTTTATCCTTCCCTAACTAAGAAATATTACTTTCATGGGCCGGGATTTAGCTCAGTGGTTCTACTGCCTGACTCATAAGTGAAAGGTCCTGAGTTCGAACTCCAGTACAGAAAAACAAAAAAGAACAGAAATATTACTTTCTAAAATGTTTCTAAGGCTACTTAAATTACTTTGTTTTGAAAAGTTCCAGGACTCCTGCACTAACAAGTTAAAACACCTGCCTGTCCCTTTCCTTCCCTCAGCCCTGTCACTTCTGACACCACCTTTGCTTTGGGTGTCACACCTGTTCAGTCCCCGGTACCCTCCTGTTTCACAAAATGCCAAGAGCAGATCAATGGGCATCAGTGTAACCAGCAGAAAGCCCACCATTTTTCAGTGTTTACTACAGTGACATCCTACGTGGGTCAGCCAAAGAATCTTACCAAATGATTCCATTAAATTGCAAATACTAATTTAATATCAACTATACTAACAATATTAATTACTATCAACTTTAGTTCAGTGCAATGTTAATTTTATATAAATCCCAATTTTGTGAACTCATTATTGGGTTAAGACTATAGCATTTTGGATACTCCCATCAATGTGCCACATTACCAGGATGTTCCTGTTTCAGTGGTATGAAGAGAAGTGGTAACAGTGATGAAAGTGTTTTAGTGATTTATAGAACAGGGTTGCTCTGGAGAGGACAAAATATTCATATAACTTGAGCAACAGGCACTAGATGTACAAACGAGCTAAGAAGGAAGCATAAAAAGGAGTTAAAAGGGAGCAAAGAGAAGACTTGGGATTGACACACTCACAAGCAAAGGACAGAAGGGTTACAGCCAATCAAGGAAGTGCATGTACACACTGAAATAGATGCGTGAAGAGTGCCAAAAGAGTATTTTTGTTTTGTTTTGTTTTGTTTTGTTTCTTGTGGAAGACAATAACAGCTTCAAGGTGCACACGTGTTCTCCGAGGAAGGTAATACTGGAGGTAATAAAGGCAGCTAGTGGAGGCATAACCATAAATCAGTTGTCTACATTTGGAGGTGTCTATTAAGAGAAAAGTTCCCAGGAAAAGTGGTGGGATATACCATTCTATCCTCATGTACTTCCAGGGATGTGGCCAAGGTCCCTTCCTTCTCTGAGTTCCTCTAGTTTACCCATCTGTGGCCCTCACTTGGTGCTTAGGACCTACTGGCTTGTGTTGTTCTTTATTTCTTTAGGAGCTTGTCTATTTCCAAAACAGCCTATGAGCTCTTTAACAAAGCTTTATATTGTTTGCTGCCTTGGCTTACATATAATGTTAGTGATAGGAATCATCTAGAGGTGGTAATGTTGAGTCAAATAATAGAAATAGCTGTTTCTGTGCCCGTGCCGCGTACTATGTCTTGTTTTATTTAAGCTTCCTCCCAGAGTACTTATTATTACCTGTCATTATCTCCGACTTAAAAATGAGGACACTGAGGCTCAGAGAAGTTCAGTAGCTTGCTTCTGCTCACAGGGCTTGTAGCTGGCAGAGTTGGAATTCAAGTGCAAAGGTTTCAGATCTCAGCTGCTGAACTTCAGTGAGGAAGATTTGTATACACTATCTCATTTCCTTTTTCCTCATTGGCGTCCAGAATTCTAAACAATGAGGATTTTATCAAGCTATTCAATACACCAAGTTGTTTTATGTCTGTCTCTGGAATCTTCAATTTTCTTGACTTTTACTATTTGTCACCAGAAGCAAAATGATTTATGTCGGGGAGAAGCCTGAGGTCACTGTGGCTTTGATGAGCACAGGGTCTGAAAAGCACTTGATTTCTGACCAGCAAGAAAGATAAATTGTCCAAAAGATGTTGCCTGTCAAATAGGACACTTTCAGAAACAGAGGCTATGCAGAAGCCAGGTGGATTATCAGATAAAACATAGGCAGTCAGTCAAATTTGAGTGTCATATAAGCAATATTTTTGGCTTAACTTTATTCCAGGTATTTCACAGGACATACTTGAAAGAAGTATTCCTTTTTAAATCGAAAATCCAAATTACCTGAGAACTCTGTGTTTCTATTTGTTAAATTTGGCCCCGAAAGCCAGAGCACATTCTTCTTATCTTTCCATGCACCGAGGAACCACAGATCTGAATTGTAAACCAAGAAGGGAAGAAGGGAAAGGAACATTTCAGGACTGCTGCTCAAAATAAACTGGACTAACTTAAAAGAGGTAGGAAGGAGTTTTGTTTGAAGTCTGAATCATACTCACTCAGAATAGGGAAAACAGAGGTAAGGTTGACTGAACTTCAGAAAAGGCTAATCGTTTGGGATATAAGACATTGATTCTGAAAATGCATGGATGTGAATAGAAATCTTTATTTCTAAGATTTGTCCCATTCTTATATAATTTTTATTGTTTTTTAAATGAAAATTTGCTGCTATTATAAGGCTGACTACATCATATATTTTGAAGCAGTCTAAATTTTTTTTACTTTGGAAAAATAGCATGCAGAAATTACTCTGCCAGTGTCTCCGATTTTTTTTTATTATTGTCAGCAATCTATCTAAATGTTTCCCTGTAATTCTTTGCAAGACTTGAAATTTAGAAGCAAATCAAAGGGCAGAGCAGTTAGTGTCATGGCTTAGGCGTCTACAGCAGCTTCCCCTCTTAGCTGGTTAAAATACTCAAGATCCCAGGAAGTTCCCTGGAATATCTGAGCAATATCAGGAATGTCATGGATTTTGAGCATGAAATTTGTCTTCGACATCCATGTGATTCTTCTAATACAATGAATAAATCTGGTATGATTTTCTACAAATTGCTGTAGCTAACATTTCACTGTACATTTTTAAAGACACAGACAGACAGGCACACACACACACACACACACACAGAAGATGTGGGTCATTATAGGACTCTTGAGTATTCATTTAGGACAGTGCATATTTGCCAGTGTTCTACAGCTGATTACTCAGGGTAGAGACGATGTTTGGACTCTTGCTTTTCTTATAGCAGCATGTGCTTTGAGGTTATAAAGTTCTCATTAATATTTCCAATAAGAAAAGGCATCAAACTGAATAAAACGGTTTATTCTTTTACATTTCCTTTAAAAAATGGAGCACTGCAGAAATTACTGTAAAATAATATTAATAAGCTCTGTGGATTTTTAAAGTGATACTTTGATTTTAAAAACAACAACTAAGCAACTACTGTGAATGAACTGTGTTCAGTACAATGAAGAACACAGTAGTAAAATGAGTACAAAGAAGAAAATAAAACAGAAAACTGCTTCACACACTGGATGTAACTTGCCTATACTCACAAGCAATTGGGAATGGACTCTTTTAACCTCATCTGATGAGCTCTTCCCTGCTCTCTGTGTGTCTGTGAGTGTGTATATGTTGTGTGTGTCTATAGATGTCTGTGTGTTGTGTTTGTGTTCAAGCTGGAACTGAGATCTATTGCTCTGGTCTTATGCCTCCAGATTAGATTACAAAACAGGAATGGAACCCATAGCAGGTGCTAGTTTTATTATCTATTCCCAAATTTTCTACAATTAGGTAAACAAGAAGTGATGAGTTGTAGCATTTTCTACACTACCACAGCTAATATTTGCACTTTGTGCTTACACAATGCTTTGTGAATACAGATACAAGCTTCTGAATTATTCATATGTCATTTAGTGAGATATATTTTATAAATATAAATCACATGGAGTTTCCAAAACCTAAAATCATTTAGACTAATTAGTACATTATACAATTTAACTGTGTAATTGATTTTTTTAAATGAATCGGTCCCTATGCGAGTTTTTAATCCTATAACAATTGGTTTCTAATAAACTGTATAAATAAATAAGTGATTAATGCATTTACATAGAAAGCAGTTGATAGGTCTTTAGGCACACTGAAAAACCAACACATTGGTTCAGAAAGTCCACTAGGATGCTAAGCACTACTATAGTCAAAATATTGACCAAGTATTACAGAATGGAAATTTTAGACTATAATGACAATTACGCATCTCTCACTCTTTGGCCATTAATGTAAGCAATTACGTGGCTTAAGCAAGATATTTCATTTACTTTGGATACAAGGTTAATTTAATTTAATTCATATAATTTGGAGGGGACATGTTATTAGTTATCTTTGTAACACCAAGTCCTCCTTCTTTTGGTCATAGATCTCTAGTTTCCTTTGTACCATTAAACAAAGCTTGATGGTACTGTCAGTCAAAGAACCTTGTTTTTCCTCTATCCATGTGGCAGGCAAATGAACAAACTGTTCTCCCAGAAATATAAATCCTGCGCTGAATGGCAGAGAAGGAATGTTTGCATGTGACTCAATCCTGCTACAGCGCTTGGAGAAACTGTCCTGCCATTCATGAAGTAATGTTGCTGAGCTCCCTTGAAGCTGCCTGGCTCCTGCCCTTTCCTGCCTAATTTTCAGTCTCTGCTTGATCTTAAACTTTCCCATAATCTTGTAATAAATTGGCTTTAAGTTAGCCAAATTCTTCTGCCTGCTGATTACATCCCAAACTCCGACTGATAAAATTTTCTTCCTCTGGGGCCCAGGGATTTAGCTCAGTGGCACCGTACCTGCCTTGCGAGCCCAAGTTTCTGAGTTCGATCACTGGAGCTGGTGGCGGTTGGGGTTTTTTTCTTCCTTTGAAGCTAGTTTGGCACTGAACAGTATTGGAGGGATTACTAATGTTTAGCAGTGAATCTGTGGTTGTATAATTAACCATTGATCTTGCAGCTAAATAGACAGTCATATCCAGACTAATGCAGTAAAGGACATCTTCCCTTTCAAATATTTCACCTTTCATCCTAATCTAATTATCAAGAATTGGTCTAGCTAGTAGTCAGCTCAAAAGATTCCAGAATTATTTTCAACAAACCATTGGATATTTTGTGGGTATTTATTGTCATCTATTTTTATAATAGATTATAGACAAGAGTTGCTGTACTATTTTGTAAAGTGCATTTTCAGTTCAATTGTACCTAAGTCTTACTTCTTTCATAGCTACCATATCTAATCATCATAAAATGCTGTTTTCAGGAGTGAAGGAATTGGGATGAGAGACCTTTTTTCTCAGGGATCCATATCATCTGCTCTCTTTGTTTCATTTCTACGTTCTCCTCCTTTGGCAATCTAGGACAATTAGTTTCAAGTCTTGCAGAGTAAGGAGAAAGACAGCATAATAAGTCTTGCTTTTTTCATATCATATATTCACCTGAAATTATATTGAAGTATACAAAATCTCCTGTGTACTTGAGAACCAGGGCTCTGAACATCAAGTCCATGGTAAGCACTAAAAATACACATTAGTTAACATTTTAAAGTATTTCCTTGCTGTTCTACAATTAATTTCTGTTACTGAACATGTCAAAACTCATTATGTGGAAATACATCTTGAGTCCCTCTGATTAACCTTGTTCCTAATCAAACATGGGGAATTCAAGATTTATTGAACTGTGTTTCTGAAAGATGTGATTTTTCTACTAGCGTCTGACTGTTCAGCCTAAACCTGATGTCTTGTAGATGAAAAATACTCCATCAGGAAAGACGTGTAAAACTTTCTAGGGGTAGTCTTCTTCCTATATTCTTTGTGGAGAGTCTTCATTAACCTGTGCCTGAATTATTGTGAATAAGGAAAATTGGAATCCTATCAGAGATTTTATTGGGGTTTTTAGGGATGCATAAGCGAATAAACGCATGATCAATCCTGTCAATATAATCCAAAGCTCTGGGCAAGGTTCTTTGTGTCACATGGGTTTTAACATTTCTCCACAGCAAATTTCCTTCCCTAACTGTATTTGGTTTCTCCTCATTACTTGGTGTTTGAACATTTGACCACAGGGAGCAAAAAGAGATGAACCAGAGTATCCAAGGGAAATCACGCTGGAATTACAACCCTGACCAAAAATGATGAGTTTGCACTCATGTAATGGGAACACAAGCTGTAAATCCCTTGGTGACTCCTTCGGAGGTCTGTCATGTATAACTTTCCCTGTATGGTGGGTTCCTGACCAACATAGAGTTGGGAACTGTTAAGATACTCCCTACCTCTAAATTGCTATTTTTCAACAATATTGACTCAGAAAAAACATATTAAACTCAGAGAATGGAAACCTGAGTTGTTTTCATCCCATTTTCAACACGTACTCTCCAATGGACTTAAATTCTCATCCTAACTCTTTCAAATGATTGGTCTGAGGATTCAGTATCATATTGTATTTGAAACAGCTCAATAAGTCATAACTGATAGAACTGATGGAAATTTTATTTTTCATGTTTATCTAAATAAATTTAAAACTTGAATATAATGTAGTTTCATATAATGCCTAATAAACGTAATTAAAATAATGACATTTAATAATAAAGTTCAATAAATGCCATACAAACTACTTATAAAGATTCTCCACTGGTTAAAAGTGATACAATTTAAATGGAATTTCTGTTAATATCATGTTTAGGGATTGCAACAATCCATTAAGAAGTCTGTGAACACAGCCAACTATCACCTGTTAGTTAAGAGGAAAACCTAAATTCCTGGGAATATAGCCTATTTTTATTCCATGTTCATTTTGGCTTTCATTTTACTTAACATTGTTTAGAAGACCAAATAAAAAGTTTTAAAATTTGTATAGTACCCTATGATATCATGAAATTCTTTCAAGAGAGAGAGATCAAAGCAACATTAAATTCACTTCAATAAAATCCAAAAAAGTACAATAAAATAAGATAAGATAAATTAACATTATTTAAGGTAGAAAGTTCTAGAAGAAAGACATCTCAGTCCACACAGAGGAGAAAAGACAAGCAAATCATTCCTTCCTAAAATAGATCAATGACACTGAAAGAACAGCTCTGTCTCTATAGGGAATCATTTACTTTTAAAGAGGGAACTCAGGTCAAATAACACCTTGAAAAGAGGACTCTCGCAAAGGGCCTATGACCAAAATGAGCAACCTTGGCAACCTTGCTGTCATGAGGAGAAAAGAAAGCAGACTTCTGGGGGATGAGGGTCAGGAGCTACTGTTGTGACCCACCATAAGACCCATGCAGCCAGGCGTGGTGGTGCATGCCTGTAATCCCAGCACACGGGAGGCTGAGGCAGGAGGATCGCTGCGAGTTCGAGACCAGCACGGGCTACGCAGTGAGTTCCAGAGAAGTCTGAACTACATAGTGAGACCCTGTCTCAAAAAATAAAAAAGACCCACGTAGGACACAGAAAGGGCTGCACACACTGCTGGGGATTCATACCCACGGTTGTGGGGTTGTTTTGCTTTGCATTTTTTTAAAATATTAAGAATTTTTATTACAAATGGCCTTATATTGAAGCACAAGATTCTAAGATCCCTCAAAAAATAGTTCTGTATATTTTCTAAAAGGAAGCAGCTCTTATTTTTGAAATTAAGAGGAAGAGCTAATGACTCATTTAAGTTTAACATGGCTTTGAATTATTTTCCCATTTAGAAATTATCTCATTAGCTAAGTTAATAAAGAGAAGCATTACAATTTTGCTTTTAGTCAGATGAAGTAAAGAACTGTCAATAGTCATTGTTAAATGAAGGCAATATTAGACCAATGTGTGGCAAAAAATTTTCAGAGCTCTGGAGTCTGTGGAGGTAATACAGATGTTAAAATTCATACCAAGGTTGATAACATCTGTGTCAGAGGCACTAGATGGTCTACAGCTACACTGAGAAAGCAAATTCATAAACTACATACAGTAATACTAAACAAATGATATCTGCATTTTACACTGAAAATTTAGTTTTCATGTATCTATGAAAAGTTTATGTATGCTATAGTAATTTACTTGTAAAAAATATTCTGACATGCATATTCTCAGGAAAGATTTCCTCTTCTTTGATATTCCTTTCATTTTTCTAATTTTTGTTTGTTTGTTTGGCTTTTTTGAGACAGGGTCTCGCTATGTAGTTGAGACTGACCTGGAACTCACTGTGTAGCCCAGGCTGGTCTCAAACTCGCAGCGATCCTCCTGCCTCAGCCTCCCGAGTGCTGGGATGACAGGCGTGCGCCACGATGCTCGGTTTCATTTTTCTAATCTTTGAAGCTCCTTGAAGGAGTGGAACAGTCACATCCACCTGTAGATGACACTGTGGTAGACAGCATGGATTTCGGAGCTATTGAAACAAAGATTCAAATCTTGACTCTACTGCTAGTATCTCTTTGGTTTTAAACTGCCTCAAATTCTGTAATCCCTGAGCTTTTTATTTATAAATAAACAAATAATTCATTTGCGCAGACATTGATTCCAGATCTCCCCCAAATATATAATATATGCAATCTACATGTATCTTCCCCTATATTTTAAATATTCTTTAGTTTAGTTACAGCTACTAAATGTAAATGCTATGTAAATAGCTGTTATATTACATTATTTAGGGAATAATAACAAGAAAAAGTCTACATGTTCATGCCACATGCAATTATTTTTATATATTCTTAAAATTTATTTTTAGGGTGTGGTGGCACATGCATCCCAGCATTTAGGAGGGCAAAGCAAGAGGATCACTGCAAGTTTGAGACCAGCCAGGACCATCTAGTGAGTTCAAGGTCAGCCTGAACTACAAGTGAGGCCTTCATTTTGTTCGATTTTTGGCACTGATTAATTCACTTCCAATTGTGTTCAACTTCTCTTTCTATTTCTAAACATGAGGAAGTTATGCTTGTCCAGGCTTGTGCAGAAAAATCTGATGAATAAGGCTCATTTTGATGAAACAGCTTAAGGATCACCCATGGTTCGGTGAGTAACCTACCAGGTGATCTGGAACAAAGCGGTCTATGGAAGCAGAGGTGATAGTTTTCTTGAGGCCAGTCAGAAGCACTCTCTCCCACGTCGTTCTGCAGAAAATGGCAAAACTGACCAATGAGCACTTGGAGAATAAGAGGAGCACGGAGAGCGTGATGATCAGCTTACTATGACAGGCAGATATTACATTGATCATAATTAATAGGCCTTTGGCATTTCCTGGGCACCAGGTAGGCTTTCACTTTCAATTCTCATTACAATTACCTTTAAAATAAATCTCCTTTTCTTTACAGTAGCTTATGTGAGTTTCAAATTCTTGGCAACCAAGATTAATGGCACTAATTAAAAATTTTGGCATAACTTTCACCCTAAGTACATCCTTACCCCTTGGCTACTATTATGGCTTGGCTCTAAAATGACCCAAAAGTCTGTGTTCAGAGGTAGAGCTTTGGAAGGTGACTAGATCATGGGAATCTATTTATACATGGGTCCATTCATTGATGCATTCATGTGCTGGTAGGAGCAAGAGCTTGGCTGGAGAGGTAAGTTCCTGGGGGTGTGAGCTGGAAGGGTGTATTCTTGTCTCTGGCTCCTTGATTCTCTCTCTGCTTCCCGATTGCCATGGACTGAGTGGCTCTCCTTCATCATGCCTTCTTGCCATGATGTCTCTGCCTTGGAGCCAGCCAACCACAGAATGAGTCGCTCAAAACCATGAACCAAATTAAACCTCTCCTCCTTTAAGTTGTGGGTGTCAGATATCATGTCTAGTGATGGGAAAGCTGACTGATATAGCTACATTGCCAAGGCTACCATAGGAAGACACCTCTAAGAAACCTGGTACAAATTAGCATCACCAAAGTGACCAAGACAATGCTGCTCTGCACCTAGTTACACTGCTCTCTGTGCATTTGCACCTTACAGGAGACTTTGTTTCACAACCTACCTCCCTGCATGAGCAACCTTATGTAAGTAAAAGCATCATCCTGCGCTTCTGCTATTCTAAAATTCATACTGTCATAGAAGAAATGAATACAAGCAGGCAGAGCTCATGCATGGCAGCTACCATGAGCAAACAGAGTTCTTTGTATATAACATTCTCATCTCCCACCAGGAAGTGTCTGTGCTCAATGGAATGTCTGAATCTTGCAGAAGTTTGGGAAACATACTCTATGGGGTTTTACACACTTTTCACTTTTCACTTCCCAAGATGTCCTTGTTTCATGTGGCTAGTTTTGCAAGGTCTACTCTACCCCACTGTAAGGTAGAAAGCAGAATCTTGTGTTTTGAAACAACAACAAAAAAAAAGAATAACACCTGCACAGGCACATGAGCACGTGCTCGCACACACACACATACACACACACACACACACACACACACACACTCACACACACCTTGAGCCTGAGTCCTTAATTTTTACTAAATGTCACCTAAACTATTAAAAGAGGACAGTGAGTGTTGAAACGTATTACTTATATGCGAGGCAGCAATCAACTACATTTGCTTTATAGCATTAATCATAGCTTTACAAGACTACACTCAGAGAAATTATTATTTATATTCATTTACAGAGAGCCTAAGCAGAATAGAATGTGATTTATCAGCCCCAAAGACTGATGGGAGAAAACACAAAGGTAGCCATGTG
This sequence comes from Fukomys damarensis, assembly GCF_012274545.1. Lineage (NCBI taxonomy): Eukaryota > Metazoa > Chordata > Mammalia > Rodentia > Bathyergidae > Fukomys > Fukomys damarensis. Next base: position 21,307,557 of record NW_022900917.1, on the reverse strand, counting down.
TCTTACAAGAATTCCTTGTCACTGGAACAAGCAGAGATCATTTAATCACTAGGAAAAAGTGGTGGGGCCAAGTGGGAAGTGTGGAGTCCCAGACCTCCTTATCTCCTGGAAATACGTCTAATGTGCTGTGATAGGAAAAAGCCCAGATAAATAACACCACATGAAGGCAACTTCTCTGTTGACAAAGTACTCTTGCAGTTCACTCACTTTCTTCTCGTGGAATGGTTCTAGGTCAAAGGAACAGACACCCTCCAGGTTCTATTGCTCCACATTTTCAGGCATGAGGGTCTTTCCTCTGGCTTACATGCGTCCTACTATGTGCCAGCAGATTTGTCTCATGCAAGTCTACTCACGCAGACAGTTATGCTAAGCAGGTCTGAGCTGGTTATTTCCTGTCACCTCTTGCTTTTAGGAGTTTGAGAGAAGCCATCAGGACTGTCAGGGGTCTCCCTGTGTCAGCATTTTTTTCTGGAGTACATCTATGGTCAAATGGTGGAAGTGGTAGACAGGCAAGAAGACTCAGTCTCAGTCTTGGGCACAATCGATTAAACAGCTCTTTAGCACTGGAATTCAATGTCATTTTCCATAGGGGTTACATTATGAGTCCATAAAAATTAAAGTTGAAAAGGGACATTTTAAAATTTCAGTTTGAATAAGTTTACCAAATGATCCAACAATTTCATTCCTTGAGCTCTACCCAAAAGAAATGAAAACATAATGCATGTCTATATAATAACATGTATGTGAATACTGATAGGAACGTTAGTCACAGAAAACAAAAAGAGGAAACAAACTGAATATTCATCACTTGGTGAATAAATTGTGGTATATCTATATAATGGAACAATATTCAGCAATAAAAATCATGCTAAGTAAAAGAAGCCAAACATAGAAGACTGTATAATGCATGATTCCAATTATATGAAAGATCCGGAAAAGGCAAATCTACAGGGACGCAAAGTAGATTAGTGTTTGCGAAGGGAAGAGTGGGGTGAGGGATTGATTGCAAATAAGAATGTGAACATTTTTGAAGACTGAAAAAAGTTCTGAAATTGAATTGTAGCAATGCTTACACAATTCTGTAAATTTGAAGATCACTAATTTGTGCAACTAAAATAAGTAAATTTCATGGCATGTAAGTAAACTTCAATAAAGCTGCTAAAGAGGAAAAAAATCCAAGATTGATCATTCATCTTAAACAGTGCAGTAGAAGGAGTAAAAAGTCATTGTGCTGGATGTTAGTCATGTCCATAGAAGTCACATGAGCCCCTTTTGTCCATCTGCATTTTTATCTTTGGCACCTGAAATAAGTACCCAGTATGCGTTCAATTTTCTTCTCTTAGGTTTATTCCTTGACTCACTAACTTGTTGGCCCATTAGTTTCTGGGTCCTTTTCTCTGATGTATGCCAATACACACTCCAAGACATGGGTTGGCATCAAAGAGAAAGAGACTTTATTGAGTTGCACAAATCAGAAATCTAGGTAGTCTTATAAATGAAAATTCTCAAGTTGGCTGAGGACAAAGGATCATTGTCTCATTGACTTCTACGGGGTCTCAGACTACCCAGGGTAGGGATCCTCTTAAGGAGAGGCTAAGGGGCATGCCAATGGGAGAGCTTATCATATCTTCCCATGTTTTGTGGAACACACATCCATCTTCTGCTGAGGTGGAGATTTCAGTGTTATAAGAGTAGGCTGCCATTGGACACCCTTCTGTAGGGTGCTGCTTTTGGCTGCACTACGCACGCTCTTTATTCCAGTTGGATAAAGAGTTTTGGTCTGGGCTTTCCATTCTTGTGTCCTGTTGAGCCTGTATTTGTGAGGTTAAATAAAGTCCACTGCCAGAGATGAGTGAAGTAGGAATTACGAGATTAAAAGAAATACATGAAGTGACTTTGAGCTTGAACGGCTCCTCCATTCCTTCAGTGTGCTCAAGAACTTCAGGTATAATGACTCAGGAAGAGAAATAAGCACATTGACATGCCCATTTTTGTGAAAAACTGTCACAATAAAAAAGTATACAAAAAAATGGATGAGGTGTCATAAAATTGCACTTTTTTATGTATTTCTCTATAGAAGCCATTTGTATAGGCATTTCTGCAACCTAAGCTGGCATCCACAAAAAAGCATACTATATACATATATATATTCGAGATCACTGAGTGTGAAACCTAATAGATTGAGAAATTCAGTTGACATTGTAAATTCCGCTGGGAAGAAAATTCTTGCTGTTGCCTCCAGGGGCCTCTGACCCAGGGCAGCCAACAAGTGCGGTTGGACTAGCACATGTTTACAGACTGGTGAACATCAGAAACATTCGTTTTCTAGGTAGTTGCATAATAGCCTTTTATTTTTGATTATTTATGCATTAGTGGCAAGCAATGGAGATGTACTATGTGAAAAGTTATTATTTGCTAATTTGCTGCTTTTAAAATACATGGCACACTATCTATTATGTATCATGCATTACAATTACAACAACAGTTTAATTAATCACCAGCACCCTGTTTTGTACCAGTCTACAGCAGAATTCTGGGTAATGGTGTTGTTTACCATTTAGCAAGTAGCAACATTTCACTCTGTTTCACTACATTAAACTGCTCAAATAAAGCAAACGGATATTGAAAAGAGTTGGCCATCTGCCTTTATTTTCTTTTACTTTTGTTTAAAAAAAATTCTCAAAAGAGAAAGAACACAGCCATGAAACTGATAGTGACAAAAAGCACTCTTTTTTTCTTCTTTATCAGGTCAGAATCTCATCTAAATGCAGTTCTGATGAATAGTCTAAAAAAATAAAAAAGAACCCTGCTTTGTGGATTTGGAGTTGGGTCTCAAGTCCAGCCATGAAGCCTAATGATTATTTAACGGTGCCGCACTTGAGGCTGGCTTCTGTAAGCCTCCTTTCCTCCTTTAAGGGTTTGATGAATAGGTCTTGTGACAGCCATTTAGGAATAAACAAGAATTCATCAGTCTGCATAAGAAGAAGCCAGTTTATAGATTAAGTTTCCTGAGGTAATTCATGAGGTCAGTCCCATTTAGATGGAGACTGTTAGGGCCTGGCTCCAGAGAGTGACCATAGAGGGGAGTCGCTCCAAATGGACCCCATCCGCACAAAGCCTCCTTTCAGAGAAAAGCCTGCCATCTTTATGACCCTGCTGCTAGGACGCACATCAACTTGTCACTGTGCAGATCTGCTAGGGCGAGACCTCATCACTCTATTAAAGAGCTCTGTGACCCTATTGATTTGAAGTATTTAAAGCAGGGGTGAAGTTCAAAGCAATTTCTTTTCTATACTATTACTCAAGTCTTTCTGTGTCTTGGCTCTAAAACATCTGCTGTCAGTTCCTTTCTGTTGTCTGACTCTGGAATCTGTCACTGGAGAACAGAGTAGTTTTATTTAAAATAAATTGGATTCCTTTTCAGTTTTCAGCATTGCGCATTGTGATCAATGGCTTATGCTTTTTCCTCTGCTGAGAGACTTAACTGCAAGTGTATCCTTTTATGTCTCTTTAGGGCAGGACCGAAGTAGCATTAGGTTCCGAGGTTTTGTAAGAGAATCAAGTCTTAGAAGTAGGTAGCAGCTACCGGCTCCTCTAATTGGCCAATCAACAAAAATAACCTTTCATTTAAAAAGAAAAAAATATACAGCGAGAAGGGAAAAGAGGAAAAAAAAAAGCATCTCCAGCTGTGGCTCCAGGACCTCAGTGCTAACAGTATCATTCTTACTTTTATTTGCTCCAAGAAATGAAAACAAAGTAAACAACTCAGTTATTTTTAAATATCAGCAGGTAACACAGAACTGGGAGTCAGTTTTGAAAGGTGTTTTGCAAAATAATGCAGGCTGCCATGCTTGTCCTCTAAGCAGCAGGACTTGAAGTACGCCTCAGGTAGTTACTGGTGCATTAGGCGTTGTGCACATATTACCGGAGTGATAGTAGGAAGCGGCGGGCCTTTCACGGACTTGGTGGGAGGCCTGGCTGTTGGAATGAGTCAGTCCTCAGCCACAGTGTTAGCAAGAAATTAGTTTGAAATGCCAAACCCGAGTTAAAACATCATACAGTATTTATAAGAAAATATTTTTAAATAACTATTTTGAATCATGGACGAAGGAACTAATGCACCCTTGGAATTGGTGCACAGGTTAACACTGTTAGCCGCAAGGCCCCAGTATCACTTATTCTTCTGGTCCTTTAGGGGTTAGCCAGGGATATTCAATGATAACTGCAGCGCAAAGCCCTTCCTCTTCTCCTCAAAGTCTTTTTTATAATCCTGCACGCCTCAGTGAGGACCGTATTTCTCTAGGGAAATACTCATAGAGCCAGCTATGTCCTCCGTTCCTCTAGCTCCCGATTCTTCACGTCCATCGTTCACAGCTTTCCCCAGCATGGGTCAGACTGCAAAGCCTGTGCCTTGACTCCTCTCGCCTCAGTTGCACTCTGTTGAAAACGAACCTTAACTACTATTCTTTCTGCAGCCCTTAGCTTTCTTTTCGAACTCAGTATTCTCTTCTGTTATGGATGCTTAGCGTCTTGAGGGTCACTTGATCCTTTCCCTATATCCTGCCAGTTGCCTAGCTCTATAGCATCTACCACCGCGTCGTCTCCTAGACCCACACGCTCTTTAGAACGTTAAGATAGGGCTGGTTTCCTCTCAGATCTTCAGAGCCTTTCACCAACAGCTGTTTGTAAATTGGGTCATCTGCCTTTGGCCCATTTTCAATTCAAATTATTCCTCTGAAACGAAGTTTCAGTGGAGTCATAGCAGTGCAAACACTTCCAAATGTTTCACAGAAGCTAGAAACTAACCACCATTCCGTGAGCCTGGCATCCAGAAGCTGTTTTTCTGCCTTCCTTTGTCTGTGCTATGCTCCAAAACCACAAACCCAAGGGTTATCCTGCTCTCCATGTCGTCTCCCTCCACAGACTCTCCCAAAGGCTTCACAGATCACCCACATGCCAAAGAGTTTGAGCTCCAGCAAAGTCTTCACTCGTGAGCTCCAGAACTGCTGATTCAGCTGCCTCCTGGATCTCCTCTTGGATGAGCCCCAAGCAATTAGAATTCAGCCAAGCTCAGAGGTACCTCACCATCTCAGGGGGTTGCTTCTCAGTCATTAGCAATACTGTGCACCAAGTTGCCTATGCCAGAAGCCTCTTTTTCCTCACCCCCAGCCTCTGATCAATTACTGGCTTCTCCTCTTTCCCTCATCTTCACTTTTCACATCTTCTCTGCCTCAGTTCTGGGTTAGCAGTCACTCTATTTTCAAATCGGAAACATCCTTAACCAGTTGAAGAGTCAAAATTATTTCCTCAAAGAGAACCGATAGCTCTGCTTTAAGATCCCTTTGCCTGTGTTATTTCACAAGTCAGAGTTTTGTATTTATTTGTAGGAATTACCTCATATAGAGTCACTAACAAAAATGTTTATTGAACCAATAAATGAGCAAACAGTCCATCCTAGCAAGAGAACAATGAAACTAAGATTTCTCTTTTCTTGTTTAGGATGATGCAGAATTAATGATCAATTAACCAAAATAAGTTTCAAAATGAAGATTAGTAATGTGCACTACAAGATTGAACCCATTTTAGACTTTAATGCAATTTACTGTGAATGCTTATATCTTTACACTTATAAGAAAATAGATTTTTTTATTCTAGCATTTTTCTTTTCAAATATCCCTATATCGGGCCTAGGGTTTATGGTGTCATAAGAATGACAATTACATCATTTATTCAATGCTATTTTTTCAAATGAATTGTGCCTCAGATGATGCAATACATTCAGTTCTTATTAGTCACAACATAACGTGTGTGTATCCTTTCCAGCTTTTATTTTTTACATTTTTTCCAAAACAGTAACTATGCTACCATAATTCTGAGGTCAACAATAAACACAGTGATTCTGCTCTTCCTGAAATTTTTCAATAAAGATAGCATGAAAGATTTGTAGAAAGTGGTAATCTAATTCACTAAGTTAATTCATATGCTCTGAAGAAGTAATAAATAATATTCAACACCATTGCTTGTACCTTTGATTTGGAAGAAGACAGAGAAGAAACTCGTGGATGTCAATAGAAACAGAACACCGTGACAGGTTGTCATTGTCCAGGTTGTGTGATGCTGACTGTGCAAGAAATTTTGTCAGGTGCTCACAGGGGGCATTTTCAAAAGGAACTAAAAGGCAGTGGCCCACGTTCTATTCAAAGAGATATAAGAAAGTAAAAGAAAACATTTCTAGCTGCTAACAATTGATGAGTTTATATTCAAGTGCCCTTGTTTTGAAAATCTGAATGTTGAGTCTACCTGACTTCCAACCACTCATTTTTATTCTAATACTTAGCACGTTCTATTCTGGGAAAAAAATCATCTTGTTCATTTTTACAGCAAATGATTCAGACCACAGGCACAGAGTAAACTTCAAATGAGAATATACATACGTTTTATAGACTATTTATCTTCTACATGCATGTGTGTAAGACACGGATAAAAGACCAAAGGGCAGAGCCTTTCTCACCTCATAAAGGGCACTTAGTGAGTTAGGTGGAAGAAAGTTGCACTTCTTGGTAAGTCTCCCAATACACCTGATTCCAAATTCTGCCATTGTGTATGCTACCCTTTCATTAAAGTCCTACATATTATTTTAAGGAAAATTATTCCCAAGATATTCATTTCATCCAAACGTAGCTTGTATTTATTGATGTTGGCTGTTTCTGCAGATGATGATTAAGATATTTAACAAAATTATGATTGTAATTTTTTTTCATTTCTGGAAATATGAGACTAAAATTAACTTGAATACATGTAACTTAAATATTTTCTTAGAGATTCTTAGGGAATTACCAGAAAGCAAAAACATTCATCCTTGCCTCAAACAACTCAGAATAGATTCATTTGGGGTGTTTTGTTTTGTTTCTTGAAAATGAATATTGAATAACCAATATGGAAGAACAATTCAAACATTATAAAGTATTCTTCTGCTTACATTTTAATTCAAATATTGTTGTTTTAGTAACTACTTTGACTATAACTACATATGGCATGATAGAGCTTGATATTTAGGCATTAATATCTGTTCATCCACATTTTTAACACACTGACCAGTGCCTCACATTTTTATGTCAGCAATGTTCCATCATTCTTTTGTACTTGCTCTATGTCACCTGTAGCAGGTACTTTCATTTTTAATTCACAGAGTTAATCTGTATCAACTTCAGTTATAAAGATGCACCTCCAAGTTCAAATTTCTGCTCCAGACAAGAAGAAGGAAAAATCAAGAAGAGATGAGATTACATCAAGAGAACAAAACTAACAGAAACTCTCAGCAAAAATTTCTCTATATTTCTTTGGCCCAAACCATAGCACGTGGCCACCTCTAAATGCATATCTTGAATGCATAGTTTCTAAGCTGAGCCCACTGCTACCCTTAATGAAACCAAGGTTCTATTCATAAAATGGGGCTGTGAATCATAGTCAAATAGCTAGAAAGGCCTGTCACTGAAATCCACACTGTGAAGAGTTTAAATTCCTGAGTCTTACATTCTCTCATATGTTTAGAATCTCATTGTATTACCCAGATAGGAGGAGCACTGCTCCGGACCTTGGTTTTAAAGAACCCCCTCTGAGACCCCCAGAACCATGCTACTCTCACAGAAAAGGGGTTTTACTGGACCAAGGGGAGATGTCAACACAGAAGCCATATTCTTACCTTGCCACATAGGAAGTCAAGACATGACGGGGGAGCCCTTTCCATGGCCAGAGTGGACCTTATGCTTGAGAAAGTCCTAAAAATCCACCACTGGTCACTTGTGAGGCACCCAAAGGATGGCTGTTTGCAAAAGGTGTGGCCAGAGGTTGGACATGCAAGCAGGGTGTTTACAATTATGTGTGTAAAGATCCTCATAGGGCAGGACAGAGCCACGGGCAGAGAAATGGGGGAACACACTGTGAAAAGAGAACTTGGAGGAAACTCTCCACTTTCAGATATGAATAATGAGGAGTCCAAGAGTTCTGAATTCAAACCTGTTTTTCTGGTTCTCATGAAAATATACATATCAGGTGGCAGAGAGGATATATCATATAGAACTTTTCAGTAACTCATTTGTAATTCACATTTAAATATATGATATGTAAGTCTCCATTTGCATTTTCATACAACTGGGACAAGAATAAAAATGTATAGACTCTGAGAGAATGAGTTCTTATCTCCAATCTGGCATTATTTAGTGTCCACTTAGAGAAATTAGACATTAATAGAGCAGACTATAGTTTAGATAAACTTCTAAATATTTAATTAAAAGATAAATTGAATATGCCTATGTAATTTGACTAATATTTTAAGAAATCCTGCTAACTGTGCTTACTGATTGTATGTTATTTTTTCTTATTTCCTACTACCTCATGGAAAAGGTGCATGCCTCCTTTAAGTAAGTTCATTCAGCCTACTAGATAGAGTGGTTCAGCCATTTATTTACTCAACGTAAAAACTAACAACCAATAAATAAATAAATAAATAAGAAAGAGATTCCATCTTGAACTCTTGAACTCTTTCCATTTTACTTATTGAATAAGTATTCTGTAGCTCCCCTCTATGGGTCGAACAGTTCTAGGCTCACAGGATACAGCTGTGGAAAAGAGAGGTGAGGTGTGGAAAGGAGCAGGTGATACCTTTACATGTAGAGGCATTTTTATGCTTTGAATATTTGTTCCCTGAATGTTTGTCACTGCTGTTGTACAGGGTTTAAGAGGTGAGACATTGGAGCAGTGACTGGGCTGTATGGATCAGTGACTTTATAGAAGGATGAGTTTGGTCCCCTCTTCTTTTCGCCCTCTGCCTTGTGATGACATGACACAGCAAAACTCCATCCCTACATTCTTGTGTTACTATCTTGAAATTCACAACATCCAAAACCATGAGAACAGAAATTTATGTTTGTTAAAAATTACTCACTCCCAGGTATCCTGTTATAACAACATAAAAGAGTGAACCAGGTATCTACCAGTTAACAACGGTAATCCAAAAATTCTATCTCTCACCCTAATTTATCTTAAACAGAAGCCCATTTCTCATTATTTGCAATCAGAAAAATTATAATGTCTTTCACCCAGGCTCAAACCCACAAACAAATTTCCCACATTCACTGAAAAAATAGTACAGTATTTCCAGAACTACCACATTATAACATTATAACTACCACATTATAATAGTACAATATTTCCAGAACTGAAAATGTAACTTCATCATCAGGCCTTTAATATGGCTGCTAATGAATAATTTCTTTTTTTTTTTTTTGGTACCAGGGATTGAACTCGGGTCCTTGCACTTGCAAGGCAGGCCACTGAACCACTGAGCTAAATCCCTGGCCCAATAATTTCTTCCATATAAGCATGAACCCAAGCTGTCTTTGCACAATTTGGGAAACGCAACATATAACACCTTGGTTGATGTGATGCACACTTCAAAAGTTGCCAACTAATACAACCAGTTCTCACCAAAACAATGAAAAAAATGGATAAATATATATGAAGCAGCAGTTTCCAACATTAACAGACTACTCAGAACTGTGACTCTGGAGAGAAAAGAAATAAAGGAAGCAAAACACCGTGGCCACAGTCTGCCATGGCGTTTTCAGTGCTTTCTGAGGAGTTCAAACCAAGGCAAAGTCTCACTAGGCGAAAGAGCAGGGATGGGGCCTGGGAAGAAAGGTCAGGACGGCTCCATGTTTGCAGGGCAGAGAAGCAAAGGGAAGGGAGATTCACAGAGAAAGAGTTCTGGAAATCCGTGTCAGAATCACTTTAAATCCTTGGCTGAACGTTAACTACTGTCGAGGAGTGAGACTCCAAGGGACCAGACAATGAACAACAGCTGGAGAAGTAGCAATGCCAGGAAGTTGTGAAAGGACGGATGCTCAGAGCCCTCTCAGAGTGGCAGCTGTCTGAGCCCTGGACAGCCAGAGCAGATGCACTACATGGTGAACCCCAGGCGATTCACAGTGTTTCTATCTCATATCAACAAGCAATCAAAAGTAAAACAGAAAAAAAATCCACTATTCCAGAAGCACCAAATACACGAAGTACTTCTGGATGACTTACAAAAGATTTGTGAGCACATGGAGAAATTATTTACATTTATTATTCTGGAATCTGCACAATAGTAAGTAATTCCTACAAATAAAGGTATATAGCATGTCTTAGATTAGAAAATTCAATACTGTTAAAATTTTAATTCACTGAAATTTCAGTTCTTCTCACATTCTCTCTTGGTTCAATGTAATAATAATCAAAATCTCAGTTGTCATATTTGTAGAAATTGATAGGCTTAGTGTAAATTTCATACAAACACAAGAGCTTAAAACAGCCAAATGCATTGTAAAAATACAAGAAATTTTAGGGCCACACACTCCTGAAGTTTAGGGTTCATTTTCACTCTGGGCATCATGACAGTGTGGTACTGAAGTAAAGGCAAAAATCCAAATGAACAAGACAGAATGGGGAGTCAGCAAATAGACTCGCACATCTCTAGATGATTGGATTTTTTTTTTTTTTTCGGTACCGGGGATCGAACTTGGGTCCTTGAGCTTGCGAGGCAGGAGGCGGAACCACTGAGCTAAATCCCCGGTCCAATGATTGGATTTTTGACAGTGGTGTCAGATGCAAACAATTCAGAGATGGTATTACTTTTAGAAAATAATGTTCTCATAATTTCAGGTACATGCAAGAAAAATGAATGTCAATCTTTACCTCACATATACAACTTATTCAAAATGCATCATATACCTGCATGTACCAGTCAAAACTGTGACACTTTTTCTTTAAGAAAGCAAAGCAAAATAGGATCTTATTTTTGGCTTCTTACATTCGACACAGATATTAATTATCCATGCTTCTTTCAAATTAAAAGTTCTGCTCTTCCTTGAGAAAGAATGGCTATCATCAAGAAATCAACCAATAACAAACGCTGGCGAGGCCGTGGGGGAAAAGGAACCCTTCTCCACTGACAGCGGGAGTGTAGACTGGTGCAACCACTGTGGAAATCAGCGTGGAGATAACTCAAAAAACTAAAAGTAGAGGTTCCATTTGACCCAGCTCCTCTCCTTCTTTGCATGTTCCCGAAAGAGTAAAAGCTTCATACCACAGCAATACGTGCACACCCATGTATAGCCACACAATTTGTGATAGCTTGAAAACATCCTAGATGCTCATCAACAAACGAATGAATAAAGATGTGGTTTTATACATAATGGAATACTACCTCTGCCATAAAGAAAGAGAAGCTTGAGACAATTTGGGGTAAAATGGATTGAGATCACACTTTTAAGTGAAATAAATTGGACACATATGTTTAAATATCACATTGTTCCTCTTGTATGAGAAACCAAAAGCATTAATAAGGACCACAATAGGGATAGGCATTGAAAAGTAGGAAGAAAATGTTCAAATGGAAAGGGAAACAAGGGAGGGAGGAGGAGAAAGGGAAGGGAGGGAAAAGGAGAGAAAAGAGAATGAAGGGGAAATGGAAACAAAGCTTTGCAAATGGGGAGGGGAGAAGGGGTTAAAGTATGAGGAGGGGATGGGGGAAAATAATTAAAATACATTATGTACAGGTGCAAATCGCTACAATGATGTGATCAACATGTATGACAAAAAAAGCTGGGCGTGGTGGCACACGCCTGTAATCCCAGCACTCGGGAGGCTGAGGCAGGAAGATCAGAAGTTCAAGCCCAGCCTGGGAAACTTAGCAACTTCAGGAAAGTCTGTCTCAAAATTTAAAAAGTGCTAGGGAAGTAGTCCTAAAATCAAGCAGGGAAACAAACAAACAAAACTCAAAAAGCCTGCTTTAAGGCAAGTAAGTTAGAGAACATGACAAACTTTTTTAAAAAACCTCGGATTTTATTTGAAGACATTGAGAATCATGACAAGTATTTTAACGTGGCAGTAAAATGCAAAATTTACCTTCTGTAAAAACACTTTTGAGTTGAGATGATAAAATATTCATCCACAGTGAATATTATCCAAGGGTGGCATAAATAAAAATAAAAACATTTTCATGGGTAATACTATGTGCCAGGCAGCAGTCTGAAGGCTACACAGGTATTAAGTTATTTCAAATCCATTTAACGAACAGAATGAAGGTAGATGGCTCTAGCATTGATGAAGAAACACCACAAAACTGGGGCTCCATCCAGAGCCTGTTAGCTTCCCTTTCCTCTGTGTTAGGCAGCGCATGGAATACTGCAGCCCAACTGACATCCTTGGACACTGTGCTCAAGACCAGGGGAAAGAGAGTAAGAAGGCGCCATGCTCTTCTCCTTAGTCTAACCCTTCCCAAAGGAGTTACAATTCTTCTAAATAAAAGGGCCAGGTATATATTAGCTTTTCACAAATGGGTCTCCAGGTTGACATCAAGGGATGTTTCCCAATAAATATAAATATTTAATTTTTCATATACATATGAAATGATAGATATATTATACAATTATTAATATATTATAAACTATCAGATATATACTATCAGATATATACTATCAGATAGATATACTACAAACAATTCAGAATATAAGAAAAAACATAATCCCAGATAATTATAACCTTGGGTTGTGTTTACAAGAAAAAGGGTGGGGGAAGATTGTCACTAGATAGCAAACAGCTTGCCGAAATTTACTCTTGAATGTACCAAAGTCTTCAAGATGTGCTGCATTAGAGAAATATCCTTCATTTTGTTCAGTCCAGTGTTCCCCAAATATTCGAACACGATTTGTTTCTCATTAGACCTACACTGTCACCTGTGTTGTCCCATAGGACTTTGTGTAAGGCTCTTGAAATGGTTTTTATAACTCCACTGCCCGGGCAGCCACTAGTCACGCTGTGAATCCTTGAAATGGGGCTAGTGCAATGGAGAAAATGAAATTTTAATTTCATGTAATTTTCAGTAATTAAAATTTAAACAGTCAGGTGTTTCAAGTGGCTGCCATATTGAAGAGCATATCCCTAGAACAATGTCCATTGCACAGATTACATATCTGGCCAAACTACCACATAATAATCATGTTGCTTGCAGCGGATGATGTAAAGTGATTATATGATTTGCCTAGAATATCCACCCACTAAGAAGAGTCAGTATTTAAAGCCAGATGCACTTGCTTCAAACTCCATGTCCCTTTTATTCTTCCAGCCTGCTATAATGATGCTACAGGGATGTGTACTTGGTAATGTTTATCTTTACTGGGGCTACGTATTTGCCAGGAGTTTTAGCATAAATGTGAATTGTATTGCATTTTTTTGTTTCTAAAGGAAATTATACAGTTCCAAATGCTTTATAGATAATTGTTTTAGAATGTAATTTAAAAGAGTAGTAAGTAAATGTATCCATTTTGTTGATGGAGAAAGGGAAATGAAGGAAAATGTGATAAATTCTATATCTGCTTTAGATTGAAGACATTTTAAGGTTTATAAGCAAGAATAGATTAGAAATAATCTTGATCACTTATATCAAATGGAGCTATCTTAGAGGAAGGAGTATTCACTTACGGGCACAAGTAATACTTCTAATCCGTAATGTTTTTAATCCAGTACAATATACAAAATGTCAAAGTCACTTTATAAAAGCTAGGATTTAATTTGTAGAATGGTTACATAGCTCCACGGGAGGCCCTGGGTTCAGTCCCACCCAAAAACAAACAAACAAGCAAAGCATCAAATAAAAACTCTTGAAAATATTTGCGAGTTTAGCTTTGAACACTTCACTTTTCAGATTTCATTGATATGCACTGAATCTGTCTTGACAGGTTGTTTTATTTACTGGCAGTTTGAGGGCTCTACTTCACCCAGACTAGACTCCATTACACGTAACCAATGGTGATGGTTCTGCTGCACTTGTCTTCAAGGTAATAAATATACTTCTTATATCAAATACAAAGAGACAAAGAAGACATGTTTGATGTGCCTTCATTTTTCTGAAATTGCTTTTCAGAAAATTATCTGCAAAATCATTTTGTTGTAGTTATAAATATTATGAATTTTGATATTTGTCACTGGTACATTAGGCAAATATTTTGTAGATGTCAATGACTACCCATTTTTTTCAGTGTAAAATAAAACAAATATTTTTAATCTTTTATTAACCATAATAAATACCAGTTACACTCTGTAACTTTAATTACATAATTGTTTAAGGCATAGAAAGAATGAACTGAAAAGTAACCATTCCTATGAATGGTTTTGTCCAAGAAATCTGTTCATTTTTCTTGATTCTCCAAAAAAATCATCTCTTAAAAATCATTATATTACTTTTATGAAAGATAAAATAATTATATTAATACTACATGAAATCTTTAAAAGTGCAACTCAAAAGGGACTTATTCTTCACCTAAATATATAATTTGGTAGACCACGCTTTGACTTAAGGTATTTATAAAACAGATAAATTAGATTGGGTTTTCCTTTTTAGAAAGGATTTGCATGGTAAAATGAAGTGAAAATTGTGAGCTAATTATGTGGTAAATTCAATTAGTGTAGTCACCTAACCTAAATTATTCAGGCTCATTGTAGTTCCAAGAAAGCCAGGCCACCATGCCTGGGACTCAGTCATGTGCAAATAAACATTTAGTAAATCCTGCCCATAGTAATAAACAGAATTGATTGTTTTCCTCCTATCCTAGCTGCTTGATTTTTATGTGTGAGAGTAGGAAGCATCAGATAATTTCTTCAATAGGTTTACTTTCAGGAGAAATAGACTGAGAAAGCCATTGGTACATGTATTGATTTTTGTACATGCAATCAACACCATCCTTCTATATTGTGGGTGGCTGGAAACATAGGTCAAGGACAAGTGGAGGACTTCGTGCAGAGGTAGGAAATATATATGCTGTTTCCTGTTATAGTTTGCATGCAGTGCAGTCTGTCTTACATCAACCTGAGGTCAGGCTAATGCTCCAAGCCATGGAAGTAAGTGGAGTTGAAAACAGAAGGACCCACTATCTAGGATTTTTGTACAAAAAGCGAATAATTTTAATCTGAGCTGTTAATCTGAATTTCCTTCTTTCTCAGTAGAGAACAACGTCAAGGTTATATTTTGGAAAACAGAAGTTCTGTGTCCTTGTCTTCCTTTCCTATGAGTGAGACCAGGCCACCCCTCTGTGTGCTTTAGGTTCTGTTTGACAGCCTAGTCTCCTTCAGAAGGCAGAAAACTGTAACACTAACAGCAGTAAAATCACTAACCAGCAATTCCTGTTGCCACTGTAACAAAAGGCCACAAATTTAATTGCTTGAAAAAAATATTATTTTATAGTTTTGGAAATCAGAAGACCAAAATGAGTCTTACAAAGTTCAAATCAAAGTGTGGGAGGACTGATTCCCTTCAGAAATTCTCTTCTAGCTTCTAAGGCTGCAGGCATTCCTTGGGTTGTGGCCACATTATTTTCAGTCTCTTCTGCTGTCTTTGTACTGCCTTTTCATCTTCTATACTCTGATTCTCTGTTCAAAGGTGCCTTGTGATTACATTGGGAACTCTGGGTAATCCACTATAATCTCCAGATCTTCCATATAATCGCATCTCAAGGGAACATTCATAGGTTCATAGATCAGGACTTGGGTATCTTTAGGGACTGTGATTCAGCTTACCACACTGATATTAATGGTTCTGACACAAGAAGTTCTGTAGACAGTGGCAGTAATAGGACTACAGATGGTGGCAGAAATATTGACAAGGTCCATGGTAATATCATGAACCAGAGTATAGTAGTAGTGGTGGTAATGAGGTTCGTTGAGATTAGAAAAGATAGTAGTGATATTAATGTGAGCAGAACAGCAGGACTGGGGACATCAGCAAAGGGAGTTCAATCTCAGTGGTAGTTTGGACATCACAAGGCAGACAAGACCTTTGATTATGTTATGGCTCTAAGGGACAAGTCATAGTGCCCAAATGGGATTAGCTCCAGCCTGGCCTTCGACAATACCAACTATCCCAGCAGCCTCGAGATACAGCCAAGATAACAGACAAAGTCCCATGCTTGCAAGGAAGAGGATTTACATACAGAAACTACAGCTACACAACAAACCTTTCCAAAGTGCATAAAAGGCAGACAGATGTGACCTATGAAAGAATAAATGATCACACAATGGATTGGTCTGGATTGGAGACAAAGCTGGTAGCTCATGGGTTTTGGATGTCATGAAAAGTTAAGCTAATGGAAGAAAGGGTCCTTTCTCTGTGATCTCCCCAGGAGTTTCTCTACAATTAATTTTTCCAATTTGCATGCGGGAGGACTGTCACCTCCAAAGTATGTGTGTGATTTGAAAACCACTGTGTGTATCCATCTTTAGCAAAGTAAATGATGTGCTGCCTATTTAGCAAGTTCTGGTGACTCCAGGCAGTCTCTTTCTAGGACACAACATTCTTCCAGTAACTTGGTCTCTCAAGAGGCGTGAAGATTCTTCTAGAAGGAGAATTTGCCAGCATGATCACTATGCTCCAGTTCCTGGAGGCACCTGTGCTGTCTTTGTAACATAAATGCTTCCCCTCTTGAGATAGGGTAGCAGATATCTTGTAGCCAGGTCATGGATTTTGACAGTTACCCTCCTCAGTTCCCTGGAAAGATGATCATCAGTATACCAGGCCAGAAACACAAAAGAGACTTGCTCGGGACACTGCAGATCATTGTTTTGAAACTCAGTCCCTCTCGTTGGCATATTGTAAATGAATCTAGCTCCATGGCCCTAGGGACTGAAAATAAAATTTCACAGGGAGACGTTTTCATCAGTCCCTCCACATATTTTGCAGGTAGAGGCTTTGATCTATACCTCATTTCAGCATGCTCAGCACCCTGTCCTGAGAAGTCTGAGTTTATGAGACATCTATTATAACTGACATATTGTTGCAGTGGGGGTGAATAGATGCATTAGACAGATGATCTTAATTGGCTTTCTTCCAAAAGAATTTTTTTTAAGAAGAGACAGCTGAAATTCATTCACATTTACAATTAGTAAAACTTTCTTTCATTATTGAAACGCTTGCTGAAACAGCAGCCACATCAGGGTGACAAATCCCGTTATCATGCTTTCTGTAATTGTCTCCCTAAAAGACGCCTATTGAGAGCATTGTCTGGGTTTGTGTATGAGACTGACAATCAAGCTCCAGGCAGAGGGTAGAGGGGCACATGCAGCCTTCTCCAAATGCTTGTATGTGCGTGCATGTGTGTGTGTGTGTGTGTGTGTGTGTCTGTGTGTGTGTGTGTTTGCACATGCGTGCGTGCATGTACAAGTGCTTGTGGGGGTTCAGTAGAGAGATCTGAGATTTTGGAAAAATAGAGGTTGCAATGTGTGTATTAACAAGATCAGTCATCAGGCATTAGTGGGAGTCTAATTCTTCCCGCCTTTAGTTTTCTATTTTCTCCTATTTTCCTCTGCAAGCAATGGCAGGTGCTGTTTGTTTGTCAGGCTGCTACTGAGGAAAACGAGGGTGGGGGAGAGACCATTTTTTTTAAGTAAGCAGTTAACAGCGGAGCTCACATGGCTGACAATAGAATTATGGGGGAGGGTGAACAGAGAAGAGTGCAAAGATTATCCCTTAAGAGTTTCAAGGAATGAATAGGTTCCTAAAGGGACAAGGAAGGGGCTACTTGCTTTCGTTTTCATATATCTTCTTGGCCAGTGCCAGGGAAGGAGACTCACAGGGCCACCCTGGTCTGACGGATGAGTTTGGAAGATTTGAAAGTATTTGTCCCTGCAGGAATGGTCAGACTTTCAAATATGGGTGGCTACACAGAGAGAGGGAGGGTGGACAGGGAAGAAGCTTCAGTGAAGCAACGCTAAAACAGTGCTCTTTCAACTCTACTGGGACTCAGGTCTTGTTCTCTTTCACCAAATCAAGTGCTTGACGGGTGCTGGTTAAACCCCTTGTTTTATTTCAGGAGGTACCCATCATGGACCATGTTACTTTCCCCCACACTCATCTTGAGCACTGGCAATCCCTTTCTCCTGGGCCGAATCAACTGGAATCACATTGGCTAAGAGAACCCATGCCTGGTCTGTTCTCCATTAAGCTCTCTGTAGTTCCAAAGTCTCGATTCCAGTCCCACAAGACCCCCTGCCCTCACAGTTACATTTGTTTGGGTTAAAAAAGACGTGCACTCAGGGTCATGTCCTTGCTGGGGCAGGCACTTGGGGGCAGAGCCAGGTGCACAATTTGAGATAGAATCTCAGTAAGAAAATAGCATTGCTTGAAAGAAATCAATGGAACTATAAAATCAGAATCTCTTTCCATAGTATCCCCAGATGCCGGATGAAGTCTGACCTCTGCTTGGTGCTGTTGCTGATACCTTTTCAAGCCTTTTGTGTTGATCCTTGGTACATTTTAAATTTGACTATTATCAAGATACTTTGTGTAAAGAATTATCCTTGCTAGTAAGCCTCATCTCTGCCATGATCACTTCAGTATTTCTTTTTTTTTTTTTTTTTTTTTTTTTGGTACCAGGGATTGAACTCAGGCCCTTGCATTTACAAAGCAGGCAGTGGAATCACTGAGCCAAATCCCTGGCTCACTTCAGTATTCCTAAGCCAGCAAATTGCTGGCACATGGTAGGTGTTCAATAAATTATCACTGAAGCTGGGGATTTAGCTCAGCGGTTAGGTGGCCTGCCTCGCAATCTCAAGGACCTGAGTTCGATCCCTGGTAACAAAAAATAAAATAAAATTTAAAAAAAATAAATAAAAATAAATTATCACTGAATAATGAATGAATGAATGAATAAGTTTAGCTCAGTGTTGCCACTCATCCTGTGAAACTAATTTTCATGCTGCTCAATATTATAGTCAAAGCATTATATAAAATAACTCCTTTGATCCAGGCCCTGTGGCACATGTCTGTAATTCCAACTACTCACTCAGAAGGATGAGGCAGGAAGACCACAAGTTGAGGCCAATCTAGGCAAATTAGAAAAACTGTCTTAAATATTAAAAATGGAGAAGAAAGTGGACAAGGGTAGCTTGTAGAATCCCCTTGTCCAGCCCTGGCTGAAAAAGAGCTCAGTGTTCCCAGGTTCAATTCTAGTGATGAAAAATCAAACAAAACCACTTTGCTTTCAAGGAATTTAAGTCAAGTGTAAGAGATAGACATGTAACCTGAAATTATGTAACAGCTATGATAAAAATATGCTCAAGGAGCTGGGGATGTAGCTCAGTGATACCACACCTGCCTCTCAAGTGCAAGGTCCTGAGTTTGATCCCCAATACCAAAAAAAAAAAAAAATGTTCAAGGCAAAGAAGAAAACTATCATTTTTAATGAGAAAATTAAAAAATCATTTTATATTAAATGAGTTTTGAACTGAGTTCTGGAACACAAGTTCAAATGATTCAAGTATCCAGATCCTTGACTCACCAATCCTAAACTGGCACAATCTTAAAACGGCCACTACAATGCCTCTCCACAAAGCATGTTCATCTGTTACAAATGTACTTTGGCACTGTCATCAAAATCTCTTAGAACTAGGATACCACCAGCTCATTTTGATAGGCTGACATTACTAGCCAAAATATCGACCCCATAAGGCCTCCATTCAGCTGCCTGAGCTCTTCTGACCTTTCCTGTACCTCTATCCACTCAAGCAGAGGAGCCAAGGAGTAGATTATAGAGGGTTCAGCATTCAGCTATCCAAGTGAAGCACTTGCTCTGCAGATACAAATTCAAGACCATTCTCCACACCTTCATTGCTAACCAACATTTTACTCTCCTATATAGCAATTTTAGAATGCCCACTGCTCCAACAGAGCTTAACTGTACTCTCCTAATTCCCACTTACATCCTCAAACCCATCAGGAAATATTTCTTTCTCATGCTGCCCCCTGCTGAAATTGCTATGTTGCTTCCTTAGGTTACTCCTACTGTGGGCAGCCCATGCCTCACATGCTGAGGATGTTGTGGCATTAAAACGTCCAGACTCCCTGCTCTTTCTGACCAGTCTTGGCCTATGGTTTGTATTTCTGGATCTATTGATTTGTGTAAGCATCCTATCAACAGACATTCTTTACCTTGTCAAACCTTAACCTGATTTCTAGGACACTGCCAGTTTATCCTCTCTACATCACAGAGCCGAACATCGCCTGAGAAAATCTTAGCAACCACATGGAGGAGAGAGACAATGAATGAGTTGTCTCCAACCTCATCTGGGTCCTTGCCCTTGTTCACTGGTCCAATCTAAAGATATCGTTTGTGATGGTTAATTTTATGTGTTACATAGGCTGGACTATGGTATCTAGTTTAATTGGTAAAATGCCGATCCAGATGGTACTGTAAAGGTATGTTTCAGAAGTGGCTAACATTTAAATCAGGAGTTGGAGGGTTATCACAATCCCCAACTTGAAACTATACTACAAAGCCACTGTGATAAAAACAGCATGGTACTGGCAAAGAAACAGACTGGAAGATCAATGGAATAGATTGGAAGATGCAGAAACAACTCCAGATGTACTCAGTTACCTCATCTTTGACAAAGAAGCCAATCATCCTCATGGAGGAAAGACAGCCTCTTCAATAAATTGTGTTGGAAAAACTGTATTTCAATTTGCCAAAGATAAAACTAGACCCATATTTTTAACCATGCACTAAACTAAAATCAAAGTGGATTTAAGGTCAAAATATTAAAAGAGAAACACTAAACTCTCTGGAAGATAAGTTAGGTAGAACTCTTTAAGATACTGGCATAGGAAAAGACTTTATGAACAAATCCTCAGTAGCACAGAGAATCAACAACTGATATTTCATCTCATTAAAAAGCTACTGCATGGCAAGAGAAGCCACCAACAGAGCTAAAAGATAACCCACAATATGGGAAAAAGATTTTACCAACTGTTCCTCAGACACAGGTCTCCTATCTAGAATATATAAAGAACTTAAAAAAATCAGATCCCCCAAATATAAAGACCTGATTCAAAAATAGGCATCTGAAATGAACAGACATTTATCAGACAAACAAGCAAAAGTAGCAAATAAATACATGAAAAAATGTTCAGCATCACTGGTCATTCAAGAGATGCAGAGGAAAATAATACTGAGATTCTACCTGACCCCAGAAATAATGGCTGCTATCAAGAAATCAACCAATAACAAATGCTGGTGGGGTTGTGGGAAGAAAGGAACCCTTCTCCATTGTTGGTGGGAGTGCAGACTGGTGCAACCACTGTGCAAATCAATATGGATATACCTCAAAAAGCTAGGATGACAGGTCCCATTTGACCCAGCTATCCTCTGCTGGTATCTTTCCAAAGGAATTAAAAGAATCATACCACAGTGATATATGTGCACCCATGTTTACAGTGGCAGTTTGTAATAGCTAAAACTCGGAAACAGCCCACTTGTCCATCAACTGGAGACTGGATAAAGAGTATGTGGTTTTTCTATAAAATGGAGTACTAAAACAATAAAATGGAGTACTACTCAGCCATAAAGAATGAGAAACTAGAGTCATTCATAGCTAAATGGATGCATATTGAGGCCATACTCTTAAGTGAAATAAATAGGACACACATGAGCAAATACTGAATAGTTTCTCTTGTGTGAAAAACTAAAAGGGTAAATAAGATTCAAATTGAATAATTGATAATATGAAATAGGAAGAAAAGGGCTGAAGGAGTAGGAGATGTGGAAAGGGTAGGGGAAAGGAAAGAAGAGGAAAGAAAAAAATATGAGAAAAGGAAAAAAGGGAAACAAAGTGTAAGTAGAGAAGGTGAACGTAAGGCAGGGATATGGGGAAAAAATAAGAAGCAAGATACATCATGTAAAGGTACAAGATCCCAATGATGAATATAACTGTACTGTATACCTAAAAATTGCCAATAAACTTAATAAAAAATTTCAGTAGTTGGAGTAAAACATATCACCTTTCATAATGGGAGCATGCTATCCAATCAATTGAAAATGTTAAAGGGAAAAATTTAAGTATTTCCCCAAAGAAGGTAGTCTGCCCTGTTGTCCTACCAGGGTCAGACCTACCCTATAGATTTATTTGCCATCATCCACAGTCATCTGAACCCATTTCCTAAGCTCTCTCTCCCTCTCTCTCCCTCCTGTCTCCCATCTCTCTCTCCATTCCCTCTCCCTCTGCTTTTTCTCTCTTCTATTTCTCTAAACACTGAATAATACCAATACAGGCGAAAGCACTTACAAAAGCTTCGTTTACTCTTCCGTTCTCGATCTCCTCCACTGGCACTCATAGGAGGCCTTACTCAGCATACCCAAAGGCTTAGCAACACAGCTGGACCTGATTCAACCAACACCCTACTTCTGATTACCTCACCCTTATGAGTCCACTGACAAGTTCACACCTTTCTTTACCATTTAAAGGAAGAAAAGTACAAAACAAGTTATATGTTTGTGATGAAAACCATAGAATTTTGTCAAGGAGAGAGTGGCTCGTGTGTCCCTTAAATCTTTCTACACTGAAACTTTCTATGGCAAGGCATTATCCTCACTAACTCATAAGGTTACTTCCTTTTTTGCTTTTTTTGTGTGTGATATAAACAAACTGAGATTCCACCTCACCCCAGAAATAATGGCGGCTATCAAGAAATCAACCAATAACAAATGCTGGTGGGGTTGTGGGGAGAAAGGAAACCCTTCTCCATTGTTGGTGGGAGTGCAGACTGGTGCAACCACTATGAAAATCAATATTGAGAAACCTCAAAGAACTAGGATTAGAGGTTCCATTTGACCATAGTCACTCATGGTTGAGTGACTAAGAGACTTAAAACATAGAACAGTAGGGGTCATTCTTGAAATTCAATAGTAAACACCACTCGCCTAAAACTTGTTGAGTGTTCTTTATGATCTGGAATTTCATCAGGCCCCTAAAGAACAAGCTTGCTTCCATTAGCTCAAGCCATTTTCCCTCTTAACCAGACTCTTAAACTTCCTTATTAAGTTTTCTTAACCTGTCTCAGTCTCTCCAGGAAGCTTCTTCCAGAAATTCCAACTCCTTCTCATTTACTATGCAGGACAATTCCATTTCCTTTGTGCCAGACCACAGGACAGATCTTCATTTACCTGCCTGGGTGCCTTCTGGTGTTTTTAAACCTGTATAGACTATGGTTCAGGGTCACACCTGAAAGACAATCTACTCTCTGCCAGTGGACTGACAGATGGAACAGTCGCTGGTGTTGTCAGCGTTCTCACAATATAGTACAATCATTGTTACCCTTTTTTGAGAACTTGAGCAGGTAAAGAGAGGTTTCATGGTCAAATTTCTAAATGCCCTTTGAAAAAAGGTTCTCTATCTTCCAGGCCAAGGCCCATCTTCACTTTTTTTCTTTTTTTCTAAGCATGAGTGTGGATGCTCCTGGACTCTTCAGCCAGATAGCAGCTAAGCCACAGGCCTACTTATAGCAGCACATTTTGGACTGCAGAGTATGAGCAAACAGTGGGTGAGGAGAAAGTGTTACTGAAGACCACCCATAATGATGAGGAATCACAAAAGAATGAGAGGATGGGGACCAGGAAGGGGAAGAAAGAAGAAATCTGAGATGCCATAAATACCTGCTGTGTGCCAAGCGCCAGGATGTCCTGTCTCTTCACAGCGTCTGAGCTTGTGAGGGGCATCGTATTGCCTAACGGTTACAGATAAGGAACTGAAGCATGAACTGCCCACGCTGCCCAAATATGCACCACACACAATCACTCTCGCTCATGCAGCAGGGTAAGAACAGTGACGTATAATTTTTGTAAAAGTTTAGAAGAGTACTGAGGGACTTTGCTTCCTTGGTGTTTGAAATTTGTGCATTTAAACTGACATCTAAAATCCCGACAGCACCAAAACATCAAGGAAATATCACCGAGATTTCCTGCTATCTGTGTCAGATATAGCAAGTAGAGGGATATTTACATAGATCGAGAAAAATTAAAGATTTGCTAGAAACCGCAACTCCAGAGTGTGTTTTCCTGCTTTAAAAAAAGATGCATAATAAGATTCTAATAAGATTACTGACATTTAGAAATGGGAGGAAAGGAGCTAAAGGTGTAGGGAAGGTGTGATACGTAGGGGAAGAACAAAAAGGGAAAAGAAAAAAATGTGAGAGAATGAAAAGATGAAAATAAAGTGTTTGTAGATGGGGAGGGGAGGAGGGGGTGAAGGGAGGGCAGAGGTAAGGGGAAAAAATGAGAATCAAGACTTGCCATGTAAAGGTACATGATCCCAACAATGAATGTAACTGTACTGTATCCCTAAAAGTACCAATAAAATTAATAAAAAAAAAAAAAAAAAAAAGATGCATAAGATGCTATTACTATTATTGTACTTTGAAAATGACAAGGCAGAAAACAGTGGAAATATTACAAATAGCTAATAATTAGAAATAGTTCTTTTCACTGTGAACTTTATGGACATGCAGAATTTAGAATGAATCTATCTGTCAATTTCAGAGATTCCACCTGAAGAATATAAATTAGTTCAGGGTCTAGGTGTCCCTCTTGCCATTATCACTTCGTCACTATGAATATGGTTCTTATGTTTTTAAAATTACACAGTCATGTGACACTTCAGAGTTTGTAAAGTGGTCTCTCGCATATTCATTTAATTCTAAAACCACTCTAAAGGGCATTTATTGTTGTCTCCCCGTTACAGATGAGGTTCCAAAAAGTTGACTTGCCCCAAGTCATCTGCAAGAGGTGTCAGAGCTCCAATCTAAATCTTCTGCTTCCCCTATAATATTGTTTATAAACCATATTCAGGGCAGCTCACAATATATTTATTTCTTGATGATAAAACTCTTTATGTAAATGTCTTTACCTTATTTATCTGAAGTTAAACGTCAGCTGATATTAATCTGTGATGGCAAATAGTCTAGGTTGAAACTCCCTTTTTTTAGCTACTTTATGACTTGACATTATAAAGTTTGCCAGAAAATTTCAGGCACAAGGAAAAGACTAATTGCTCTCTGAATTTGCTTAGCGACTGTCTAAGTTTGATAGAGAATGTTAGAGTGCAGAGGATTATGAATCTGTAATCTGATAAACAGCTTGGTACTCAGAAACTGAATCCAAAAAGCTCATCTTGAATTGCACTCTGGCCTATGATATACTGCTCCATATATCTGTGTATGTGTATGCAAATGAAAAATATGTAGATGCACATATATTTATATCTATACACATATGTATTTATATATACATAGTAATATATAAATATAGATGCCACTTCCTAAATACCAAAACATGCTATCAGAATGAGTTCTGTTACTATGTAGAGTGTGAGGAGTGTGACTCAGATCGTCTAGTGAAATGTTATATATATTGTACACAAGACAAAATTAACATCATTCCCTCTCTCAGCTCATTAAAAAAAAAGTGGGAGAATGGAATCAACGAAAACTTCCAGTTGAAAATCACCCAACATATTGGTTTGCTTTCTTTTGAAAGTTTCTTACTGCTCTGACAGACCATGCAAACCATTCGAAACCCTCAATGACTGGAATCTACAGAAATGCTTGGTTTGAGTGTCTACACTTTAGAACAGCAAGGGCACTGAGCAGTAGCCTTCCTGGCTAGGCTTTGCCTCTCTTCACACACGAGCTTGCCCAGCACTCAACCTATAGCCCTTTACTAGCTTTCTGGGGGCCAAGTGACTGAGGCAAAACCTATGGTGTCCCCCGGTTCTCTCAGAGTCTTTCCAACATTTCTGCATTCTCTGAGATTTTTCTTCTAATCGCCCTGCCTGGAGAGTTTGGAGAATTGTCAGTGGGATACTACAAAGTTTTGCTCATTTGCACAGAGAGCTTTACATGCCTGCAAGCTACCATGTCTGAAAAAGTGCGTCAGGCAACAACAGACAGGTTTGTTCCAACAACATACCTGAGTTGGAGCAAATCAGAGCTCCTCCGTAGGGTTAGGGGAAACTGGAACTTTGCTCTTGCTTAGCTTTCTATCCTTCCTGGTCCTGCTTCAGCCTCTTGTTTATCTGTATCTCCTAGGAGTTTCTTACAGAATTGGCTACTAGGGAAAGCCAAGCTTTTATGACACCATGAAGTATATCCACCTTCCCTAGTTCCATCCGTCCTACCTTCTTTATTTCCTCCCTTTTTCCTTACTCCTTTTCCTCTTCTCTTTCTCCTCTTGCTTTCCAACATCTCCTTAGCCTTCTCCCAATTACTCTTCATCTCTTCACTTTCTGATTTCTCTTCCTAATTCCTTTGAAAATTGTATTTCTCACAAAAAATTAATACATTAATGAGAACTAAGACTTATACTTGCTATGTGCCAAGTTCTACATCTATTAACTCCTTTAATTCTCAGAACAATCCTAGATACCTCACTATCTTCACAGGAAAGGAAATGGAGGAACACAGCTAGATCTGAAGGCAATGGTTCTGGTTTGAGAGTCCATACTTTTATATCCTCAATATAAAATGCTTCCCCCTCCACCAAGTCTCACGTCTTTGGAAGGTTCCTGGATCACTGGGGCACTATGGACTCATCCAGGTATCCATCCACAGATGAATACATAGCTGATTATTCTGTGTGGAGATGGAGATTGGTCAGAAGAAGTGGACCGCTGAGGTAGAGCATGACCTGGAAAGGATACTATCCTGGGCTTCTCCCTCCTCTTTCTGCTTTCTGGCTGCCATGGGTGAGAAGCATTTCTCCATCATGCCTTGCTGTTATGGTGTTTCTATCTTGAGGCCAGCCAACCCATGGACTAGGAACTCTGAAAACTATGACCCAAGATAAAGATTTCCTCAGTTAAGCAACTGCTGTCAGGTATTTTGTTCAACTGATGGGAAAGTGACTGAGACTTTAGATATGAGCTCGGCTTTCTGAGTCCCAGATCAGATTCATTTACAAACAATAAGAATTTAGACAAATTTCAGAACTTTCTAGACTCTCTCTCTCTCTCTCTCTCTCTCTCTCCTTTGCTCTGTAAAATGGGGTTTTCCTTGCAGCTTGTTTTCACATCTGAACAATGGAACAAATTAATCTTTTAGATAAATTCTACATTTCTTACTTTACTAAACTCTTACTTGGAGAAAACTGAGATGTACCCACAACTTTTGTTGAATGCTACACAATGTTTTAAATCTTGTGATTTGTCAAGTTCCCTTTATTCTTTTTAATTGTTGTCAAAATGTTAAACAAGATTCTATTTTCAAATTACTCAAAGATCTTTCCTATAATGTCTAAATACTGAGTATATTGCAATTTCTGCTCTTGGCTTATGTCTGTGTTTCTGGTTTTGATAATAGGTATATTTAGCAGTATCATTTTATAACAGAATTATCTCCTTATCAACTTGGTGGAAATTTCAGTGGTTATGATGTATACTGCTTAGTTATATTCTGGGAAAGACAATATAAATGAAATATAACATATTATTTGGAGTAAATACTTAAGTGTAGTAGGATAAAGACTCCTAGGAAAGTGTTTGATCACTAAAGATATTCAATTATTGGTAACATGCATGTGGCAATTAGCATGTGCCAGATATTATTCAAATGTGTTCTTTTCATTGTCAATAAATTCTTATAAATTAAGTAAAGCAAGAATTGTATTTCCCTATTTTATGATTTAGGAAACTGAAAGATATAGCAGAAAGCAAGTATATAGATGTATGAGAAATGTTCTATTGTGGAATTTAGATTGAATGCAAACCCATTCCCTTATTCTACAGTGAATAACCAATAAAATTTCCATGACAATTAAAGAAAAAAGAAAATGGAGACATAGAAAGATTAAATACCTTTCCTAAAATCACAAAGGTAATATTTACTAATGATAGAAAAATAAGGCAGCCTTGGGGTATGAATGAAAGGCATGTACCCAACAACAATGTTATGCTGCCTCTTAGCTATTTAAATGGAAATGAAGGGATCATCTGACCTTCTTTACAAAGATTATCGAACATGGTTTTGGCTTTTTTATCATTTTGTTGTTGTGTTTTTTGTTTAGTTGTTGTTCTTGTTGTGTGTGTGTGTGTGTGTGTGTGTGTGTTTGGTTGTTTTGTTTTTGTTGGGGTTTTTTGGGTTTTTTTTGCTTATGGGTGAGAAGTAGTCACTATACTCAGTCATCATGTCAAGAATTTTAGTTATTAGCTTCATGAAAAACACTGTGCTCACAAAAACTGAAAACCTACACGTTAAAATCAGGAACAAGACAAGGATGCCCACTATCACCACTCCTCTTCAATATAGTTCTGGAAACATTAGCCATAGCAATTAGACAAGAGAAAGAAATTAAAGCAATAAAGATGTGAAAGGAAGAAGTGAAACTGTCATTATTTGCTGATGATATGATACTCTACATTGAAGACCCAAAAAACTCCACCAAAAGACTTTTAGACTTAATTAACACATTTAGGAGAGTAGCTGGATATGAGGTCAACACTCAAAAATCAATAGCCTTCTTGTACACAAATAATAGACTCACTGAGCGAGAAATTAGGGAAATAATTCCTTTCACAATAGCATCCAAATAAATGAAGTACCTAGGAATCAATTTAACAAAAGAAGCAAAAGACCTCTACACTGAAAACTACAGCACTCTGAAAAAAGAGATGGAAGAGGATGTAAGAAAATGGAAAGATATCACCTACTTCTGGGTAGGAAGAATCAACATAGTGAAAATGGCCATACTACCAAAACTGCTATGCAGATTCAATGCAATGCCAATTAAAATTCCAACACTATATTTCACAGAACTAGAAAAAAGAATTCAAAAATTCATTTGGAAACATAAGAGAACTAGAATAGCAAAAGCCATCCTAGGCAACAGAGACATGGCAGGGGTTGTAAGAATACCCAATTTGAAACTATACTACAAAGCCACTGTGATAAAAACAGCATGGTACTGGCAAAGAAACAGATCTGAGGATCAGTGGAATAGATTGGAAAATATAAAAACAACTACAGATGTACTCAGCAACCTCATCTTTGACAAACGAGGCAACGATCCTCACTGGAGGCAAGACAGTCTCTTTAATAAATGGTGTTGGAAAAACTGGATTTTAACCTGCCAATAATTAAAACTAGACCCTTATCTTTCACTATATACTAAACTACAATCCAAGTTGATTAAAGATATAAATATTAAAAATGAGTCACTAAATTTGCTGGAAGATAAGTTGGGCAGAACTCTTGAAGACAATGGCATAGGAAAAGACTTTATCAACAAATCCTTAGTAGCACGGGAACTAGCAGAAAGAATCACCACTGGGATCTCCTCTCATTAAAAAGCTTCTGCACTGCAAAAGAAACCATCAACACAACTAAAAAACAACCTACAATGTGGGAAAAATTTTTACCAGCTGCTCCTCAGGCAAAGGACTCTTACCTAGAATATATAAAGAACTCAAAACAATCAGACCTCCGAAATATAAAGACCCGATTCAAAAATGGGCATCTGAAATGAACAGACATTTCTCAGACAAAGAAGGAAAAGCAGCAAGTAAATAAATGAAAAATATTCCACATCACTGCTCATTCGAGAGATGCAGATGAAAACTACACTGAGATTCCACCTCACTCCACAAAGAATGGCTGCTATCAAGAAATCACACAATAACAAATGTTGGCGGGGTTGTGGGGAGAAAGGAACCCTTCTCCATTGTTGGTGGGAGTGCAGACTGGTGCAACTATTATGGAAATCAATATGGAGATACCTCAAAGAGCTGGGACTAGAGGTTCCATTTGACCCAGCCATCCCTCTGCTGGGAATCTTTTCAAAAGAATAAAAAAGAATCATATCACAGTGATATATGTGCACCTATGTTCATAGCGGCACAGTTTGTAATAGCTAAAACTTGGAAACAGCCCATTTGCCCATCAGTTGGAGACTGGATAAAGAAGATGTGGTTTTTCTATAAAATGGAATACTACTCAGCCATAAAGAATGATAAATTAGATTTATTCACAGGAAAATGTTTACATATTGAAGATATATGCCTAAGTGAAATAATTAAGTCACACAAGTGTAAATACTGAATAGTTTCTCTGGTGAGAATAAACTATAACAGTACATAAGATCCTAGTGATATAATGGACAATGTGAAATAGGAAGAAAGGGGCTAAAGGTGTAGGGAAAGTGGGAAGGGTAGGGGAAAGGTAATAAGGGAAAAGAAAAAAAATAGGAGAAAATGAAAAACTGGAAATAAAGTGTTTGTCAATGGGGAGGGAAGGAAGGCGTGAAGGGAGGGCAGGGACAAGGGGAAAAATGAGAACCAAGACTTGTCATGTAAAAGTACAAGATCCCAATGATGAATGTAGCTGTACTGTATCCCTAAAATGCACCAATAAACTCAATGAGAAAAAAAACAAAACACTGTGCTCATATTAATGAATCCAAAGCCAAAGGAATTTGATACAGCTAACATGAAATACATATAAGGGGATAGGAAATAATAGTGCAGTGACATGTATTTTCAATGAGAAGATATTCTGGAGGCAACTAGTCATTGGACCGATACCATAGTGTCTAAGGATTGGTACAGGACCCAAGATGTAGAGGGATACTCTTGGCAGGTTGTGAGAGAGTGAGCAAATTTCTGAGCTTTTCCATGTAAGATTCTTCACGTATACAAGAGGAAATTTAGGCAAGAAAATACCTGCAGTCTTGTAGAGATGAAAACACCTTGGTTATTAAAGCTTATAGACTTACTTTTGTTTGGATTTTGAATGGAAAAAACACGAAGGCTTTGAGTTTCTTTAATAAATGCATAATGGTTTGTGCATCAAAGTCTTCCTTGTGGGTTTTGACGCTACTTTTCTAATATATATCCAGCCAGTGCCTGTGATCCATCAATCGGTAAATCAGCAGACATGTTTTACTGGTATATTAAATTACAGTGTGCCCTGGAGCAATATACCTGCTCTTTGTCAGCCATTGCCACCTGCCACCCTGGTCTGTGGGCTTACAAATTCTAAATGAACTGCTGTGGGGGATAAAGAACAAGATGAGAGGAGAGAAGGATTGGTCATGTAAACTCTACTGGACAAGAAAAGACAAATACATTGGGCCGACAGCTTGTAAAAGTGTCACTGTTTTTATTTTGTTTTGTTCATTTTCCCTCTATATTTGATGTTGGCCTTCTCCCCACTAGACTTAAAGCCTGCAATGAGAAAGAAAAGGGAAAATAAGATGGTCTTTCATTCAGTAGGATGTTAAAACAGTTTTTCTGGGACTGAGACAGAGATTCACCCTGAACATTGCAAAATTCTTCCCTTACAAAAGAAGAAGCCAGCTATATATGCATTTGGATGCATTCTTTTTATTTCTGTAGCTCAAGAGTTATTAGCATTACTTCTATGTGCTAGACATAGGGGTACAACAGGGAATAAGACAATGTACCTGGCCATGTGGAGTTTATAGTCTAGTGGAAAAACAGAGAAGTAATCAAATAAATAATATAAATTCAACCAGTCCTACATATATAAGCATAGAGTGAATGAAGAGAGGGGAGTGTTGTTTTTTTAGCTAGGGCAGGCTGCCTGTGATGACATTGCTTCTACAGCAGCACACAGAGAGGGAACAGCAGGTATAGAAGTCTCAGAGGAAAAGTGGGTATATTGTGTTCCAACCACAAGAAGGCTAACTCTGACTAAAGTGTACTAAGTATTTGGGAAAGCAACAGGAAATAAGAGCAGAAAAACAGGCAGAAACAAATTCACACATGATCTTACATGCTAAAGGAAGGATTCAGAAGTGTATTTGTAGTAAGACGACAGTGAGTTTTGAGCAGGAGAGTGACATGATCTGACAACTGTAAAAGTCTCATTTCTGGGTGTAGAAGAATCCTGTATGAGCAAGAGGGCAAGGAGGACAGAAGGTTCCAGATCATTCCAGTGGACCAGGAAACACACTCCAGGCTTGTTCTGAGATGGTGGTAGAAGTAGTGAGAAAATACTCTCTAATATTTTCAAAATTGGATCCAACAGCAGTCCACTACCTGCTGGGTTAGATTGGGGGGATAAAAGAAAAGGAGGACACAATAATGATTCTTAGATTTTTGGCCTAAGTGAATGGTTTAATGATGATCATACTAATTTAGCTTTTAAAAAATTAGAGCAGAATCAATGAATATATCAAAAGTTCCAGTATGGACTTATGTAGTCCGAAATCCCCATATGAGCCATGATGTGAAGACAGCGAGTAAGTCATTGGCTCTCTGTGTCTGGTGCCCTGAGAAGAGGTCAGGGTGGATGGAGGTGCAAATGTAGGAATCCTTATGTTCCATGATGTTTAAACCATGGGGCTCAATGGAATACATTCTTGACGGAAAGAGTGGAATTGAACCCTGGAGAAATCCACCACTGAACACACAAAAGAAGAGGAAGAAGAGACAGAAGAATGTGATGTCTCAGAAATCATGAGAAGAGCATGTTTCCATTAAACAAAGCGTAGGCAGTTTGAAGTCAAGAGTAAGCCATTGAGCAGCTGAGTGATACTAGCCAGAGCATAGGCTGCTGGGTTTGATGAGGTGGGATTGCAAGTGAGGCATAGGACTGGGAATAAAACTCAATGGGGTAGATCAAGGAGAGGTGACAGGAAGAAAACGCATGCATAGCAACTCTGTGGAGGTCTGCTATAAAGGGAGTAAAAATAGGATAACTAACACGGAGTATAAACGTACTTGAGCATGTTATCTTGTGTCCGTGTGTTTTTTTTTTATCTTTCTCAGTATTTTTTTTTAATTTGAGGAAAAGAAGAAAAAAAGAGATACAAAGTGAAAAATTAGAGGAGCAAAGTCCCTGAGGAAGAGAGAGGGACTAAGAACCTCTGGCATTGGGAAGATGCAAGGATAGTTCAACTATTGCATAACAGTAAGTGGGAAATCAGTTTCTCCAAATACAAGAGCAGGTTGACAGGCTAGAGGATGGTTAAAAAAACAAAAGCTGTTCTTGGTTGACTCAATATTCCAACTTGTTAGTAACACTAAATTGTTGCTGTGTATATTGTGCAGCTTCCCATTGCTGGAACAAAGACCTTGCCACCTACAATTTATAGGAGGAGAGGTTTAATTTCACTTATGGCTCAGGGGTTTCTGTTTATGGTTAGGGAGCTCCAGTGCAGGAACGTCATGATAGAAGGGTGTGGTGGAGCAAAACTATTCCCTTCACAGCAGCCAAGACACACAACTTTGCTAAATGGGTCCCTCTCCCTAACAGCCCATTCAGCTGTGAATGTCAGTGGATTCACCGAGGAGAGCAGCACCCCCACGCCCCACGCCCCTCTCCGCATTCTCTTCATCCGGCCCGGTTAACAATCAAGATTAACCAGCACACCACTGCTCAATGGGACTCTTTAGTCTTTTTAGGTCTTCATCACACCTATGAATCATATCGTTTCTGTATTGTTTTGGCCTATGCAGATAAATTTAGTTTTTTATAATGACACATCTTTGAGATACTTGAAATGTATAAATTTTGAAAACTCTAGATTTATTTTTAAAAACATAAAATTGACTCTACTTCTATATACACACCCAAAATGACTGCAGAGAGATATTTAATGTCCCAGGGATACGTTCCCCCTTAACCTTTCTTTTGTTTATTTTTTTATTGCCATAATCTCCCTATCAATAAGTCACCTAAGATTCCGAAATCTTGAATGATATGCCTGGGGTCACACAGATAGAAAATGATAAAACTAAGACTCAAACCAAGTTGATCTCACGCCAAGACTCGTCCTTTTAACCACCAATTCTGTCCCTTGAAAAAGAATCTACCACTGCTATGGTTTAGATCTGGGGTGTCCCCAGAGCCTCCTGTATTTAGAAGGTGATTGGATTATGGGGGTGTTATATTCATCAGAGGATTCATCTCTGGTGAAGTCAAAGCTTAAGTATTGTGGGGAGGTAGCGCCTGGTGGGAAGAGGAGAGTCACTGGGGACTTGACTGGGAAGAGTGCATCTCCCTTCCCTGATCTCCCTTCATTCTCTGCTTCCTGGACAACATGATGTGGGCAGTTTTCCCTCTGCCACACCATTCCACCACACCCCTCCTGATTTTAAGCCAATTGACAATAGACTGAATCCTTTAAAACCCATAAGGCAAAGTAAACCTCTCCTTTAATTTGTGGATGTGGGACAAGAAAAGTGACTAGGATAACCACTCCAGCCTTAGATACCTTTGCCAAATAAAATTGTCCAAGATTTTTCTGTAGGTTATATTCAACACAACCAGCTAAAACTTTTTCATGAGACTTTTACTGGTTTGCAAGTATGGCTTAGGATAAACATTTGAAACTGCAGGAAATTGTGAGTTAAAAAGATGACTCAAATTCCCATGATACATTTGATATTTTATTAGACTTCATATACATGTATCAGGAACTCACATGTACCTTAAGTAACATTATGATATAGATATAAATATAATTTTGGTTTGCTTTTTTTACTTATTACATCATCATTGTCTATTTCCCTATGCCATTAAATACCCCTTGCAATTATGATTTTTAATAGCTATGTTCTTCTTTTGTACAATAATATTTTTAACCTACAATTCCTGGTTATAGCAATATCAACAATTTTTTATGAGGTATATATAAGATACATTTTACATGGCTTATGGATCGGGTATTATTGCTGAATTCTTATTACTTCTAATCATTTGTAGATTCCCCCTAACTTTTTATTCAGTCATATGATGTGTGAATAATTATAATTTTATTCCTTATCTTCGAGTTCATATATGCCTTACTAATTTTTTCATTGTATTATTCTGGATAGAACTTGTACAGTATTGACCCATATCATAATGACTGTCATCATATTTTCTTTAGGTTATGAATATAGTTCTTTCTAAAAATTTTTTTTCTCATAGAGTTTATTGGTACATTTTAGGTATACAGTACAGTTACATTCATCATTGGGATCCTATACCCTTACCTGACAGGTCTTGGTTCTCATTTCTTCCCCTTGTCCCTGCCCCCCACCCCTATTCCCCATTTACAAATACTTTATTTTGATTTTTTCATTTTCTCATATTTTTTTTTCTTTTCCCTTATTACCTTTCCCCTACCCTTCCCACTTTCCCTACACCTTTAGCCCCTTTCTTCCTATTTCACATTGTCAATTATCTCATTAGGATCTTATGTACTATTATAGTTTTTCACACCAGAGAAACTACTCGGTATTTACACGTTTGTGACTTATTTATTTCACTTAGGTGTATATCCTCAATATGTATCCATTTCCCTATGAATGAATCTAATTTCTCATTCTGAATCTAGTTTTTTCTTTTTAAGTTAATGTTTTTTCAATTAAATTATGACTTTTGCATTAAAATTCAAGTTCTGTCACTTACTGTTATCGTTCTGTTTCCTTGGCTGGGAAATGGAGTCAAGAACAGTACCGACTTCCTAAGGCTTTTGGTATTAATATTGATATGTTATATGAAAATTCTAGATTTTAAAGGTCAGTTGTAGTTTCTATCATTATAGAAGGGGAGATTTTACAATATTCTTTCTTCATATTGTCTGGATTTTTCACAAAGCTTATTACACAAGTATCATAAAAATATTTGCCAGTTTTTATGTTTACAGAAACAATTTGTTTGAGATATAGGTAAAATATATTTCAAAGAAAACTCTCCTGTAAAACCATCTGTGTGTGGTGTTATTGCTGATAAGTTTTTGATTACTGATTACTGATGTACATTTCTTACTATATTTAGACTTCTAATACTTCCTAGATTCATCTTCTTAGTTGAATTTTTTCCCCATTAAGTTTACTGGTCCATTTAAAGCAAACAATACAGTTACATTCATCATTGGGACCTTGTACCTTTACATGACAGGTCTTGGTTCTTGTTTTTTCCCCGTTCTCCTGCCCTCCCTTCACC
This sequence comes from Fukomys damarensis, assembly GCF_012274545.1. Classification (NCBI taxonomy): domain Eukaryota; kingdom Metazoa; phylum Chordata; class Mammalia; order Rodentia; family Bathyergidae; genus Fukomys; species Fukomys damarensis. The sequence goes on along the minus strand of NW_022900917.1, from coordinate 21,271,751 downwards.
CCGTTCGCCCCCTTCACCCTTCCCTTTTTACAAAGACTTTGTTTCCATTTTTTCCTTTTTTTCACGCTTTCTTTTCCCTTATTTCCTTTCCCCTCCCCATTCCCGCTTTCCCTTTCTTAGTTGATTTTTTAATAAAGCAATCACTTTAGTACTTCCTAGCATAAATCATATAGAATTATTTTTTGTTTTTTCCTCATTGCCATGCTCCATTTAAAAATAATAGTATTACTGCTCTCTACTTTTTTGTACTTCAATGATTTTGCCAAACTTTTCTAACTCTTATTAGTTGTTTTAAAGATAGCAGTTATTGTTTTTGTCAATCTTTTCTATTGTTTTTTAAATTTGTTATTTTTAATGAATTTATATTTCCTTCTTTCTATTTGCTTTGGATTGATTGTGTCATGTCTTTCTTCTAATTTCTTGACTTGGAAACTTAGCTTGTAATCCTTAACTTTTCTCCATTTATTATGTTTTAAATATTTAAAACTATAAATAGCACTGAGCCACTAATGTAGTTTCATCTCACAAGTCTTGTTATTTGGTAGTTTTATTCTTTTTTTCCTAAATATTTTGTTATTTTCATCATGATTTCTTCTTCTTTAATCTGTGCATTATTTAGAATACTGTTTTTGGTTTCCAAATACATGAAATCTTTTAAATTTATTTTCTTCTTATTCCAGAGTTCTATTGTGGTTAAAAAAATTATTTCATTATAGTAAAAATGGGGTCTTAATTCTCCTTATTCTTGGTACTTGTTATGATTTGCATTTTGACCTACTTAAAGTAATTGTTTAGAACTAGTCCACATATGTTTGAAAAGTACGAATTTCTGAATCCATTGGTTATAGCATTCAATCCCTGTCCATGACATGAGCTTTATTAATTGTGTTGTTTCAATATTTTATCTGAAATCAGTTTAAGTCTATATGTCTGCTATTAAATTCTACCCAGCTTCCTTTTAGCTCATATTTTCCTAGTATACTTTTCCCATGGCTTTACCCTCAACCTTTCATTGTAATTATTCTTTGATCTTGTCTTGTTTAGATAACATTTAGAAGAATAACACATGGGAGGCCATTTTGTCTCTCTGGATGCTCCCATGCTGTTTCATCTGGGCAGTGCATTTGAAAATGCTTCAACTCACTTCCACAAACATTTATTAAATGGCTCATATACCAGACACTCTATCAATAATTCAAAATCAACTAAAATATGATATTTCCCCCTGAATACCTTTAAGCTTAGAATATAGACCGACATAAGCAGATAATTTCAGTATAAAGTGACAAATAAGGGCCGGGGATTTAGCTCAGTGGTTCTGCCACTTGCCTCACAAGCGCAAGGACCCAAGTTTGATCCCCGGTACAAAAAAAAAAAAAAAAAAAGTGACAAATACTAAGAGCAATATATGTTTGATAAATAGCTCCTGATGATTAGGCTAAACTTCAACTACTGTGACTAGTAAAGAATCCCAATGCTTTCTTCAAACAAAATATCCAGGTGTTAAGTGCACTGATTGGCATATAGAAAGCAAATAGCTAGGGGAGGTCCATCTTCAACTCTGTGACCATTGTTTGGGATGTCAAGAGAATCATTTTGATGGACTAGGATATCCTTTTTAGAATACCAGTAAGCATAAGAAATAAAAACTTCCTTATAGTCACTATCAAAATGAAGTCTAGCAACATGCAGTGGACTCTTGACTTATGAACCCGACTGGTTCCCAAGGGCTGGTTGTAACTCAAGTTGGTTGTAATTCAATACAGCTGAGATTAATGTTTACCTAGGTCCACACTATAGATAACAAGAGGCAGGTGAATCTTCCATTAACCTAATTAATCCAAGATAAGCAGAGACTACGATAAATCTACAGGCAAGTCTGGCTCTGCTAGCCATCAGAAGATAGGAGGCAGGCATGGAACAGATTCGCCTTTAGCACCTAGAGGAAATGCTGAGCTTTCAACTTGATTTCAGACTTCCAGCCTCCCAAACTGTGAAAAAATTAATTTCTAATATTTTAAGCCACCCACTTTGTGGTGGTTTGTTACAGCAGTCACAGGAAACTAATTCAAAGAAGGACCATATTAGAGAGAAGGAATGTAAACACAGAGGTATTTTCTGAAGACCTGAGGCTCCTTGACGTCTTTTTAGGTACTGCTTTTGACCAGTTTTAAAGTCTTAGCTCTGAAGCATCAATTCTCACTTTGTTGTGAACCCAGAAGACATCATAGTTCATTTGAGCAGGCTGAAGACCCTCCTTTACTAACTGCTTCTACCTTTTCATGAATAAGGAACCACCACGACTAACAAAAGATGATGAAAAAATTAACAGGTCAATTATAAGCTTTCAACAGTTTTTTTTTGTTTGTTTGTTTGTTATAAAATGATGACAAAAAGTTATAAAAAGCCTAGTACTTTTGTTACATCTACTTTGATGGTGCATTTGTATTTGAATAGAACAAATGTAGAAGTAGCGCATGACTAGTGAAGGCAGCAAAATTTGGCAGACAGTGCATGGATGTGTTTGCCTTGTCTCTGAATGCATTGATGATTCATCCTTGATCTCACCCCAGGAGTACCTTAAAATCTAGATATTGTAAGATTAAAGACCAAAATAATGTTAATGCAAATGTGCAGAGCTACATATTGTAGGGTTCACCAAACAGCCCACATTATACTAAAATTAGTAATGATGAAGCTAAACCAACAGTAATTTATAATTCTAAAATAAGATTAGCAGCAATTAAAAAATCACAACAAACTAGTGATGTGCTAAAAACAATACATCCTTCCCAAAACTTGCAGGAAATCTGATGTGTATCTATGCCCATGTGAAGAAGAAGTCTTCACGTATTCAAACATTTTAGTACATACTGAAATGCTAAATGTCCACCAGGTGTATCAAACATATTCTAAGGTTCTGGGTATACAGTAGGGGACAGAACAAAGTCTCTCCTTTCACTGAGCTTATGTGTAGCAAACATACACAGAAGCTTGAGTCCTCAGTAAACTCTGGCAAGTCTAATTTTATATTTCATATTAAAACATGATGGGCCACTGTCAAAAAGCCTTGGCCATATAATACAGAGGAAATCTAAAGCATCATGCATCATTTGCACTTCAATAAGATGCCTTGCATTTTAGCCCTGTGGTCCATACACTACATCTTTGCTCTTCTTCCATAAACCACAGACTGTACTTGAGAAACACTGCCCTGAGGACATCACATAGCCCACTGTGGGTAACTATTGTAATAGTTTGACTTTTGACTTCCTGGAACAACAGTGTCTTATCCCTCCCTGTTGGAATTCAAGAAAGCACTTCAGCCTCAATCTCATCTCTTTAGTCTTAAAGAGTAAGAAAGTGGAAGAGTCCTCTTCAGAATTCTAGGGGAAAAAATTAGAAGAGGCAGCTTTCCATATTGCCTCCTGCTACTTTCTTCAGCAAAGAGACCAGGTCCTGCCCAAGCAGGTATGGAAGTTAACTTAGCACTAAAGTATAAGATATACATGTTTAATAAGGGATGTCTAATGTACCTCATCATTTACTTTTTACACATTCAGGGGATTTTCTATTGGATCTAATGTTAAAATCCTAACAGAATTATTTGTTTCACCTATTCAGCTATCTCAAGTGTCAGATTTTAACTTTCAAATAAGTTAAAAAATAACATGACTCTTTTACAAGTAAAATGCTAGTACATGTCAAAAATTTATTTACCACACAGAGAAAATCAGCAAAGTGATGAAGCTGATTCAAAGTGAATTTGAGCACTAAGAGTTTATCGAGTCACTCCAGAAAGTCATTTTGCAGTACGTGTGCTACAGACAAATATAGTTAATGTCTTTTCATAGCCATAAAATTATGATCTCTAAGATTCCCTTCTGTATGGACAGAATCATTTTCAACCCTTCTGGAAGAGTTAACATGTCTTCACAGAGTCCAAGTCTTAAGCAGTCAAAAATAAGAGTTAAAATAAATATTTAATCCTGAGGAGAGCCTACTGAACAACATTCCAGTATGAGGCTGAAGGACTCATATATGTTTCTATCAGTGTTTAAAAGAGAACAGATATAATACAAGACATACAAATATATAAGAATTTACTGATTGGCTTATGATGGCTGCTCACAGAGTTGGGTCTGGAAGAGTGCAAAAGGTCAATCTGTGCCCTGGAGATCTGAAGAATCCAGTAAAAGAACTGTAGCTCCATGTAGTGTCTCTTGCAAGTTTGTATCAAGAGGCCAGAGGATCTGTACTGGAATGTTGAGAACTCTGCTCTGGAAGGATGAAGGGTCAATGCTGAAGGCTGAAAAGTCTGTGCTGAAAGCCAGGAGATGATGTCCAAGGTGAAAGTGAAGACTGGAGCTCCTCCAAAGAAAATAGAAGCCATCCTTCCTTCTCTGTTTCCCTTTTATAGCATTCTGGCAATCCTCCCAAGGGTGGGTCTTTCACACCAAGAACTACGCTGAGCCAATTTAGTTGAGTGTTATTTACTCAAGTTGACACAATCTGGTCCAAATACCAGAATGACCGAAATTCAAAAAGGTATCTAAGTTATTATGTCCAAAACTTGTTTATTAGCTCCTTTTTGAGTATTTATTTCACACCCACTGTGATAGCTTTACAATATTAGGGCTAGTCTATGAAGTCTTTCTTGTCTGACAAAATAAAATGACCCCCCTTCTCTCTGTTTTAGTGTGTTTACTTTTCCACATAAGGAACAACATATGAGATGGATTTTTCTTCTGCTAACATTGTTAGTTCCAAGTCCCCTGTCTTCTAGCTAAAATTGTGTCCTCCAAGCAGAGTAATCTAGTGGATAGGAATCCAAGGTTTGCTGTTTAGACCACTCTAAGTAATAATCCTGGCTCTTTTATTAGTCCTCTAGCAACTTAGTTAACATTTCTGAATCTCTGTTTTTGCATCTTTAGAGAAATGACATCTGCATGGTAGCTCTGTTATGAAGATTACATTTGGGTGCTTAGAAAAATTCTGTAATGGTGAACGAATATAGTAAATATCAGCTATCGGTCCCTTTTCTTAACTTTATAAACCTCTCAACACAGAAAATAGCAGTTAGCATCTCTGAGATTTAAAACACATAGATTTCATACAGAATACACTCAGGTAGAATAATCACAACAATTACAGTATTAACTCTTAGTAATAATTAAGTAAATTTTAAGTAAGATCTGCCTTGTAGTACTTTTTATTCTTACTCATTTGATTCTGTACTTTTCCATTTCATATCTGGATCTGTGAAGTGAGTATGCATTGTTTACATCAGTCCTTTCTGCAAATGTAGTGGTACTATATGGTTCCACGTGTTTATAACATGCAGCCCTGATGTCAAGCCTAATTCTCTTCACTTCAAAGATAGTACTGGGAGGATGGCATGCACTCTAAGATATGTTTGTGAACAAAGCACATATGCTCTTTGTACTCTTTTCTTAAAGCCAGTATATCAAGTTCTTGGGGGGGGGGGTTGACAGGCCTTTCCAAATTAAATCCATGGGCAGTCTGCTCAAATCTGTTACTTATTGAATCATTTGTATAAATTCAAGTAGCAGGTAGATGAGAATCTCACTCAAATTCAACCCCTTCCTAAGAAAGTTTACTTTCTTGAAAAGATGGTGTCAGGACCAAATCCTAAATGTGTAACTCTTGATTCATTCTTCCATAATATATATGAATTTCTGTTTGTAGCCTACCTCCACTGTAATAGATTGTTTTATTGAAAAGTTTGGAAACTGTAGAAAAGTTGTGAAACTGCTGCTTGTAGATTGAGATGAGATTTGTCCAGCTCACCTGTCACCTGGTTGGCAAAGGAAAAGGAAGGAAGAAGAATTTCATGACCCATTTTATACCTGCAATGTGTGCTGTGTTATTTGGTGCCTTTATGAATTTTTTTGTTATTGTTTAAATGAGATAAAGGTGCACGTATAGTATTACACAAGTGTGAAGTACTACAGTTACTCCAACAAACTGATAGAAGTTTATAGATGTGTAACAGAGCACTTTCATTGATGCTGTTGGCAGATTCTGTGAAGCAGCAATGTCTGTGACATACACGTCAGCACACATTGCCTGTAAACAAGGAAGGCCTGTCTCAGACTGGGGCTGAGGGAATTGAATCCTCACTTGAGTGCTCTGAGAGGCCAAGATCAAAGGCACTTTTAAGCATATCATATAATTATCATCATTAAGAAGCATGAGGCGAGGAGTCCTAAACTCCCAAATTTTCAAAGCAACAAAAGCAGCACAGCTTTAATGGGACTTTGAAGTCAGATAAATCTCCAGGTATTTTCATTATAGAAACTCACAACCAATTAAGGAAAACCCTATCTGGGCCCGTGTTTAATTATGTTTGCCTGTGTCATGTACTGTGTTCTGAAAGTAAAGGGGTGTCAACTGGATTGTACCAAAAGACTGTGCTGGGACCAGCCAACAGCATTCATTTTTAACAAAGCATGGCAGGGCAGGTTTCTGACGCTTTTTTGTCTAAATAAATAAGTTCTTAATAAGCACTGATGATTTTAATAGTCCACATAGCTCAAAGGTTAGCTGGAACTTTCTCTACAAATTTCACAGCTGTTTTATATTAGCAGGTAATGTACCAAATCATCTACACAGAAAAATGTTGGACAAATTCTGTCTGGTGACTAAGTACAGACATATAGCCTTGAATACATCACCCAGAGAGGCTGCTTATGTAAAAGACAGACCAGAACTCAACCACCCAATAACCAGAGCTTGCCTAAAGACACTATTTTTAACACACAGAAGATGGACCACATTGTAGTTTTTTAAAATAATGTACAGCATTTGAAAATTAGAAAACATAGGGATTGCTAGTGATCCTTAGAATATTGGAAGGTCTGACATCATAGGACCGGCATGGCAACCACGGGTCATTTTTGTTTAGGAGAGAAGTTGACCAATTCCCCACAAAGCTAACCACTATAAGTGAATAAACAAAGCATAGTACATTCATATAATGGAGTTTTATTTAGCCATAAAAGAATAAAGCACTGGTACATGTTACAACTTGAATGAACCTTGAAAATATTTTGCTATGTGAAAGATGGCAAACACAAGAAGCCACATATTGTATGATTCCATATTTATGAAATGTCCAAAAAAAGGAAAATCTGTAGTGATAGAAAGCATATCTGTGGTTGCTAAGGACTGGGAGAAGGGGAAATGGGGAACAATTGCTTGATGGGTACAGATTTTTCATCTCGGTGACAAAAATTTCCAGAACTAGGGTGCTGAGGGTTATACAGTTTTGTGTATGTACAAAATGCCTCTGAATTGCACACTTTAAAATGACTAAAATGATAAGCTTTTTGTTGTGTTTATCATCATAAAAAAGCAAATCATAACCTCCTTGTCCTCATAACAGTAAGATACTGGGAAGAAGTGAAAGATTCAGGGAGGTCCATGTGCCTTTCCTGGTAGAATGCCCTCGTCCCTGGTCTGACGAAAGAGAATGGTACCTAGTTGCTCCAGGACCTCTATCTGCCCCACTTCTGGGGTGGCAAAGTTTTCTATGAACAGCTTCCCACATGTAGCTAGGTCCTAAGCTTGGTTTCCAACAACATCCCCATCAGTACTTGCAGGTGGATGGCTTCTCTGTAAATATCCATTTGATCATGCAGGGATTCCGAGGCCCTCCCAGAATACTGTTTGTGGAAGATATCTTGGATCTGTCATTCTTTCTGCAGCTAGCTTATCCCAAATTCTATGTCTTACCCTTTTGCTGGTCCCATCCTCAACCAGGCCAGGGTGGAGAACTTCTTACACAGGGGCCCCTCCATTAGAACCACATATATCTCCCCTTCCTCCTAAACAGTGGCTCCAAAATGATTAAATTGCAAGAATGTATCATTTACTTAGCATTCACTTTACATTTGTTTCCTCATTTAATATTAAATTATTGTTACCAGGTGGTTATGTAAGTAGACTATAATAGCCCAAACCTTCCAGTGCCCTTTAGCTACTCAAGACAGAAGCTGATATGCAGAAGAAATCCTAAAAATCTCACCAGATATCCTCTGAATGTCTCTTGGGGAGATATGTCAAGCTGTTCTGGGACCTGAGGTGGCTCGTACTGAGTGGCACCAGGACATATGAAGTGAGCAGCTGCGTCTTGCATGATGGTTTGAGCTAGAGTGAAAACACCCACCTGCAGATCAGTCCCTTCCATGACAATGTCACCTGGGTCAGGGATTAGCAAGGGATGACTGTGGATGCTGGTGCTCTCACAGTGGTGAGCTCCTGGGCCAAGAAGGCTTCACCTGTCTTCCTTCTAGGATTCCATTCCTATGTTAGATCCAGTCTATAGGCCCTGGTTTGAAGACAACCATAACTTCACAGGGCAAATTTTTAAGAACTTGCATTGTGGCCATCAGGACCAGATTCGTAATCCAAATACTGTGAACACAATTACTTTGCTATATTACTCCCTTTCCCAGACCCTCTCTACATTATTTACAAAGTGAATTTTCAGAGTGGAAAAATTATTATATCAAACTAATCATAAGTTCCTTCATCAGGCTTCCTATTTCATGAAAGTTCCCTAATCAGTTCTCAGGTTTGCTTGACTTACCAACAAGTTCTCTGACCTGCTTTTTTCCTTTTGCTTTGCCTTTACACATCATGCATTCTATCAGCTTCTTCACTACCCCATTCACAGTACATTCATTGAATGGCATCCATTCCACACTGACATGTGTGCCGGGCGCTGGGAATATTGTAGGACATGCTCCCCTCCTTGAAGGGCAGCAGAGTCTAGAAGAGGAAAAAGACCCAGAAACAAAAACACAGCACAAAATTGTCCTGCAGACAGAAGACAATGCTGTGTCAAGGAGAGAGCGGCTCTGAGACCTGGAAATCTGGGAGAACATCCCACAGCACGCAGCTCCCTGGCTGTGTCCTGCTTATCCACCTTGTAAAAGCCACTGAAAAATCACATCCCTAACCTTTGCAAAGGCTTCATTTGTTCTGAAATGTTTTCAAATACTCAACACATGGTAAATAGAACCCCCACACCTTAATATTTTTGTGTCTATTTTTGTTTTATTTTTTAAAATTTTTCTCTACAGGCTTTAGTATAATTAAAGCTTGAATTTGAGTCTCTCTTCTGCCCTTTACTCGCCCTATTGTGTGGAACAAATGACCCAAACTCCATGAGTCTCAGTGTCTGCTTGTGGAACAGATGAGGTAATGCTCACCTCACCTGGCTAGCTTAATAGAGGGATCAATAGAATATGCTGAGAATGGGCTGAACAGATGTCAGGATTCTACAGGTTGCACCTGTAAATATTTCTGTTATCTTTACATTTCAGAAGAGAAGCTGGGATACAAATCCTATGCCTAACTATATCCTGATTGCCATAGGATTTTGTAAAAATACATTACTTTATCCAAACCCCAGATTCTTAGAAATGAATGTGCCACTTCTAATACAATCAGTAGGTCTTTTACAGGATTTCAAAATTTGCCTTCTAGCAGGATTCCAAGAGCTGCAGCTCATTGTGGCCAAAGGACCTCCTAATGCATGCAAGAACAATCCAGAGAGATTCTGACAGCTTGGGTCAAATCATATCTGCTGCTACAATGTGCCTAATAATGTAAAAAGAAAAGAAGCTGCCTCTCTAGTCTATAAAAGTGTGCTCTCATGACATGTCCCATTGTTCTTTTGTTTATAGCTGCATCAACCAACCCATCATAACAAATTTAGATCAGACTATGATGTCTCTAAATAATCACCCAGAGGAATATTCCATGACCAAAATGAGAGAAAAATAAAAACAATAATGAGCATATTTTAAAAACCCAAAACATCTCCATACAATGTTATTTTAGGGCCAGGCTCAGCAGATTACTTAGTATAGGTTTTAGTAAAAAGTGTAAATAATGTAGAAAAAGTTTGGAGAGAGAAAGAACATCATGTGTTGAAGGTTTCAAAAGATGTTGGGCCTGCATGTTTTTGTAAAGAAACATCTGTCAGAGTTTATGAACATGAGCACTTGAGGGTACACTTGTTTCATGTAGGAAGAGGTTGTGAAGTCAAAGCCCCCATGCTAATTAAACTGAAGCAAGAATTCCTGGGAGAAGCAAGAATTTAGCTGAGGGCCTGATGCTATTTTGATGTCAACTCACAAACTTCTGGATATTAATGAGACCCCACCATTTCAGAGCAGTTACATTCAATGAATTTAATCAAAACATCCATCAGAATGTTCCCTATTCTAGGATGTCACCCAAGACTGCTGCATTTTGGAGCAACTTTGTCTGTGAGTGAGTGCACTACTTCAGAGATCAGAGTCCTCTGGGGTTTTACTAATTCCTGCTAACCTATGGTGGATCTCAACTGACTGGCGAATCTATCCGTGGTACTTGAGACATCTTGTATTTCTACTTTCTGTATCAGCACCAAAAGCATGGAACCCCAAACATAGTTTTTTAATGCTGTGATTGCCTTGAAAATTTTCAGGTGGAAATGTGACAGTTCTTTCAATTCTCACAATCAAACTACTTGATCAGTTCCAGCCAAAGACAGTTCTCAATCCTACATGGAGTGAGCATCTCATTGCTGGCTGCCCCACCAGTCTTTACCCGAGTTCCAATGGTGATTGGGAAACAAATGGCACAGTGAGGCAGCTGCATGCTTCATTACCTAAGAACTAACAGCTTCTCTAGAATTTAGTTGGAGGCAAGAACACCAGCCTTGTATATGCACCTAAATTTGACAGTTATTGACACTGAGAGTTGTTGAGCTGGGGTCAGAATTGCCTGAAAGGAAATAAGAACTGGACTTCAATATATAACATTTCTTGCGGCAGCAATTAGCATAGCTTTACTGTTTGCTTAGGGGTTTTCTGAGGCCTGTTTGATGGAAGGAGAGTGATTTTGCAGGGTCTCTGCCAACTGTATGATTTTTATACATCTACAATCAGGTAGAACAACATACATAACTAGTCTCCCTAGAAGACGTCTGATCGTTCCAACTTGGCTAGAACAGTGTAAAGAGCTCCTTTTCCTGATTGTTTTCTGGGTGAGAACAAGCACAGGCCATGGAAGCTGTGCAGATGAAGGCTGACTTTAGGGTAAGGAGTCATATGGCCCCTGTACCTCCAGGAAAGGTGCTATTCAGTTCAGATTCTGAAAGGTGTGAGGGCTCCTGTTTCACTGCAGCTGGTGTGCTCGTATCCAGCCAGCCCTGATCAGGAAAGCAAGAGCCTTCAGCCAAGTCTGAAACCTACTCAGCCCCCGTGGGATTTGAGTTTAGCTCTTTTATAACAACATTTTGATGAGTTGTGTGTAAATGAATCAGAAACATATGGATTCGATTTCCCTTGAAGTGTACGTGGGTTTAAAAATTAAGGGGAAAAAATGTGTGGAGTTTGGGTACGTATCAAAGGCGAAATGTTTAAAAAATAATGCAAGACACTTTGCAGAAAAGACAGCAGGGCTTCCTTCTAGAAGTGCAGTGATGGCAGCAGGCTGAGGGGCGAGTCCTGAGACTCTGAAGTTAACACATGTGTACTGGCCCTGGCCTTCCTGCAATGTTCTGGGATCCCATGAGCGACGCCCAGCAAATGAAAAGCAGACACTGGCCACCAGGGAGGCCACATCATATCTGGGCTGAAAATTAAATTGCCAGCAAACGGAAGAGATTTTCAAACAAGGTACTTGCACTTTCTTTTTAAGTTAATTTAATACTAAATGGAAGACAGTCTGCCGACCGAGATAGAAACTGAAGCACAGAAATATAAACTGTGAATTGTCTTTTCTGAATCCCAGAGGTTGTCAGGGCCAGAGGTCATGAACATCAGTGAAAGAGCTGGTTTTGAATTGAAACTTACCCATGGGAGAGCCCTGGTTCCTAAATTCATTCATTCACGAAACATTTACTGAGTACCTTCTGTGTCCCCAGTGCTGTTCTCAGAATCAGAAACAAAAATAAATAAATAAAATAACACAAGAGAAACTGTTGCTACCTTCAGGGAGCTTTTGGTTTTTACCAGGGCCATGATTAATATGCAAATTAGTGCCCCAGTTGGTCTGGTTACTGAGACAGAAGGACACACAGGACACTGGGGGTGTGACTCAGCAGGGATGGTTAGCTCTGTGTCAGAAGAGGGCAAATGAGGAAAGGTTTATGGGAAAGGTCAATGAGGGAGAGATTATGCTCTGAGGTCAGCCCCCGACACTGAAGGATACAGACAGCAGTTTATTAGTCACACATACTCAGAGGCCAGGCAAGGGAAACACTGCATGTCATGCAAGGTCACACGGTGCTTGCACTCTGGAATAGAAGGACTAGGAGCTATGAAAGGCCTTATAATAGTGCAAGGATGAGGGCCCCCCAGGTTGGCACAGGAGGATGTGACTGACTTTTTTGAGTAATTGGCAGGGAACTGGATCTACTACTCCTAGGGATAAGCAGCAGGACTGACCTTGGCTGGATGACCATATCCAGAGGAGGTGGGGACTGAGGGTTAGGCCATTGGAGGCCTTCCCAGCCTCACCAGATGTCATGGCAGCACCTCATAATGGACCTTAATTTTAAGCCTAAACTCCAGAAATATTTGAGGCAAGTATCGAAAAATGAGTGAGTGGGCTTTCCTTATATGGCTGGCCAAGAGTACACTGGCATTCCAAGCAGAGGAACAAGAGCAAAGATCCAAACACAAAAAGCAGCCTGGAAAATTAGCTAAATATTTTGAAAAAAGAAACAAGAACTTCTTTCCACAAATTTGGGGAAATTTAAGGACAATCTGTCCTTAAAGTTTAAACTATTTAAATATTAAAAGTAATGAAAGTTGTTAATTTAGATCAGCACTGTCCAGTAGAAATGTAATGTGTGCCAGAAATATGAGCTCCTTATGTGGTTTCAAGTTTTTAACACTCATAAAAAATGAAAAGAAATAAGTGAAATTAATTTTATTACTTGACCCAATACATCAAAAATCTTAACCATTTTAACAGGAAACAACAAAATATTAACAAAATATTTACATTCTTTATTCCATACTCTTTGAAATCCAATATGTATTTTTTTATAATTACAGCATACATCAATTTGGACTAGCCACACATTTCAAACGCTCAATACTCGCATTTAGCTGATGGCTACCATGTTGGACAGCACAGATTAAAAGCACCTTGAATTGGCTGAAATTCAGCACAAAATGCTATCGTGCTTTTTTTCTCCATCTGTTTTATTGTGACAATCTATCTTTAAATATTCTTATGGGCTCTCCACCTCTCAGTACAATTATTTTCTCTTCTGGCTAAACCCAAATATTACTGTTATCTTAAAAACACCACTACCTAAAAATTCACATTTCATACCGTGCTATATTTGGCTATATGACTTAGTTTCGTTTTTGACAGAGAACGATAGGGGAAAGAGCTAAGAAAGATGATGTGGAGATAGAGATCTTGTTTTCACTTTGATCCTAGTGTTTTGAAACAACTAAAAAATTAAGGTATGTTCTTTAAAATGTGAACTGTAATCTAATAGGAAATTGTACTCAATATATACAGTGTTCAAAACAAGGAAATAGAAGGAAGCTGTGATTTAGCCTAGTAATGACAAGAGGCACATTGATAAATCAAGACACAATTTACAGATAGTTAAAATACTTGCAAGGCAATTTTTAAAAAGCTCTCCTAGAAATTAACTAATAAAAATGCACCATAGAACATAGTATGGGCTAAACCAACTTCATTTTCCATTGGGACACAGTTGAATAGCTTTTTTTCTGATCATATAAAAGGTCCCTTGCTTGATTAATTATTTTCCCATGGAACGTGTGCACTTCAGTCTGAAAATTCCTCCAACCCATCAGTTTAAATTTTATCTTTGACACGTGTTAGGCAAATAGAAAAAATTAAAAAGTAATGAGGAGGGGGCCCAACTGCTTTGAGAAATTTCCACATATGTGCTAATTAGTGATTCCATCTGAAAATACTCACCAAAAGCTGGATGAGTATAGCAGGCTGGAATAAATAATGCAAAGACCCTGTGGCAGTGCCACAGACACCATAATGAAGGCTGCTTGTGAGTTCCAAGAGAGTTTCCTAGTGTCTTAGCTGAGAATAAAAACATCATGAAGTAAAACTGCTCTAACAACCTCAGGGTTATCACATACACACACACACACACACACACACACACACACACACACACCATTTTATTCTTTCAACCTTTTGGTTCAGGCTAAGCAACTCTTTCAGGGTTTATGTCTCACTCGCCCTTCACTTTTAGGTCTTTTTTACATATATATAAAGTGAAATTGCATTTCTTACATCCAGCTTATAGTGCTGCTGAAATGTTCAAACACTGGTCCAGTTACATAAGCACATGGGGATGATTAGCTGTGAAATAAGGCATTAGTCCACAGGCTAAACTACCAGATGAAATACTCTCCAATTACAGGGACTGCAACCTCTGTAAGTCCCTTTTGTGAAATGACAAGCCTGCTACTTTAGTCTTCTGATACAATGCCCAACTGTGTTTTTTAAGTACAACTGAGTTTCATCAACTGGACCAGAAACACTGCTGGCTGAAATGCATTCTGAAAAGTCGGTGGAAAAATAACACTAGTAGCTCCATAAATGAGGGATAAATAGCACCATTATGGTAATTTCCAGTTTTAATGCTTTCAGCTAATACATGAAGACTATGATTTAGAAGTTGCAATAGAGATATTAGGAGAAACGCCTAGATACTTCACTAGATGTGCTGCAGAAATGACAGCATAAATTGTGGAATTTAATACCCCCTCCAAAACACACACACACACACACACACACACACACACACACTCATATTTAATGGCTTTATGAGTATGAATGCAACATGTTTATTTTACTACAGACACTTCTAAGGTTTCCTCATCCAAGCTAAGATTGTAAGTGACCAATGCAAAGCTGCTTCCTCCACACCTGCCCCTCGTGCCTCTTGAAATGAGCATTCTAGGATCCTAATTGTCCAGGGTATAGAGGAGTCAGAATGCTCCCAGCTGATCCACTTGGGCTACAGTCAAGGGACAGCATCATCTTGGTACTCTGCAAGATCAAAATGGTTCCCAACCTGTGTCTGTGCCCCACTTCCTGGCCCATTTTTACTGCTCTGTCAAACTCACTGGCAGGAAAACAAAGTCTGCTCTATAGAAGTAAACAAAGGGTCTGGAAACAGTTTGAAGCCTGCCAACTAATGAAGGCCTTTGGTCAATTCTGCCTTCAAAATCAAGGCTTTCTACAAAAAGAATAAACTGCCCTCCATGACAGAGAGTGAAGTAACCAGGTATTTACATTTAAACAAGATAGAGCCTCCTCTGGCAACCTAGAAGAATGCACAGCTGTCAAGAATCAAATAAAGGCATTCAAAAATCTTTCTCAAGCACCAAGGATGTCATTTGAAGAGCAAAGTAGTGAGCAATTTCCATGAATATCATAGGAATTTTGAAAACTAATTCTGTATGAAAGAGACAACCTGAGCAGACCCATCAAAAAGCCTGTGATTCAAGCCTCTTAAAAATATTATTTATTTTAACATAGTAGATTTTTCATTCCTGCATATAAGCTATTTCTTTTAACAAAATGAAAGATGTAATGCACTGATTTCTCAAGATAGAAAAATATTTTAACATTTGACAAAGAGAAGTTTTTTGCTTTCATACCCATCCAGGTGTATGCTCTTTTGACAAGTTTGATAACAATGTCAAAATTGTTATGCTAGTTTTAAATCTTTTCACAAAAGAAGTTTATTCTGTCACATATGTGGGTTCGTTCTTCTTTATTACTTTAAATTCATAAGGGGTCTCAGCTGCTGGAAGCCCCAGAACTTGGACGTTCGTGAAGATGTTCAGAGTATGAGCGGAATAGGGTATCCAGACTCAAGAGCTGGCCTGAAGCACTCTGGGAGTGGGTGTAACCATTGGGAGTGCAGCCAGACTGCCTCAGCCTTCTAGGCTTCCTGCCTATCTCATGAGAAAGCAAGCGGCAAAACAAAATAAAATTAATAAATCAGCAGATAGAGAAACCTATCTATAGATGCAGTGTCCAATAAGCAAGTACTTATGGAGTTCCTGGCACTGAGGAAACTTGCACTAGCTACATCAATGAAAGACAGAAAGGATACGATCTAGTGAAGGATACGATCTAGTGGGAGTAGGGGCCGGGGAAACAATATGCATATTCGTACTGTGTGTGTCTCTGTGTGTATGTGTGTGTATGTGAAGTGGTAGGTGCTAAAGGTAAGCAAATCAGGGAAGGAAATATGAGTGTGTTAACACTGTGGGTAGCCCGGTCAGGACAGATCTCCCTGAGAAGGTGACAATGAAGTAAAACACTAGAAGAAATAAAGAACATCTAAGGGCAGTCAGAGCTTTCCAAGTAGAAGAAACAACAAGTTCAAAGATCCTGTGGCAGGACTGTATATACTATATTCAAGAGACAGCATAAGTAGGTGGAGTAAAGTACATGAGTTTGGAATAATAATGAAATACTTTAAAAGGATATTTTTCTCTTTGGGTGATGCTAAGGATCAAAACCAGGGCTTCATGTTCACTAGGCAAGTTCTCCACCAGTTAGCTACATCCAAGTTTTCAGGGCATGCCAGTCAGATAACACCAACTAGACCATCTCTACCTTTACTTTATAAGAAATGTCAGAGAGCAGAATTGACAGGATCTCGCTTATGATTTAATAGGATCAAGTATGCTGGGGTCAACCACAGGAGGATGGGAAGAGAAGTAGAGTCACTTAGAGGTTCCTGCCGCATCCAAATATGAAATCATGGTGGACTGACAGCAGCCTGTGAGTGGATGTAAGCAAGAGAGTGACCAAGAACACAAAATTAATGTAAGGAGGCACTTAGCATTTGGGCAATTCAAATGTGGTATCCGGAGCATCTTCACTTGTGTGCCCCCAAGAGTGCAAACTATGTAACTAGGCACTTCTCCTGCTAAACCCTAGTCTTACAGTTGTTGGACAGGGTGGGGACAATGGGATATGGGATGTAGAAGTAACATGATTTGCTGATGATATGGCATGTGAATGAGAAAGAGGAGTTATCATAGACTTGAAAAACAGACAGAAGGAAATCCTGCCTTTTTAATGAGAATAATCTGTAAGAGGAACAGGTTTGGAGGAAGAATGCTAGAAGTTTAGTTTGTGACATGATATTTGAGGTATTAATTAAATGTGAAGATGCATGAGCTCAGGTGCTGGGCATTTGTAAAAGTAAGCAAGACTGGCAGTGATTGGGTGCTCAGAGAGCTCACAATTCAGAATGGATATGGACAAATATACTGCAATGTGATATTTGCTATGAAATAATAATCTGAGGATACTGCAAAAGAAGTTCTTAGAGAAATATCCAACTGGGACTTCAGGTCCTCATGATTAGGAAGCACTTAAATTATTGGGATTTTGTTTTTCTTTTTGGTTTGGTTTGGTTCAGTTTGATTTTTTTGAGACCAAGTCTCCCTGTGCAGCCTTGGCTGGCCTCGAAATAGGAGCAATCCTCCTGCCTCAGCCTTTGGGCTGGGTTTACAGGCATGTGCAACCACACCTGGCTAATAAATGCTGATTGAATGTGCAAACACTACATTTATTTATTTTTTATTCATTCATTTATTAATTTTGCTTTGTTTTTTTTTTTTTACTTTTTACATTTCTTTTTCCAGGACCCAGGAAGTAAGCCAAGAAAATTGAGGCTGAGAAAAATATGGAAGAAGAGACTTTAAGAAGGAACAAGAGTCAACTACAACCAAATGGTTGCTGGGGAGAGGGGACAGAAAGAATATTCAGAGGAAGAAAGCAACATGTGGTAAGCTTAGTGCAGGATTGTTGCTGGGTTATAGGAATCATTGACAAATGATGCACTCTCAAATAAGACATAGTTTCCTCTCCATGGTGAGTTTTGTGACATCGGTCTGTGAACAGTGGTGGCTTTTGGAGGACACAATACGTCATATTAATCATAATATACCATTAAATAAAGAAAACACTTCAAAGAAATATGTTCACTGTGATTCCGTGGTTTGTTAGAAAAAACAACATACTGCTTGTTCAGAAAAAAAAACCTACACATTATATACTGAAATGTTATCCACTGTAATTTACAGTGAGCAATGTGAAATATAATTTTTTCTTCTTTTTTGATATTGGCATTTTCTAAATTTTCTACAGTAAACACATATTATGAGCAAAAATAGAAGTTATTTTATTATCATGTAATGATGCTCAGGGGTCCTATCCTTAAATTTATATATAAATTTCTCTTTGGTCTGGTACTTATTAGCCACTGATGCCTTAGCTGTTCAAGGTTGATGTAATATAACTCAGGTCAGCTCACCACATGCAAAACTGTCCTGCTGGGCTTCTGGGTAAATTACCACACCGATCTAAGCAGGTAATACAAAAACAAGACTCTTAGAGAACCTCAAGTTAGACACATGCTGAAAAGAAACCAGGTTATTTTCACAGAATCTAACCAGTTCACTTTATGAGAGAGATGAGATTTCTTTAAAACTACTGATGACTTTACATTTAATAATAATAAGCTATCATTTACTAAAACTCACAAGATGACTGGTGCTAAGAAAGGACCTTTATTAATATGTTTCAATTACATATTAGTAACTCTTTTATTGATTAACAATCTGGGGCTACAGAGATTAACATGACATGGATCATACAGACAGCACAACTAGGATTTAGCTCAGGTCTTCTTACCAAAATGCTGGGGGCCTCTCATAAATTGTATATATAAGACGGTTTGCAGAACCTTCACTTCATAACTCTCATTCATCTCAAACAATCTTTTTCATCACAAAAACACCAACATTTCACTGATGTGTTTTTAAAAAGATATAATTAATAAAATTTTATTAATTTTTAATAAGAATATTACACATGCTAAGCAGAAGGTGGAAGGTGGAGGCCTGAGAGAGTTGATCAGAGATCCATTCTCCCTCTGGCCTGCCTGGGCCCAATCGGTGAGGACTAGCTTGTCACACAGAAGGCGCTGCAACACCCACCCCTCCGCTCTCTGGCCTCCTGATTGTGCCAGTCCTTGGATCTACTCTATAGAGGCACAGGTGGTCATAAAGGGCATTTTCCTGAGCTCCAGACTTTGAACATCTTGAAAGAAAGGGCAGAGGGAACCCATAGTAGAACTTTGCAGAGCTCAACCCTACAGGAGGTCAGGGAACTCAATTTGGGCCTTGCAGCCCAAAATCAGTCTTAATCTCAGGCGTCTGCCATTGGCTAGCTGAGATCAAAGGACTTAGTTCTGCACATGTCTGCACACATTGTATATTATGACAGCAGAGATATAGTCTGAAAGAGGTCCTTCAAATTCTTTTTCTTCTTTCTTTTCTTCATTTCACCCTGCAAATTCTTTCTTTTTTCTATCCTCTATTTCCAACTCAGTCACTTGCTCCCCCATATTATTCCTCATCTTCCTTTCTGTTCCTGTCCCTGCCCTAACTCGTATTTCTTCTTTTATCATTTTTTTCTTTTTTCTTTATGTTCTTTTCTTCTCTCATTTTACTTCATTCGAGGGTCAATAGTTTCAAAGGAAAGTCAGTCCCTATTACTGTTAAATTGTTATATTTTTGTCCTTATTCTTGGACTCTGACTTTCCCTTTTGATTTCAACAGTTTCCTAAAGATTGTATGGTCATCCTATGTCCTCTGGCTTCACTTGAAACCTTCTCCAATTCTTTTACTTATCTACTCCTCTGATCCTAACTCTGTTTAAGCCCCCATCCTAAATGGTAAAGATGATATATTGAAGAGTTTATTCACTGCAAACATATTTTGGGCTGCTCCTTGATTTTAATTTAATTCACATGGTTTAAAGGTGATAGATTAATGACTACAAGAAGTGGTCAATTTGTAAGTTGTACTTGATCCTTTTCTGTTGCTGATTGTATCAATTGGGCTAAAGGATTGTGATTGATTTAATGAGTTGTCTTCTCTGCTATGGTGAAAATCAGAATGTCTATGAGTCATTAGAGACTCAAAAGCTAAAGCACAACTATATCAGGAAGATTTAAGTAATAACCCAGGAATTAAACCAAGGACAACCCAACAACAAAAATAAAAATGAGAAAACACTTAAGCAAGACACAAAGACAGACTTCCAGTTCACCAATGGCAAACAGTAGGGCAAATGAGGATGAAAAGTCTGATAATGAACCAGCAGGACACCCTGAAGCCATAGCACAGGAAGTAACAAATCAGATCAATCAGGCTCTAGAAAAATTCAAAACAGAAATGATTTCCCAGATAACCATAGAGATGGTGAGCAAAATGGATGTCATGATTCGAGACTCCAGAACAGAAACTGAGAAAAAAAAAAAATAGATGACCTCAGGACCATGATAGAAACCATGAAGGCCCAGCATAAGAAAGAAATGGAAACAATGAATGCCCAATATAGGAAAGAAGTGGAATCCATGAAACAGAGCCAAACAGATATCCAGGACATTAAAAACTCTACTGAAACTTTTTGCAGCAGGATAAAAGAATGCAAAGATAGAATCTCAGATATAGAAGATAGTCAGTGACCATGAAAAGAGAGGTCCCTTAAAATCAGTAAATGATAATGAGAAATCAATCCAACAATTCCTAGATGATGCAAAGAAGAATAACATAAAGCTGATAGGAATCTGTATAATAGCAGGAGAAAATACAAATGACTAAAAAAGCTGTTCACAGAATTAATGACAGAAAACTTCCCAAACAGAAGGGAAGAATGTGACATACAGATAAGTGAGGCATATAGGACTCCAACTAGCCACGATCAAAAAAAATCTACACCTAGACATATAATAATCAGGATCCCAGAAACCCAACAGAAGAACAAAATACTACAAGCAGTAAGGGAAAAGAAACAAATCACATGCAAAGGAAAGTCCATCAGAATCACAGCAGACTTTTCAACACAAACCCTCAGATCAAGGACAGCCTTGAGTAAGGTATTTCAAGTCCTAAAAGATAAAAACCTCCAACATAGACTGATGTATCCTGCAAAACTCTCTTTCAACATGGATGGGGAAATAGGATACTTCCATGACAAAGAACACCTGAGAAACTTCATGAATACCAAACCAGCATTATAAGGAATTCTAACCAATATCCTAGAAAAAGACAATGAAGGCTACAATACCATGAGGTCCAACAGAGCAAATCAAATAGGCAAGGCAAGAAACTAAAAGCAGGGGAGTAAAAAGAGTCAACAAAAGGACAATAATAAGTCAGTATATATCAGTTATAGCCATCAATGTCAATGGTCTTAATTCACCAATCAAGAGAAACAGACTGGCAGAATGGATTAAGAAGCAAAATCCAACAAAATGTTGTATACAAGAAACATACCTAGTGCAAAAAGAAACCCACAGATTGAAAGTGAAAGGATGGAAAACAATTCTCCATGCGACAGGAGCCAGAAAAAAGCAGGGGTAGCTATCTTATTCACAGTTTTCAAAACAAAACTGATTAAGAGAGACAAAGAAGGCCACTACATCCTTATAAAGGGAACAATGCAAGAGGAAGAGATGACGATCATAAACACATATGCACCAAATATTAATGCTCCCAACTATATAAAACAAATATTAAGTAGCAGAAAAAAACAAATAAGCACTAATACAGTTGTAGTGGGGAATCTAAATACCCCAATACCACAAATAGATAGACCATCTAGGCAAAAATTCAACAATGGAATACTAGAACTTTTGAACATATGGCTTTAATAGACATCTATAGAGTGTTCCACCACACAAAATCAGAATATACATTCTTTTTGGCTACACATGGGTTATTCTCCAAGATAGACCACATACTAGCTCATAGAACAGGTTTGAATAAATGCAAAGGAATCGAAGTTATCCCTGTATATTATAAGATCATAGTGGAATCAATAGCATAAGAAACCTCAGGAACTTCACAAACACATGGAAATTGAACAACACTCTCCTGAACAATCAATGGGTCACAGAGGAAATTAAAGAAGAACTTAGACAGTTTTTACAAATAAATGATAATACCAATATAACATACAGGAACTTATGGGACACAATAAAAGCAGTTCTACATGGAAAATTCATAGCACTGAATATCCACACTAGGAAAACAGAGTGAGCTCAAATAAACAACATAATGATGAATCTTAGACTCTTAGAAAAACAAGAACAAGAAAAACTCAAAGCTTGAACAAGAGAGGAAACTACAAAGATTAGAGTAGAAATCAATGCAATGGAAACTAAGAAAATGATACAAAAAAATAAATGAATTGAAGAGTTGGTTTTTTGAAAGAATAAATAAAATTGATAAACCCTTAGCTAACCTTATCAAAAAAGGAAAGAAAAGTATCAGATCCATGCAATTAAGAATGAAAAAGGTGAAGTCCCAACAAATCCAACAGAAATCCAGAAGATCATCAATATCTACTTTGAGAACCTGTACTCTAATAAAATGGAAAACACAGAAAAATGGATAGATTTCTAGATATTTATGAATTACCAAAGTTGAACAAAGAAGATAAAAACATTTTAAACACCCCAATTACAATCAGTGAAATTGAAAATGTAATTAAAAATTTACCAACTAAGAAAAGCTCAGGTCCTGATGGATTCACTGTTCAATTTTACAAGATATTTGGAGAAGAGCTACTGCCACTACTCTTTAAACTTTTCAATGAAATTGAAAGGGAAGCAATACTTCCAAATTCATTCCTGGAAACAAGTATCACTTTGATTCCCAAACTAGGGAAAGATGCAACTAAAAAAGAGAACTACAGGCCAATCTCCTTAATGAATATAGATGCAAAAATCCTTAATAAGATACTAGCAAACAGAATACAGAGGATCATCAAGAAGATCATACATCCTGACCAAGTCAGATTTATTCCAGGGATGCAAGGATGGTTCAACATACGTAACTCAATAAATGTAATACACTATATTAACAAAGTCAAGGACAAAAACCATATGATCCTCTCGATAGATGCAGAAAAAGCATTTGACAAAATTCAACACCCATTCATGATTAAAAACCCTGCAAAAAATTAGAATAGATGGTCTATATCTCAACTTAATAAAGGCTATCTATGAAAAACCAACAGCCAACATCATATTAAATGGCCCAAAACTAAAAACCTTCACGTTAAAATCAGGAACAAGACAAGGATGCCCACTATCACCACTCCTCTTCAATATAGTTCTGGAAACATTAGCCACAGGAATTAGACAAGAGAAAGAAATTAAAGCAATAAAGACAGGAAAGGAAGAAGTTAAACTGTCATTATTTGCTGACAATATGATACTCTACATGGAAGACCCAAAAAATTCCGTCAAAATACTTTTAGACTTAATTGACACTTTTAACAGAGTAGCTGGATACCAGGGCAACACTCAAAATTCAATACCTTTCTTGTATACAAATAACAGACTCACTGAGAGAGATATTAGGAAAACAATTCCTTTCACAATAGCATCCAAGTAAATGAAGTATCTAGGAATCAATCTAATGAAAGAAGCAAAAGACCTCTACACTGAAAATTACAGCACTCTGAAAAAAGAGATCAAAGAGGACACAAGAAAATGGAAATATATCCCCTGTTCGTGGGTAGGAAGAATCAACATAGTGAAAATGGCCATACTACCAAAACTGCTATACAGATTCAATGCAATGCCAGTTGAAATTCCAACACTATATTTCACAGAACTAGAAAAAAGAATCCAAAAATTCACTTGGAAGCAGAAGAAATCTAGAATACCAAAGGTCATCCTAGGAAACACAGACATGGCAGGGGTTATAAGAATATCCAATTTGAAACTATACTACAAAGCCACTGTAAAAACAGCATGGTACTGGCAAAGAAAAAGACCTGAGGATCAGTGCAATAGATTGGAAGATACAAAAACAACTCCAGATGTACTCAGCTACCTCATCTTTGACAAAAGAGGCTACCATCCTCACTGTAGGCAAGATAGCCTTCTTAATAAATGGTGTTGGAAAAACTGGATTTCAACCTGCCAATGATTAAAACTAGACCCTTATCTTTCACCATATGCTAAACTAAAATCCAAGTGGATTAAAGATATAAATATTAAAAATGAGTCACTAAACTTCCTGGAAGATAAGTTGGGCAGAACTCTTGAAGACATTGGCATAGGAAAAGACTTTATCAACAAATCCTCAGTAGCATGGGAAATAGCAGAAAGAATCAACCACTGGGATCTCGTCTCATTTAAAAGCTTCTGCACTGCAAAAGAAACCATCAAGAGAACAAAAAGACAACCTACAATGTGGGAAAATTTTTTACCAGCTGCTCCTCAGGCAAAGGACTCTGACCTAGAATATATAAAGAACTCAAAACAATCAGACTCCCCCAAATATAAAGACCCGATTCAAAAATGGGCATCTGAAATGAACAGACATTTCTCAGATAAAGAAGTAAAAGCAGCAAGTAAATATATGAAAAATTTTCCACATCACTGGTCATTCAAGAGATGCAGATGAAAACTACACTGAGATTCCACCTCACCTCACAAAGAATGGCTGTTATCAAGAAATCAACCCATAACAAATGTTGGCGGGGTTGTGGGGAGAAAGGAACCCTTCTGCTTTGTTGGTGGGAGTTCAGACTAGTGCAACCAGTATGGAAATCAATATGGAGATACCTCAAAGAGCTGGGACTAGAGGTTCCATTTGATCCAGCCATCCTCTGCTGGATATCTTTTCAAAAGAATTAAAAGAATCATACCACAGTGATATATGAGTATCTATGTTTACAGCGGCACAGTTTGTAATAGCTAAAACTTGGAAACAGCCAATTTGCCCATCAGGTGGAGACTGGATAAAGATGTGGTTTTTCTGTAAAATGGAATACTATGCAGCCATAAAGAATGAGAAATTAGATTCATTCACAGGAAAATGGATACATTTTGAAGATATACTCCTAAGTGAAATAAATAAGTCACACATGTGTAAATACAAAATAGTTTCTCTGGTGTGAAAAAGTATAAAAGTACACAAGGTCCTAATGAGATAATTGATCATGTGAAATATGAAGAAAAGAGCTAAAGGTGTAGGGAATTTGGGATGGGTGGGTGAAATGGAATAAGGGAAAAGAAAATATAAGAAAATGAAAAAATGGAAATAAAGTATTTGTAAAGGGGGAGGGTATGAGGGGGTGAAGGGAGCAGGGACAAGGGGAAAAAATGAGAACCAAGACCTGTCATGTAAAGGTACAAGATCCCAATGATGAATGTAACTGTACTGTATACCTGAAATGTACCAGTAAACTCAATGAGAAAAAAAAATTTCACATGCTCAAATTTAAATATTGGTCATAAAAGCACTCGCGAAAACATTTTCACCAAACAGATGTCCTCCCAAGAGGACTAGTACTCAGAAACACATTTTTAATATGTAGGAATTGCCTTTCAACAGAATACACTATTTGTTCCCATGTGAGCAAAACATGAAATAGTCTACTAGAAAGAATAAGAATTATATTCCCAGACTAAATCACAACTCTGTGAATAGGAATTCCAATCAGTTTATCTCCTCTGATGTGAATAAGTAGGACAAAGCCTGTGGATGAGCTTCCATCAATGGCCTAAGGTGGGGAATGAGTAGTGGACTTAAAATATAGAAGAATAAGAAAAATGCCTTAAATTAGCCTTTGATATCCCTTTTATTTTCTGTGTGATATCAAAAATTTCTGGCAATGTTTATTATGAGATAGATGTTCTGTGGTATAGGTATAGTTTATAACATTCACAAGAGAGAAAGGAAGGAAAACAATTCAAATACCCTTCACATATGTCCATTCTTTATTCCAATACTTCACTATGGATTGCTTCTGACAAAGTGAAAGGTCTCTGAGAAAAAGCTAATTTACACACACATATAAAAATCCATATAATGAACAATATATTCTGTTCATTGAGCACTTTTCTCACATAGAATTATAATCTCCCATATATCATTTGTATCATACAATATCATGGGTGTTATAATTATATTCATATCAACCCTTAGCTGGTTATTCCCCCCTGTACTGTCCCAATCATTTTTCTCCTTTGTACAAAGAATTATTAGCTCATAGAATGATTAAATTAACTGACAGTCTTAGCACCTCATCTCCATGAGTTACTCCTGATCTGACCAATTAAAAACAGGTTACTTTATTTCCAAATAAGGTAAAGGATTTTCTGTCCTCTTCTAATGCTTATTCATGCTGTGCTGACACTTTCATCTAGTGTAAATTAAGTTAAATCTACATGATACTTCACAAGGATTCTAATATCACATTGACTTCTTTCACTGCTGATTCATTGTGCTATATCATGCATAAAAACTTGTTCTTTTTTTTTTTTTTTTTTTTTTTTGGTACCAGGGATCAAACTCGAGACCTTGCACTTGTGAAGCATGCAGCAGAATCACTGAGCTAAATCCCTGGCCCAAAAATTTGTTTAACAGGGTTCACACCTCTTCAATTTTTTTTTTTTTTTTTTTTTTGGTACCGGGGATCAACCTTGGGACCTTGCACTTGTGAAGCATGCAGCAGAATCACTGAGCTAAATCCCCAGCCCAAAAACTTTGTTCTTTAATCAGTGGGAACTAGCAGAGTCACAAATGCTTGTAGAACAAAAACTTTCTTCCATGGATGAATGATTAAGAGGTTCAGTATCTCCTACCTCAGAAAAATCTACAGAAGATAGTGTCTCCTTTGTGGCTTTGGAAGCTGTGCTATCTAAGAGCCAAGTAATTCCTTGCATGATAATATCATATTTATTTAAATATTTACAAATTTAGCTGCAGCTATTAAACTAGGATCTCTTTGAGGACAATGATTATGATTACATCATCCTTGAGCTTCTTTACTTAGCAGTGGAGAACCTGTACACTGAACACTCTGAGATAATACTGGCTTGGGATACCCACAAGAAGACAAAATTTCACTTGCCACACATCATTAAAGTAAATAAAGATGTCCAAAAAAATGCTACACTTTTCTTCCCAGAAAAATTTAGACTCAGAAGGAATTTCTGTAAAAGGTTCATATAACCTTACTTACATTCAGGGAAAATTCACTTTACCTGCACTCTCTCCCAGACTGTGTACAGACCCTATTCCCCACACAAAGACATCCCGCAGAAGGAGCATCCTCTTTGTACCTTACCAACTCCAATCCTCTCCCTAGCTCGGCACCTCCTCATCTGCACAGCTCCCTGGTGTCACATTTCCTGGTGTCATCTTCTGGGACTCACTTAAATACCACCTCTTCTCTGAATTGCTCCCAGCCCCGTTCTCTGTTCGGAAAACTCAGTCACTTCTCTTTTATTTTTTTTGTTTTGCGCCCCCCCATCAACTATAACTTCTCTCCAGTATGTGACAGCATCTAGAATAATATTACATTAGTCAATTAGTTGGCAGTCCTATTTGTTTAGAGCTCTTTGAATAGTCATGTTTATATCATTGTTCACCTCTCTTACTTAGAATTACGATTCTAGCACTGAGTACACAACATTTTCTGAATAGATATTTGACAAGTGAATAACAGAGAAAAGCAAGATTAGAGAAATTTTAAAACTTGCCCAAGTTCTCATTAGATAAGGCACAAAACAAGTTGGGAACCAGTTGGCCCTATTTCACTGACTCCAAAATTTATATTCTTTCATATATATATACATATATATCAGATTTTAAAAACTATTATTTCCTTAATATTAAAAGGTTTTCTTACTTTTTATTTTAAATTTAATTTATTGGTACATTCTAGGTAGACAGTACAGTTACATTCATTACTGGGATCTTGTACCTTTACATGCCAGGTCTTGGTTCTCATTTTTTCCCCTTGTCCCTGCCCTTCCTTTACCCCCTCCTCCCCTCCCCACCTTCAAACACTTTAATTCCATTTTTACATTTTCTCATATTTTTTTCCTTTTCCCTTATTCCCCTTTCACTATCCTTTTCACTGTCCCTACACCTTTGGTCCTTTTCTTTCTATTTCACATTGCTAATTGTCCCGTTAGGATCTTGAGTACTATTTTAGTTTTTCACACCAGAGAAACTATTTGGTATTTGCATATGTGTGACTTATTTATTTCACTTAGGAGTATATCCTCAAAATGTACCCATTTACCTATGAATGAATCTACTTTCTCATTCTGTATGGCTGAGTAGTATTCCATTTTATAGAAAAACCACATCTTCTTTATCCAGTTTCCAACTGATGGGCAGATGGGCTGTTTCCAAGTTTTAGCTATTACAAACAGTGCCTCTATAAACATGGGTGTGCATATATCACTGTGGCATGATTCTCTTAATTCTTTTGGAAAGATACCCAACAGAGGGATGGCTGGGTCAAATGGAACCTCTAATCCTAGTTCTTTGAGGTATCTCCATAAGTGTTTTCTTACTTTAATGTTATGATGGTAAAGGAATTTCAGGTATCATCAAGGTTCAATAGCCCAGATTTCCAGGAAATCCAACTCTTTCTTCTACTCCTCCGCCCTCATCATGGCCATGTTATGTCACACTTGAGACACAAATTGAAAGAGGAGAAGAGAGAGGGGCCTAAGAACCCATTCCACATGTCTCAGACAGCCATCTCCTGATCCACAGAATACTATGCAGCCAGAGCTCAGCAACAACAAAAATATCCAACCACTCAAAACACTGTTATGTCTCTATCATTCTCCAGTGCACTGTGAAGTCTCCAAGTGTTCTCAGTAGCACCGGTTTCCACTCAGCGTCTCCTCCCAGATCACCGTCAATGACTCTTTTCTGATGATACCTGGGGCTCAGGGCGGCCTCTTGCTCAGAGAGCCTCAGAACCATGGAAGCTAAGGGAATTTATCAAACTCTCTTTCTTCTCTCTCTCTTTCTTTTTCTTCTCTTTGTGTCTTTCACAATTAAAACAACATTATGTTGTTCTACCATCCTTAACAATCTATTTATTCCTTCTTTAAGCCAATACTTGAGTAGAAAAGAAATTTCTTTTTAAAATCATCTATACCATACTCCATCAGAGGCCAAAGCTAACTCATAAATAGACAAAAGGATGAAAAGTGGTTACAGAGAGACTTTGCCTATGTTCACTGTCTCCCAAAGGAGAAGTTCCCCAATCCTGATGTTTACAGAATGACATCCATCACACAGGTAATTACTCATCCATCTTAATGCTTCCTTTTAAGTTTGCCCTTAAGAAGCCTGTGATCTCCCAAGTCAAGGGCCTTAGCAAAATCAATAAAACCCCATCTTATCAGGCCACCAGCCAGATCATTTTCCACCTTTTAACAAGGCAGTGGTTATTAAATGCCTTGCTTGAAAACCCAAGTGGGGTCATCAGACTTTCATGATGAGAATAATCCATCAATGTACATGGACTATCTTTTCAGTGTCTTTGATATGAGTAATAAAGTCGGTAATGGCCTATGGTTTTTCAATATCAGGACATGTTCTCCTTTTCACGTTGAGGTTGCAGCATAGCAAAGGGAATTTCATGACTGGAGGAAGCTTGTTAGAGACAGGAATTTCACTGTACTATTTCGGTCAATGCATAAACTAGGCTGCTGGCTCCAACTTTGAAAACCTGGCTTCAAGCTGTCAGTGCCTTCTTCAGTTCTTAAGTCAGCTAATCAATGGCCCTATTTAAAAACCTGTAAATTTCCAAAAGGATACATTTTATCATAGTGATTTATGCCATTCATTTTCATTAGATTCTTGTGCTAAAATTATAGGAGGAATTAGATATCTAGGATCACACAAAATTAAGAAGCATCTGATATTAATCTTTTCTTTAGTACCAAGCAACATAAATATATATATATATATATATATATATATGAATGAACATGCTTTCTGTGCATAGCTATGAAAATAAATCCACTTTTCAGTGTCTTTCTAGCATCATCATGAGTAAAGACCTGTATTCTGACACCATCAGGCATCTACCTAAATGATAAAAACAATCTATCACTTGACAAATGGAAGCTGCTTCTCTCTTCTTTTTGTGTTCTTTGTGATTTGCTTGGGAAAAGTTGAGGGCTTATGCATTTTCCACATAAGATACAATCCTTTGATTGTTTCCACTAATGATAAAATTAAAAGGAGGCTATTTCAAAGCCCACACTGCGTTATTCCAAATTGACAGAATTAATCAACAGGGCCGGGGATTTAACTCAGTGGTTCTGGTGCCTGCCTTTCAAGCGGAAGGACCAGAGCTCAATTCCCGGTACCAAAAAAAAAAAAAAAAAAAAAAAAAAAAAAGAAGAAGAAGAAGAAGAAGAATTAATCAACAAATCCAAATCTTAATCTATGACAGGGTCCAATTAGAGATGATGAGCTGGCATTTTACCAGCTGAAGACCTCTGTTAGCCGAGCACTCACGCACTGAATCCGGGCAGGGGTTATTGGCGTGGTGGTGAGAATCCTGAGGAGTAGCACAGCTCTTCAAGTGTCTTCAAATGTATTAAAGGAGGATTAAATAGAATTATGCAGTTTTTGTGTTAAATACATTTTTTGTACTCTAATACTTTGAAAGTAAGTTAACCTCAAATGGTGGCGAACACAATTTACCAGAATTTTTAATTACCCTAAATACTTGATTTTCAGGATGTAAGGGCACAAAGGGAATCAAGCCATTCCAGTCTACCTGTACCTTCAGAAATAAGTGCTGGCACCCAAGACAAAGGGAAGAAGGCCACAGAGTCAATGAAGGCATGGACACACTTGGCATCTATTGCTTCTCCTTGTTCTCTTTCATTTTTATTGGAATTTATGTAGAGAAAAATGAATTAATAAGTCAGCTTTGGTCAGCTTACACTCCCTTTGTTATAATACTGTATGAGTAAGAAGAGAAGGAAAATAGTGGTTAGGAGGATAATGTGAAGAATCACAAACGTTTGATTCATGTAACTGAGTTACTTTACGAAACTGCCTGGGAGTGATTCCATTTGTCTTGCCAAACCCACCCTGTAGGGTGGGTGACCCCTGTGGTAGAAAGCAGAGTGCCAGCTTCACATAGGCAGACATACCATGTGTTCCACCCTGTTCTCTCATGTACTTGCTGAATGACCTAGACAAGTCACTTCATTTCATCTGCTTCTGCTTTTACTTAAATCATAAGGCTAATGCAAAGATAAATGAGGTCATAATTTGGACAGTTATGTGCACAGTGACGGCAAGGATCTTCTCATCGAAGCCGCACACTCTAAGAACTACAGACATGATCATCTCTCTTTTATCAATGAGAGAACTGAGGCTAAAAAAGTCAAGTAAGTGAGCTGGGATCTCTTGCCTAAATCAGTGGGAGTTTGCATCACCACTTCAAACTGATGGCCTGGCAATGTATGATTACACTTCCTGCTGCAATGTCAACCTTGTTCAGATCTTCTTCTGTCCCTCTCATCCCTTCTCCCATGAGCCTTTCTACTTGTACATCCCTCTGCCTGCCAGGATATACTTCCCTTCTTTCTCTGCACCATTCAGTTCTCCACACTCCCCAGACTTCAATTCAGGAGTCACTTCCTAGGAGAGCGACTTCCTCAAACTTCCTTATAGGACAAATTCTTCATGATGTTCTCCCATATCACAAGTCCCCTATGGTAGACAGCAATTCTATATGAAGATTTATTATTTTTCTTTTCTTTGCAGTACTGAGGATGTCAGCCACAGTTTTCACACTAAGCTATATCCCCAGCCTGATTTTCATTTTCAGATAGGGTTTTTCTAAGTTACTTAGCTTCTCAGGCTGGGCTCAAAATTGAGAAACTCTTGCTTCAGAGATTACAGGTGTACACCACAATGCCTGGCTGAGCTAGGATTCACTGTTGGATTATAAATATGACAATGGCTGTCTACTACCACAACCTTCACATGCCTGAGAAGGGCCCTGCACCATTGTCTACACACTGTGCCCTCAGACCTACCACTCTTCCTGGCATGGAGGTAGGAACACTGTATTCTAGAAAGAATTATGAAGGAGTGAATATACTAAGTGTACATAGATTCTGGCTCATTTCTATGAACTTGAGTTGCATGTGAAGAAATTAAGGCTCACCAAGGTTAAGTAAGCTGCCTGAAGTTATCCAGCTGGTATATTCTAAGTTAGACTCCAGTGAAGTCTTTGAACTCTGCAAGGCTCTTACCATCATTCTGAATTTTTTTTTATTGAATATCAAATGCACATTTTCTCACCACAAACATGTCTACAGCCTAATCCCCAGAACCTGTGAAATTATTGCCTTACAG
This sequence comes from Fukomys damarensis, assembly GCF_012274545.1. NCBI lineage: Eukaryota > Metazoa > Chordata > Mammalia > Rodentia > Bathyergidae > Fukomys > Fukomys damarensis. Next base: position 21,239,442 of record NW_022900917.1, on the reverse strand, counting down.
GCAATCACATTGCTGAGTGATTAAGATAACAATATTGAAATGGGAAGATTCTCCTGAATTGTCAAAGGAGGACCCATGTAACACCTCCCATGTAGTCACAGGGGTCCTCGTAAGAGTCAGGTAACCGTATCAGCATCAAAGAAGGAGGTAGGGTAACAGCAGAGGTCAGAATGATGCTACAGGGGACCAGGAGCCAAGCAATGCAGGAAACCTCTGAAGATGCTGAAATTGGGAAATAGAGTCTTCCTTAGAGTCTCTGAAAAGAATACAGCCCTGCTGACATTATCCATATAAGATCTATCCTCAAACTGCAGACCCCTAGAACTATAAGATAATAAATTTCTGTTGCACTAAATTTATGATCAATTGTTAACAGCAGAAAGTAGAAAATTAACACAGATGTCAACGAGCTCTGATCCACTTGGTAAGGTTGTCTGCATGAAGATGAGATAAATACCATGGACTTTATGCTAGGGGTGGAAGCTCAGTGGATGAACATAAAGAACCTGCAACAATAAAAGAACAGTTGTTGAACTACATCTTTACAGTTAGTCACTTGGAACAGATATTTTAAACAGGAAAAAAAACCCAAAAATCTACTCTTTAAATTTCTACACTGAAATCTTAAATTAAAAAATAATATTCTTCTATTAATTTTGTTTTTTTTCTGAAATAATTCAATGTATTGTGAAAGATCAGTTACTGAAAATCAGCAGATGTTGACTTATAGCCTATTCACCATCTTTAAACTGTGCAATGTCAAGCCAGGTATTCATCTTCTCACATTCTAATATAAAAGCAATTGAAAAGCACAACCTGAAGCTATCCCTCAAATGTACCAAGCTATGACTTTATCACATTATTACTTGGCCTGAGAGACTTCATCTTTTCAATTAAGAATGTTTGTTGTATTCCAATCTGTTCCTCAAACACAACCTTCTCCAAGGTTCTTACTGTATTCTGCCCCACAATGAAATCTCAAATTCATGCTAGAGGCATGCAAACAATTTATACTTCATGATGGTGTCAGAACAGTTGAGAGTTCAAGCTTCCATAAGTCATTGTGTCTGAATCCAGAATTGTCAGTACACAGGATGTTACAGCAAAATCCATTCTGAGTCTGCCCTCAAAGTTTGGTAAATTTTATATAGGTTAAGAACCTCTTTATTAATAAATTCTCTGCTGTATCTTCCAAGGGAATTAAAAATAACTAATAACATGAGAACCTTAAAGCATGAGTTTTTTAAAGCCCACAATTTTTCCAATGCTTTCCCTGTGTCTTAGATTGCTTTTAATAGGAGGGCAGGGGTAAGGGGAAAAAATCAGAACCAAGACTTGTCATGCAGAGGTACAAGATCCCAACAATGAATGTAACTGTACTGTATCCCTAAAATGTACCAATAAACTCAATTAAAGCTGACACAAATAGTGATCATTTTAAACACTCTGATAAGGCTAAGCTATAAGAGGAAGTGATAGGAGGAAGGAAGGGAGAAAGGGGTTCAGAAATGAATCCTTGGCCTTGTATCCACTAGAGACCTGTAAAAATAAAAATAAAATGATTTAGAACAATCAAAATTAGAGATGCTACTGGCGTCACCACTTGCCTGCTGACAGACAGAGAGTTTTGCTAATATACTCAGTGGAACTTGAAAAATTGAAAAATCTATTCTCTGTATATTGTAATGGCTCAAGCAATGAAAAATTTATATTAGTATTGATAATGACTTGGAACAAGAGAGATGCAGAGACTGGAAACACACTGCATTTTTTAAAATCATACCAGGCAACATTTCTGGCAAGCACAGTTCCTGTCTTAACCAGTGCTTTAGCGGCTTATCTTTGTCAAGTAATAGGTAAGAAGGAAAGTTACAATGGAATGAAGGATATTAGTAAAGGTAACGAAATAAGATAAACTTTTTCTCAAAGAGACATTTATCAATATTCTGTTATTTGTATACATCAACCACCCATCATTATTAGTGCATAAATATATTTATAGCTCTTTATACATTTTAGAATTGACTCATGGCTGGCTTTGAAATAAGAGTATTAGAGATCTATTTCATAACTGCCCCAAAGACTAAAAACTACTGTAGAATTTCTCCCAAGCAAGTCATCAGAAAAAAGCTTCTGATCAGTTGAGAAGCTCTACCAAACCTATTCTCACATTATCTCAGTGGAGACAGACAAAGCAGCCTCAGTTTGAGGTTTCCTACACAAGAACTGCATTGCAGGCTTGCAAGAAAGTGGGCTAGTAGTTTCTGGAAAAAGAAAAGTAAATGAAAAAGGAGTAAAAATGGTAGAAAAATGGTAAAAATGGTAGTAAAAATGGTAGAAATAAAAACCCTCAGTGTTCTGTGGCTCCTGGTCATCACACACTGAATCAGAGCGGGCTGTGTGTCTGATACAGTGTGGTAGCAGTAATGGTATATGACTTCCAAGTCCAGTTCATGAATGGTATTGCTGCTTCCCTTGACCTTTTGGGTCACTTAGTACAGGGTAAGCAGCCACCATCCTTAAAGGACATTCAACAGTCTGGTGGACTGATCCGCATAGGGAGCAGCAGAAGTTCCCACCCAGGAATCTTGCCTGGGAGCCATGTCTGATTTACCCGTCACACAAATAAGCCATCATAGAAATAAATTTTCTAGCATCAGTCAAGTCTGCAGATGATCAGAGCCTCAGCCCACATCTGACTGCAACTCCATGGAAGACCCTAAGTTAGGACCGCCTGGTCAAGGTCCTCCTGAATTCCTAACCCACAGACACAGGACAAGAAATGAAGTCCATGTTATTCGATGAAGTTGTTACGATTAGGGATGATTTGTTACATAGCAATAGATAACTAGCACTTTCCAATGGAAGACATGATTGTGAATGGGACCTAAGAGGCAGTCTCACATAGTGGTTGGAAACAGAGGTGCTGGAGTTAGGTAAATCCGGGTTGGAATGCTAGCTACATGATTCCCCAGGCTAATTCACCTTACTAGATTGCAGTTTCCTCACGGAAGGAATATGGATAATAGTGGTGTTTGTCTGACAATTGTGCCCAAAGTCTCACATCACTGAATTACATGATCCTCTAGAATCTATATACAAACTCAAATTATGAAAGATAGAATGGATACAGGCCTGCTCATGCATATGTGTGTTCACATATTTATTTTAGCTATATCCAGAAGACAAAAAAGACACTGTTTACTTAATATGAACTCTACATTGGTTACTAGGCTAGATGGGCACTTTGTGTATTTTAGACTGCCTTTCGGTGAAATGCTTTACACAATGTCAATTAGGAGCTAACCACTTAAAAGCACCCCATTTTTAGAAAAATTGGTCTAAGATTAAATTATATGATAAAATCTGAATTGCAATTAAGTTTTATTGTAGCAAATTAATCTATGTACAAAAGCTGGAAGGTATTTCGTCATCAAGCAGAAACCAAAGAGAAAGGTTTACTGTAACCTAGAAGTGGACTGATCCTTTTCTCAACTAGGGACTGGAAAAAGTATCAATCCATGGATGCTTACTACCCAAGAAACTGAGGCTTGGGTAGGGGAAGCTTTGCCCACTATGAGGCAAAACTGCAAGCATTTGTCTACCTCCAAACGTGCAGCTCCTGGCCTTGCCCCAGCCCGCCCTGGTCTTCTACCAACTGAAGCCATGATTTTAACTTATAAACACAAAACAAAACAAGAAAAAAAAAGTTTATTAAATCCAGGCTTCTGTTATGAAGATCTCTCATTTCACTAAATTACGAAAATTTCTTAAAGAAAGGGAAGGATGGAAGGGAGAGAGAAGGGGGAG
>NW_022900917.1:21215606-21235494 GCF_012274545.1 Fukomys damarensis | reverse complement strand
TTTTTTTTTTTTTTTTTGCCAATTCCAATTTGTTCTGAGCCTTGCAATAAATGAAATAAATAATAAATGAAAAGGCCACAGGCAACAGCACCATCACCCTGCAGACCCAAGGGAGAACCCAAAGGTTGTAGGGCGTTCTCTGCAGAGAAGATGGAAAACAATGTCTCAGGGGCCCAATTATTTACTGCAGCTGCTGAAATGAGATGATTTATGGCAGTGACAAGGCTACCCTGGAAATAGTAGCCAACTGGTATAAATTTAGATCTATTATTTTAAAAATCCGTGGGCCCAAAAGAGTCTGATTTAAAAAGAAATTACATGATTCTGGCTTATTCACATACATACTGCACTTTATATGTAAAAATTTTATGTGTACAAATTAGAGTTTGTTATTTACTGAGACTAGCTATTCTGACATATTTAATTGATGAGCTCTCAAGAAGCTAAGAATATAATATTTTGTATCTCAGATTCATATAGCCATACCAGATAATGTGAGTTAAGCCATAGGTGGAAGAGAATGAACTTTTAACTGAGGGCCAGCTTTAATTTTCTGATGCATTATATGAATAACCACTGTATTTAATTGGCCATGACATGCAAGGGTTAAGCTCACAAGATTAAGATCAAGATTTGGTTACTTCAAAACAACACCCTACAAGGTCACATACTGAAACGAGAAATTCAAAATGTCAAATAGCAATGCTGGAGCATCAAAAGGAAATTCATTAAAGCCCTGGGAGAGTCCAAAGCACAGAATTCCCAGGCCTTGGTTATCAGGAAAAAGGAGCTAGTCATCGGCTACAACTGAGAGGATCAGGTTGCTGCGTGGTCCAGATAGTTGACAGAAAGGTTCTGAAGTTATATGAGAGCAGTCAAAGAAAAGTGAGCTTTGATTCTGAAAACGTGAGTTATTATTCACATGTAGAACCTATATATATATCATGTATATTACAAAACACATGCAAAAATAAAATCTTAAGAAGTAACAATAACTAAATATGGTCAGTTCTTCCTCAGTCTTTCTTCTGATTAACCATGGCTGGTTATAGCTGCTCATCCAGATTTAGATTTAGAGAGAAGAAAACAAATTTAGACAGAAGGATGAGGATTGTAGACAGGACTGGGATAGAGGTGGGGAGCAAAAAGCAAGAAATGTCAGGGAATGTGTACCTAATGCTCCAAAAGCAGTGAGTGGGTGTAAAAGATACTGATATAATTGCCCACCTCACCCCAGTAACGTTTTGCTCCTTTCCTTGTGGTGGTCATGGACTGTACCCATGGAAAGTGTCCCCCTGGCTTTCCCTCACTCCAACACTTCCTGCACGCAGTAGGAGAGCCAAACACTAACATGGACTCGACAAAGAAATGAAAGCAAACGAACCTTATTGTAACGGTTGAAGGAACAGGATTGACACCAGGATTCTCTCACAGAACGTCTACCTACCTGTGGAGCCAAGCTTCTTAGACTTGAATCACTTGCAAAGGGTAACTGTCTAAAATGCAAATCTGGCGCTCTGCTCTCACCCCTGGAAATTCTACTTTAGTTGGTTTCCTGTGGACCTGGATTTCTGCATCTTATATCATCTGTATCCAGGCGATTGTGAGGCAGTGACTGACATCAGCCACAGCAAGAAGATAGACTTCCAGATCCTGACTTCTTTGGCAGCCTTGGCCCAGTCTCTGTTTTCCCACACCATTCTTCTGAACAAAGCAGATCAGAGGATGCTGGCTGTAAGGAATGGGTCTCTGAACCATTTTAAAGGGAGGCCAGAGAGCTTGGGACAAATAGGACTCCCTGACATTTGCTACATTAGAATCCACATACACCAGCCCTCTAGAAGCCCATTGCAGTGATCTCTTCAGTGACCAGCTTGTGGGTGCAGATCTCACTACCCACCCTTCAGCACCAGTACCTGAAAACAGCACATTTCTGTAGGATCATGTGGCATTCAGGAAGCACCTTGCATAAGGAGACAAGGAGACAGCCACAGGGTGCTGTGAAAAGTGCAAATAAGGAACAGTATGAGGGCTGCATGGGACTGAGGGAGCATTCAAGACTTTGGTTGTGTGGTAGGGGGCAGCATGGGGCTATTATTGATAGACTGGATCTAAAATCCTTGTGGAGCCAGGCAGTGAAGGTCATTGAAATGCTATGGACTTGGATATAATTCATTAAGCAATAGGAGCCCCAAAGATGTTTCATACAGGGTAAATAGAATGAGTTGAACTTCAGGAAAGTAATCTCACGGCAATATGAGCAATGTATTCTCACGGCAATATGAGCAATGTATTGGGGGCAGGGAATCTGAATGCAAGAAAACCACATTCAATAATTATAGGTTCAATAATTCACTAATTTTGACACCTTATTAAAGAAATAACTAAAAGTCCTCAGCCAACAAGTAACATTGTGATTGATATAAAAAGGAAATTCTCATATATATCGCAGCCTAACTAAAGATATATGGTTACCTACTCACAGAAATATATATACATATATATTCATATTACCATCAGAGCCTTAATTAATTTCAGATGAAAATAGGATCTCCACTACCATACCTTATTCCCAACTCTCTCACCCATTTTGTCTCACCCATTATGACTAAGGAGATAAAGCAATTTGGGAAATTTGGTAATTGGAATAATTTTGTATATATACAATTCTTTTAGGTATTGCTTTGACTTTAAACAACACAACAAGAATAGCCTTTATTTCCAGAAACTGGAGGAAATGATCAAAATAAACTCAGTATACTTTGGCTTGTCTCCTCGATAACATATACCACTGTATTTTAAATATCCATTTTTTTATGAGATGATAAGATTCTTGAGGGCAGGGGCCAAATCCATCTTGTTCAGCTTGAGTCCTAAAAACTAGAGCAGTGCCTGGTTGATATGCAGTGGGGTGTGTATGAAATATCTCTGACTGAATAAAGTGCTGGGGTCCATCGGAATGTCACAGAAATAATTTCATAACTGAGTAATGGAAACAGCTATTTTAAAACCCTACTGACTTGGCAAACAAATCTGGGCCTCCAAGGACTGAAGCCAAGGGCCCTGATTCATTCCTTACATGCTTGAAGGCTTTCTGCCAAATGTTCACACCACGACAGCAAAAGACAGTCCCCTGGCATCACATGGACGTGTTCTGGGTCTGGCACAGGGACCGCACTCAGAGAGGCTCCATACGTGTTAAGTGAATGAAGCATCAGGCACAGCCTATGAAATGTAACTCCTCTGAGAACTGAGTCACCTTCTGCTCATTTTCATGATCTGTGTTATGCATTGTTAATACATGGAAGATGCAATACCAGCCTTTCTCAGTGTCTAAAGTGAGGATCTTAATCTATGGGCTCTGCAAATATTTATTAAAGTACCCACCATATATTATTTGATTGGGAGGAATGAGTGAGGGGAGTTCAATGAGATGAATATGAAAGCAGATGTGTTTGCCTCATTTCATAGACGGTACACTAATACAGAGTAACTGCTGTAGCAAGCACTTCAACTTTCCAGTGCCCTTACAAAATATAAGATAAGGCTTCACTCATTCACACAAAATACAGTGCAGATTTTCCTGGCTAAGCAGCTTTCCTAGGAGCTCTCCTCTGAGTGTTGCCCCAGGGACTTCAGCCCCTCTTATCTCCTGAGACTACTGCCCTTGGTCTAGGACCTCCAAGTCCCAACTGAAGGAGAAGCAAGAGAGTAAAACAAATAATATAGAAGGTTTTATAGGGCAGTCTGAACATCGCAGTTATCAGCAAGGGTGATAATTATTAGAGTCTAACAGTAAGTGCAGAGGGAAAATGAAGCCAGTTAGAAGAACATGTAGCATCATACCTCCCACTGAGTATTAACAAAGTTCCTGTTTATTTCATGAGTCGATATTTTTTCCCCTATAGTTAAGCATAAACCAGGCAATCACAAACTAAGAAGCCATTTAGTGGAGCAGGAAGCTAGCTTTACTTTATTTTAATTAAATTTAGTACAATTAATTATATGTATATTTGTTGGCACTATTTTCTGTCAAATCTATAATAATTTTGTCCCTCAGTTTCAAAAACCTTCCTTCTTGTGAACTGTAGCACTAATTCATCTAGTAGCCACTCAAAATCAGGCTGACACATTTTAAATGGTTACTTTACAAGAGTGATCCACTTTCTCCATTCTAGTAGAGATGACCTTTATAAAAATCTTAAACCTAATCATTTTAGTTAATTCAAAACACGTGGAAAATATCTTATAGGAAGTCATTTGTTATGCACAAGATCAAGCTGAAATGTCATCATCTCTTTGCAACTGTCTCTATCCTTGAGACTTCCTATCCCAGATATAATTAATTGCCCTGCATCTGCATTTTCACAGCATTTAATGTACACTCAGTTTTAGAGTGAATCACATTTTGGTATAGTTATTTGCTTGCATGTTGTCTTCCACATAGACTTGAATTCTTTTGCACACAGAGAGGATGTACCTGCAGAGTCGTTCCCGAATGATGCAGGCGTGGAGTGTGAGGCCCAGTTCCAGGGTGCTGAAGAAAGAGGCAGGCAGATCTAGGATTGCATAGAGGCTATTTCATTGGGGACCTTTACAGTAGCATGACCCTGGATGGCAGAAAGGCCAGGTGGATCTGCATGCTTTGAGTTAGAAATGGGGGTGTATATAATGGTCAGAGCAAAAATGGCTTTGTCCAAGTCAGAGTGTACCTAGTTTACCTCAAACCTAACACCAAGGATGTCAAGCATGCTGCTGGCCCTAATGGCACTAGGGTGCCACACTATTCTAAAGGTTTGGCTAGTATTCTGGGAAACATTGTGAGGAAAATGAACCAGAGTTACTTAGGGGTGTTACTTCGTGGTGATTAGGACTCAAGATGGCTGCGGTCAGGTCAAGCTGAACCCCTATTGTCCCTAAAAGAATGAGAGGCTCATAACAGGCACAAAATAAGTGCTATCAAACAAGCTAACGAAGCTTCCTCAGTTGTGTTCCTTGTAATGCTGTGTCCACACACTACCTTGACAATCTTTACAAAACAATGTCGCACTTACATGTTTCTGTGGCCTCTGGTCACTATACCGTGAACTGCTAAGGGTAGGAATGAGATCTTTTGTGCCAATTGCATAGCAAAAATCTAACTATGTTCAAAAATCCAATTTATCCCCAAAAATAACTTTACCTGCTTTATACTACATATAGTACATGGAAATTTTAAAAACATGAAGAAACTGTGGCAAAGAATAAATAAGGGTAGGAAAAGATGACATAAAGTCCAAGAGCAAGACAATTTCATAAAATGCCTGGTAGAATATCCTATACTATAACTGTGAAAAGCAAATTACTAAGCAGACTCTGAGCTGTCTAGTAGTCAAAGGAGAAAAGACTACATTCTCAGTTATAAAATAACATGCCCCAAGCAAGCTGTTTTCTTGAGACAATGTTAGTTTGCTTTGGTGTTTCAATTTTTTGTTTCTGTTTCTCAGCTACCCAGTGTTTTTAATCAAACTAGATACTGTACCCATTAGCTAACAATTGCTAGAATTTCTAGGTAGAAAGCCAGGAGCTATTCATAGGGTAAGAGGTAGGATATCTTCTATGCTCTAATATGAAGTTCTAAGAGAACCACAGAAAACCAAAGATTACCACACCACACCTAAACTTGTCTATTTCCTCTCAGCTCCCTGATAATACCCAATCTACAACTGAAGGTACATGGGCCCTAGGGTGCCTTCAACAAAGACCAAATTAAAGGTGAACTTATCTCTTGTACTGGACATTATGCCTTTTGGCATAATGCATCATCTACAGATGGTATAAAGCATCATGTATAGTATGTGCCGATATGCAAACACTAGTACCAGGCTAGTTGACTACAAATTATTGGGGGTGGTAACAGAAATTGTAGGAAATTCTTATTTATTAGTTCCTAGTCAAAGCTCAGAAATCTATATTATTAAAATTTTTTTAAGTGATTCCGGCACAATACTGGGTTTGTGAAAATTCACCAATGTATTCATTATACAGGAATGAGTAAAATTTCCACAAATTTATTTTTGTTTCCATTTCATCACTCCTAGTTTCTGTGGCTTAATATATCTGTTCTCAGAGATACAGCAGAGGTAACCCTGTCCAGCCCTCACTGGTGGTGGTAGAGCCCATCAATTCTATGGCCTCATCCTTATACTTAAGGCTTAAGGAATAAGTAACTCAGTGGGCTTTTATCATCCAAACAAGTACTAACATATTAGTAGAAATCTTAAAATTTTTGTCAGTATTCAACATGCTAACAGATCAATACAGGAAAGAAAGAAATTGCTTCCATTACACAATAACGACAACAATAACAACTGACATCTATTAAACAGATAAAGTAGTCCAGATGCTGTCCCATGTACTACTTTATAGGACTTTTCACTTCATACCCCTATAACCCCAGTGAAATAGATATCATCAGTCAATATTTTTGCACATAAAACCACATTGTCTAAGAATGGTTTTCATGTGAAATCCAAGATTAAAGTTTCTAGATAAATAATGACTTGAACAAATGGTGTTATGGATTTATTAATGATGGGGCCACCGGGCTCATCTGCAGTGTGTGTCTTTGTTCAGCTGCTACTTAACTCTGAGAAACTGTTATATGGATGTGTACTGATTTCCATATACTGGTAGTTTATTGCATGAAGCAATATGACCAACATCTCCGGAAAGGGCCACAACATCCATGAGGCTAAGAAAATGTATACGAGTGCAGGAGGAAAGTGGTTAAAAGGTTAAAAATAGTGGAAGTAAGGAGCTAAAGGTGTAGGGAAGGTGTGATGGGTAGGGGAAGAACAAAAAGGGAAAAGAAAAAAAATGTGAGAGAATGAAAAGATGAAAATAAAGTGTTTGTAGATGGGGAGGGGAGGAGGGGGTGAAGGGAGGGCAGGGGTACGGGGAAAAAGTGAGAATCAAGACTTGCCATGTAGAGGTACAAGATCCCAACAATGAATGTAACTGTACTGTATCCCTAAAATGTACCAATAAACTCAATAAAATAATTTTTAAAAAATAGTGGAAGTAGCACAGTATGCTGCATCCCCCCTCATATTCTGGTCACACTCACATCCACTTACACACATATGCAGGCACATACAAACATAGGATCCGTGTGTCTAAAGAAGAATCACCACTGTCAATCCATGACCTAGACCCGGGTGAAGCACTTGCGTCTGGTGCAAGACTGGAAGCATGGGGTCTTCTCATCCTAGAACTGAGATTAAACTATTTGTATCCTTCCCTGGCCAGCTTTTTGAGAGATGGGTCTTGTTTCTTCATTTGTGTCCTGGATATCTTGCATAAGGCTAGGCACAGTCAATTTCCACACAAGTTTGTTAAAATACTGAAACAATGAAAGAGTGGATGAATGAACAAATGCGTGAATGAACACTAGATTCAGAGTCCACCACATACTAAAGCATGCACAGAATGAAAAATCTAGCCTCCTGGTTACTCCTGCTGCCTGGACAACCAGATAATGTCTTCCATTACTAAAGCACTTTAAAAGTTACTGAGAATGTTCATGTCTGTTAAATTTATTTTTGCCCCCATAACAAGAGGTTTTGGTGGGGGAGACAGACAGCTTGATCCCAACTTTATATACTGGGGAACCATGGAGCACAGAGATACAGTAACTTGTCTCAGTTCACACATCAATGGGCCCTACTGATAGAAAGGGAACTAAGGCCACGATCTATCCAGGTGTATTACTCCCTGTCTACTTCCCCTTCCCACCGTGTGTGGGTGTATATGTACACACACATACTATATTATATTAGTCAGTCTTCATCGTTCACAGAGCCCATATTCATGGATTCGAGGGAAGACCGCTGTCATCAGGAGTGTGTGGTACAGTAAGAAAACCACAACAGTTATGATACTACCTTGCATATGGTAAATTTATGCAAGGAAAAGTAAGCAGAGTTGAAAGACCCCGACAGGAGCTTCAGAGAAGACAGTGGCCATCGAGGGGGACACAATTGAATTTGAGCCGGCTTTAGGTCTGCTTGGCATCTCAAGGGCACAGGTTCAATAGTCTTGGACTACCAAACAAAGCAGTAGTAGCAAGTGAGAAACTGACATCGATGCCTAATGCCAAGAAAGAAAGGCACCTTCGGCAATAGGCTTTAAACTAAGTAGAGCCCAATCCCATAGGCTTCCCAACAGAGAGGAGTGGCTGGGCCAGTCTGAGCTCACTGCTACAGTTCACTGAGTCTCTTCTCCCAGTTGGGCCTGTGTTAGTCTTTAACTCCCACAACATCACAACCAGGAATAGCACCAGCCTATTTCCACAAGCGAAGAAAGTAAACTGTAAAGAACTAAAGTGACTTGCCAGGAGCCACTTAAAGGCAAAGTCAGGATTTAAGCTCATTCCATCTGAAGCCACCAGCCATGTTTCTGCCACTGAGTAGAAATTTAGAAGTCTACTGTGAATACTAGAGGAAAACATAGACGTAGATCTAAAAATAGCTGCCAGGAGTTTCCCGGCACTAGAGTTCCCAACGCCATTTAATAACAAAGCCACATTAAAGGGCCTACTCTGAGGGGAAGGAAAATGAAGCCAATTTAATTGATGGCTTGTGTTCTGAATTAAGAAATTGGTCCTCCAAATTGAGTGTTTCAATCTACATACTGATAATATATGCTTTAATAACTATAGAATAACATTCTAATTATTATAAAAGATATAACTTTTTATAAAAGACAGTTCCAAATGAGTTCAACTACTCTTTTTGTTAGAGAGAGAGAGAGAGAGAGAGAGAGAGGAACACGAGGAACACTCTGGAAACAAGCAGATCCCATCTTCTGATTCACAAACATCAGCTTTAAAAATTTAAAAATACAAAGCAATGTTTAGCTGAAGATGCTTTGTTAAATACGAGATATGTGAAAATGTAATAGATTGGGATGTCCCATTATTTCTGAACATGCCTGGATTCCCTCATCCTATCCAGCCGTTAAGAAATAATGAAATGTACATTCACCTGGTGCTTCCAGGGAGCAAAAGCAATACTCCAGCACTCTGTACTTCCATTCTTTCAGTCCATGAAACAGGAAAACAAATACTATTCCTTCAGCTTCCAAGTCTTAAGTATTGTATTTTAAAAATAATGCACAATTGATTCAGTGCCTTTGAACTTCCTCTAAATATCCAAACCACTTAGGATCATTAAGACGCTTCAGAATGCAGAGAATGTTCCCCTCCAGGACTCTTTGCCACTCACTGCCTCTGTCTCACCCAGCCAGGGTATCAGCTCATCACTCTTTACTGTAAATTGCTAACATTAGAAGTGGTGAATCACCAAGAGGAATTATGGGAAACACAAGAGGAGTTACCAGGTCATGTGTTGGTAAGGTGTGCTAGGCATTATTGCCGAAAAATAAAATGTAAGAGTTCTAAAGAGATTCATTTTCTGTATCAATAATCATACTTCTATGCAGAAACGCAGAATAGAATTTGTAAAGCAATGACACCACCATTTTGGTTAAACTGAAGCCTTTCATCTCTGAGCCCTGGCTCAGTTCTGACAATACAGCACAGCAGGAATGACAGCAGAGGGTATGGCTGGGGGCCCAGAGACAGGAGCAACACTTAATAGTGTTGAACTAAGTCCATCACCTTGGATCCCTCATATAGGAGGATACTCAGTCTGTTGTAGTAAATTTCATATCAAGAGGCTAATATAAGTCAGGGTTTAAAAATAAGAAGTACAACAAATAACAGACTCACTGAGAGAGAAATTAGGGAAGCAATTTGTTTTGTAATATCATCCAAAAAAATGAAATATCTAGGAATTAATCTAATGAAGGAAGCCAAAGACCTCTACCATGAAAGATACATATTCAATGCAATCCCAATTGAAATCCCAACAGTATATTTCACAGAACTAGAGAAAACAATCCAAAAATCATTTGGAACAAGAAGAGACCTAGAATAGCAAAAGTAATTCTAGGCAATAGAGATATGATAGGGGTATCACAATCTCCAACTTGAAACTATACTACAAAGCCACTGTGATAAACACAGCATGGTACTGCCAAAGAAACAGACTAGAAGATCAGTGGAATAAATTGGAAGGTGCAGAAATAACTCCAAACGTACTTAGCTACCTTATCTTTGACAAAGGAGCCAACCATCCTCACTGGAGGAAAGATAGCCTCTTTGATAAATTGTGTTGGAAACACTGGATTTCAATTTGCCAAATATTAAAATTAAACGCCTATCTTTCACCATGCACTAAACTAAAATCCAAGTGGATTAAAGATCTAAATATTAAAACAGAAACTGTAAACTTGCTGGAAGATAAATTAGGCAGAACTCTTGACATTGGCATAGGAAAAGACTTTATGAACAAATCCTCAGTAGCACAGGAACTAGCACAAAGAATCAGCACCTGGGATCTTATCTTATTGCTGCACTGCAGGAGAAAACATCAACAGAGCCGAGAGACAACCTACAATGTGGGAAAAAAATTTTACCAACGGTTCTTCAGACACAGGTCTACTATCTAGAAGATATAAAGAACTCAAAAAAATCAGATCCCAAAATTATAAAGACCCGATTCAAAAATGGGCATCTGAAATGAAAAGACATTTCTCAAACAATTAAAAGCAATAAAAAAATAATGAAAAGATGTTCAACATCACTGGTCATTCAAGAGATGCAGATGAAAACAACACTGAGATTCTACCTCACCCCACAAAGAATGACTGCTATCAAGAAATCAACCAATAACAAATACTGGTGGGGTTGTGGGGAGAAAGGAAACCCTTCTCTGTTGTTGGTGGGAGTGCAGACTGGTGCAACCACTAGGGAAATCAATATGGAGATACCTCATAAACTAGGATGACAGGTCCCATTTGACCCAGCTATCTCTCTGCTGGGTATCTTTCTGAAAGAATTAAAAGAATCATACCACAGCAATATATGCATACCTATGTTTACAGCAGCACAGTTTGGAAGAGCTTAAACTTGGAAACAGCCAGTTGCCCATCAACTGGAGACTTGATAAAGAGTATGTGGCTTTTCTACAAAATGGAGTACTACTCAGCCATAAAGAATGAGAAACTACAGTAATTTATAGATAAATGGATGCATATTGAGGCCATACTCAAGTGAAATAAATAGAATACACGTGTAAATACCGAATAGTTTCTCTGGTGTGAAAAACTAAAAGGGTAAATAAGGTTCAAATTATATAATTGATAATGTGAAATAGGAAGAAAAGGGCTGAAGGAGTAGGGGAAGTGGGAAGGGTAGGGAAAAGGAAAGAAGGGAAAATATGAGAAAAGGAAAAAAGGGAAACAAAGTGTTAGTAAGGAACAGCAGAGAAGGTGAGGGTAGGCAGGGGTATGGGAAAAAAATAAGAACCAAGATACATCATGTAAAGATACAAGATCCCAAAGATGAATGTAACTGTACTGTATACCTAAAAAGTACCAATAGACTTAATGAAAAATAATATTATAGAGTAGGCAGTTTCAGAATTATCACATAAGTCAGTGGCATTTAACATTTTTGACTTTGATCTGAAGAAATGCATTTCACACATGATGTAGCACAAATATTTCAATATATAAATAGTAATACACATGTACACATGCACAAATTTAATGAAATAATACTTAGAAATGAAGGAAGAACACAGACACACAAAGATGTATCATGTGGTCAATAATTCTACTTACCCAGAAAGTTGAATTATATGGTGTAATGTTCACAATAAAACAACATGTTAAAATATAGGGCAATACATACCTATATATATATTTCTATATCTATCTATCTGTCTATCTATCTATATATTCAATTTTAACCCAACACCATCTTGATAAATTCAGACCGTTAATGCAAATTTTCTTTAGGACTAAAAGAAGTCTTAAAGGAAAAGAATCCAAATCCTACTTACTCTCCAGAAAACCAACAGAAGTAAAGCTTACCAAGGAAAACTATGACAATCTCTATAAAATTATAAAAAAGAAGCCACAGATTTCTGAAAAGTTCAGATTATATAAATAATCAATTCATATTGTTCAAAGCATGAGTCTTAATTAATTAGAATGACAGAAGTAACAACTATTAAGTGTCTGCATTCTTATTGCCTACCAAAAAAAATAAAGTGAAGTGATTCATAATTTATAGATTGCAACTAATGAGAAATCTTGAGTTACTTTATAATATTCATTTATTCATTCATTTAGCTAAGCACACAGTATTTTTTAATACAATAATAGGCCAAGCTCTTTAGTAGGGTATGGAGGTCCCAAAGTTGAAGATAGAAGTATTATTCTCATGCTAGTCAAAACCTAGCAGATTAACCAGCAAATACACACTCACGTCGCTGTGATGAATACATGTGGAATTGCATGCCAGGAGATATCGAAACTGTAGATCTTGGGCAATGGGAGAAAGTTCATAAAGGGGCACTCTTAAGTCTTAAAAATCTGTGAGTAATTTGCCAAGTAGACAAAGGAAAGAAGGGTATTCTCCAGAGAGAATAGCAGGTACAAAAGCTCAGAGCAGAAAGAGACTGCTCCCAGTATAGGGACCCCAAACATAGTATTTTAGAAGGACTAAAATGTGGAATACTGGATCAGGAAGAATGAAAACAGATGAAGCATGCAGGAAAAATACAAAGTATACTTTATGCTATTCTAAAGGGTATGGGTTTCTCCTAAGAGCAGTGGAGAGTCCCTGAAATATTTGGAACCATGCAGTGACGCGTCATGACTTGTGTTTCTGAAAGATTCTTCTGGGATGAATTTTGGAGGCATGCAATAGGGATAAAGGGGCTTACTTAGTAGTAAAACGTAGACCTCCAAATGCTTGTTAATGTTGGACTGGCTTTGCCAAGAGACTCTGCGAAGCAATCCTGCTTTCAGTGAATCCATTGTCTAACACAGAAATGAAAAGCACGAATTATAGAAACATGAAGTTTTTAAGGTAAATGTGCTCTTTCCCAGCACTCTGACACAAAGAGAAGTGCTAGCTTCATAGAAATAATTAATCCTCTTTTTCTGACACTGGGATAAACAAAGAGGAAAGGAGAGATAGATGCTATAAAAAAATAAAATCCAAGGCAGATCAAAGGGGATGCGGCAGAGGATTCAGCAACTGTCACCCTTAAGCAAAGCACGGAAATGAAGAAATGAGTTTTTGGGAGCCCAGCCAATGGGATATGAGAGAAATTAATCCAGAAGGGATGTAATGACCTGAAAAAAATGATGAGCAAAGTCCAGGAGGATTAAAAGAGAGACAAAGACAGCAGACAGGTAAGAGCCATGTTCTTCTCTCTGTCTTGCCTATCTGAAGGGTATTAGATTTAAGGCCTCAGAAAAGGAGAAAAATATTTAAAAAGCAATCCAAATAATTAATTTGGCAAGTCATTTAAACTTCTTATTCTTCCTATTCATTTTTTCTCATTAAGGCAAAGGGTGGTATTTTAATTTACTGTCATAACAGAGGAATTGACTATTGATAACATTAGTCTTGTAAGTTTCAGTAAACTCAGGGCCCATTTTCAGATACTTTGTTTTTCCAGCTAAAGATTGGACTTGCTTTGGAGATGCAGACCTTTAGTGTAATGTACACTGATGCTTTTTATTTTTTCTTTCCAGAATGGACTCCAGTGCAACAGGGAATTAAACTGAAATCATTAAATTCCTTCTGCTTAGCACTTTAGAGGACATTTCTAGCCAGCCTGCCTAAAGTTAGTGAACACTATAATAATAAATTGTTAATACTGAAGTCTTTGGTATCTATCTGATTTTTAAAATGATTTTTCCGCCTCATCAAAAAGAGTCTTATTTTCTTCTGTTTCTTCAAGTTCAAAACAGAAAACAAAATCTTGATATTCTGGGAATATTTCTCCTAACCAAAGGCTCTCAAGCTCTGAAACGGCATGGAGCATCTCAGGGACAGTTCAGAATCTATAAACAGTTCCAGGAAGTCAAGTTCTCATTTATTAACTGCTTTTTCTTTTTTTAACACAATTTGACATCTGTGTCTCAGGCTTCAAATGACAATGCCCTCTGTGAGAAATTCAAACTAGAAATTTAGTCTTAAATGTTTGGAGACATCCCTTCTTACCCAACATTTATGAATCAGGAAAATGTTATTCAAAGCCCCAAAGATTGAAGGAGAAACTATAGCAGAAAACCAAAATAAGAAACCCTCAAGTAATAGGACTCATAGCAATGTGCCCCACAATGTGAAAAAAGGGTATGGAACAAAGTGGTCACTAAATGTCTTTTTAAATTAAAATATCTTTTTAGTTTTCATATTCCCAACACCTAAGTCTGCATCTGATTCCCAGAATTTAGCTAACCATTGTGGTTGTGCCTCCTCCCACCTCTGTAATTACTGCCCCCACTTTCTGCTCCCTGCAAGTCAAGGTAGGGGAGAGCATTTGCCAAGGACCTTGCCCT
Organism: Fukomys damarensis; assembly: GCF_012274545.1. Lineage (NCBI taxonomy): Eukaryota > Metazoa > Chordata > Mammalia > Rodentia > Bathyergidae > Fukomys > Fukomys damarensis. The sequence continues at coordinate 21,221,025 of NW_022900917.1, read as the reverse complement.
ATACCAGCAGCAGGCAAAGTGGCAACCACAGCAGATAATGTCCTGGGAGCCCAGTCTCATGGTTTGGCTACAGTGAGAATTTTCTCTGTTTCCTGGGGGAAAAGGGCACTGACCCAGCTTTCAGCCAGAGCCCGCTGCTGGAGAACTAATTACTAGTGTGGAAAAAAAGACTGATTCAGGTCAATGTTTTCTCAAGCATTGTTTACATTTGATTTTAAATCCATACAATGGCAGAATTGACATTTGCAGCTTGCTACCGCATTCATTTGCAAGGTTTTATGTTATTTTATTTTCAGGTTGGAAATGTTTGAGGAAGCATTTATCATTAAAGCCTTGGCCTTTGCTCCTAAAGCTTTGCCTGGTGAGTACCATAACAAAAACTGCTAATTAAAAGAGGGAAAACAACCAAGAATGGAACACAAAGGGGCATCTCTTCCTCATCAGCCGAGAACAATGCAGCAGCTTCTTAGCTGCCCTGCACAAGGCTTGGGACTAGGAAGGCTGCTTCACCCAGCTAGGTGAGGTCCATTCAGTCCTTGCACCTGAATAACGCTAGAGAGGGGACGATATTCAGGAGCAGACTGGGTTGTTCTCAATGACAACAAATCCAAATCAATGTCATTTAACCCAACAGCTGTTCCTTTTGTGCAGTCACAAAATCTAATGTGGGTCCAGGCAACACTCCAGAGCACCTCCTCCCTGTACAGTGACTCAGCAATCCAGGGCAACAGCAGTGTCACCATCTTGCAGATAGGCCACCTAAAGCACTGCCTTCTTTGCTCTAGCCAGTAGGACAGAACAATGCTAGTCTTCCATGAGCAATGAGTGCTTCATTCAGGAAGTAATGAATGACATAATTCATTTGCTAAAAGAGTCACAAGACCCCACCTAAATGCAAGGGGACAAAAACAGACAAACGCAAAAACCAACGACCCCGTCCCATAAACTTAGAAGAAGAGAATAAAGTGTGGGGTACATACTAAAAGTTTATGCATAACACCCTGTATCTATCTGGTCCTTCTCATCTGATGTAGCACTTATATACATACATATATTTGAGATATTTGGAGTTCTTTTTAGAGATACCCTTTCTTTTTTTGTAAAATGCAAAAATTTGGGGGCTGGGGATTTAGCTCAGTAGTGTCGCTGCCTGCCTGGCAAGCACAAGGTCCCGAATTCCATCCCCAGTAACAAAAAAAAAAAAAAAAAAAAAAAAAAAAAGTAAAAATTTTGTAAAATGTAAAAATTCCTCTTCTCATCCCTTTGCTATTTGCATTGTCACATAAACTTTTTACTACAGAGTATCAGTTAAGTCAGTTGAGATAAGAAAGTTGACTTATTCCACAGAGAAGAGTTTAATATTACTCTTAAAAATGCATTTTGTCTCTATCACCATAAACTTTTGCCCAAAACACAATTTTATGAGTGCTATATTATATGCGATCTGTATCACAAAGACTAAGAATAAAAAATATATTTCCTAAGTTGTCCAAATAATGAAAAATTTAAACTAAAACTTTCTGAAGCCCGACCCAGAACTTCTCCTTTACTCACAGCTGCCATTAAATAGCATATCATTCTTTTCCATTTTATATATGGAGAAAACAAACATAGAGGCTATCAACAATTTGTCAACAATCACAGAGCTAATTAGTAAAAGATATAGAATTCAACAAGGTACCCTGGACATGTATGCCGCTTTTAACTACTACGTTGTATATCTTTATGAAAAAAAAATCCAATATTGTTTTCTACAAAAAAGGAAGTTAAGGAACATGAATCTGAAAAGGCCACAGAGAATAGATGGAGAATTTTTTGTGCTATTTTTTGTTTTAGTTTATTGGTACATTTTAGGTATACAGTACAGTTACATTCATTATTGGGATCTTGCTATTCTAAGATTAGGTTCATACTCCAAGCCATCAGTAAACAAAGTTATTCTGTTGTTGTTTGGTTTTGTTTTGTTTTTGTTTCTGCAAAGGATCACTTTGATTGGACTTACCTGATTGGACAGTCTCTATAATCTCACAACCATTCAACTCTACCATTGCCTAAGAGTGGGCCTACACAATCCATCAATAAATGAGAGCAAATGTATTCCATTTATAAAACGGGGTGGTGAGTCAGATTTGCTCGAGTGGTCAGAGTTCTCCCTACTCTGAATTTGAGGTGTACAGCTGATATTTGTGGTATATAGATAGCAGGGGACATGATTAAAAACAGGAAACAGCAAAAAGAGCACAGACAAGAAATACTGCTTTCGAATAGAGGCAGTGGTAGTAAGGAAGTAAAAAGTGGTATGGCCAAGAGAGACCATGGGCTAGCATGATAAATGAGTTAGTTGTTCAACTGACTGCAGGATAAAGAAAGGGAATATATTTACGAAGACAATCCTGCCATCATCAGGGGATACAGGAGAGACGGTAAGGGGAAGGCGGTGAGGGAGAAAGACATACTTGGCGATACAGTAAGTCTGAAATGGATTGTACTGGTGAAGCTGCATCACAGACACTTGGACATACTAGGTAGAACACAGGAGAGAAGTCTAAGAGGATGATGAGGGCTTAGTCTTAATCAGAAAAGGTGAGTCTTAAACTGTTGCAATAAATGAAATAACCCAAGAAGAGCTAAAGAAGAGAAACAGACTAATGAGAAAGTCAGGAAATTACTGCAGTGTTTAGATAAGTATTACTGTTTACAGCCATCACAGAAGAACAGACACCTGGAAAGAAGACCACACAGAGCTCAGGGAAGAAACATGCAACGAGTAAGAAAAACTTATAAAAGGCATGGAGAGATCAGCAGTGTTAAAAACTGCAGGGAATCTAATAAGATTGCTGAGAAGAGTCCACCGAAGCTGACCTTTCAGAGGGTCACTGGTCACCGCAGAAAGGAGAGCTATATGAAATTGCAGAAGAATGCCAGTTTATAAGAAGAGAAGAGAAAAGGGGAGGCAGTAAAAAGAGATGAAGCAATATCCATTTTAAATACTAAAAAAGGAACTGGCGGGCACTCGGGTAAGAAGGATTTGCACATTTAAAATTTTATTTATGTATTTATTTATTTTTGCTGTAAAAGGCTTAATTTTCTTTTGGTCCAAGACTTGAGAGGGGCTCCAGAGAGGTGAAAAAGCTGCCTAGTGGCTGGAGGAGAGGGTTGGGCCAAAGCTCTGATGCAGGTGAGCAGAAGCCCCTTAGAGGCCACCAGGCTCTAGGGCCTCCTGGTCGTGCTTGAGGGTGAGCCCATTATATAACAAATCACACAGGGAATAGAGCAGGATGGTTTAAAGGTACAGGACAGCTCCCCGTAACCAATGGAAGAAGACACCTGAGAGGTGCAAGGGTGTGGAATCCAGGACACATGGAAATGGGCTCCCCCTGGGTGTGAAGCAGCAGAAGGACAGGAATAAGGTTCCGGTAGGCAAAGGGACAGGTCCTCTGAAGCAACAGCAGAATGATGAGGAGGTGCAGAGCGGACGAGCCTCCATTCCTCCATGAAAGAGAAGTAGCGTCTCAGGTTCCTCTCTGTCCAAAGCTCCAAGAAAAATGGTGAGCAGGTTTAACTCAGCAGCCATAGGTATCTAAAAGTTACAACGCCCAAATATAGTTGACAAGGACTTGTGGATTTAGAAAAGGCAGCTTCTACCTAGTGTCTTTCTAAAAGTCCAGGCTCTCCTTTCAGCGTAGTCCCGAGAGCCATTTGCCCTCTTTCATGTGTGGACAGCAGGTTCTGCACAATAATGTTTCTATGCAGCCAGTTACCATACCTGAGATTCTTCCACTAAGTCGTCCCAGCCAAGCAGCAGCATTTTCTGAATGAGGATTCACAGAGGAATTCAGGATTCCTGAATGCAAGGCAGGTAATCAAAACACCAGGAGAGGTTCCGCATGGTTAGAAAGCCAAAAGAAAGCAACTATGCTGAAATCCACATTCACTTCCTTCCTGGAGATGAGAGTTGACCACAACAAACCAAACAAAAGCATTCCTCCTCTATGGCCATATAATGCCCATGAATGTCAGACTCATTACAGGGAAAAACAAATATGCCTGGGTCTTACTCTTTGTTATTTATGAAAAAAATACGTTTAAATGATATCCTGCAAGATAAAACCAGTGTGGGTGTGAGAGGAGTTCATCTTCACTGGCACGGCAATTGTGAAAGAACCAGTGCTATTGTTTTTGTAGATGAGGAAGCCAAGGCAGTCTTGGAAGAAGGAACATTCTCGTCAAGAATCCACATAGTCTTGGGGCTACCGGAGCGCAGCATTCTGGTTGTGGGAGAGGAGGTCACGGGCACTTGAGCCTGCACGCTCAAGGCCTGGCTGGGTTGGAAGCGCAGAGCTTCTGATGCCTCCCACTGAAAACTCAGGCTGGGAACAGGGGTGCTTCAGGCCTCCGTGCCCGATTCTCCAAAGGAAGTTCCACGGATGACAGCGAACTGCACAGGCCACTGACGATCTCCCCAGTATTCCTCCCATTCCAAAGCCTGCCTCTGTTTCCCCCAGATGCCCTGCACTTGGCTGACTGAGCCACTCAGAGTGACTGTGAATGTGCCTCTTTAGGTTCCCAGCCCTGCTGAGTGACTCCAGTCTGCACCTCCCAGCCGTCTTCCTTCCCTGGGCCCCTTACACCCAGAAGAAATATAATAAATGTTTGTTGAGCGGAAATACATATGGGAATTTAGCAAATCAAGAATGTTTCTGAAACTTCAATTTCTTGGCTAATTAGACATAAAATTAGGAAAGTGGCTGAATGACAAATATTAAACTCTGAATCCTCTTCAAAATGTATAATAATGTGTAGAACAGCAGGAATCTTTATTCTCTCCCTCTGAAAATATAATTATAGAGCTAGAAATGACGAGAAGAATCATTTTCTCCATTCTCCTCTGCCTCCAGGTAGATTATATTAAATTATCTCAGACAGATGAAAATCTATTCTTTTTTATTTCAAAAAATGAGATTTTAACTCTACCATTCTAGTATTAAAAATGCCTCAGCAATTCATCCTGGCTTCCCTAAAGCCCACATGCTATATATTAAGTTGGACAGAACCAACTGGATAAGATTCCTTTTGTTATAATTTTACACATTATAATTATAGATTTACATGTAACGTAAATGTAATGAATATAATACATATATATTTGATATACACAGTGAGAAAGAGACAAAGGCAGAGAATTGACTATTTCAATTTGAATTTCAGAGTTGATTAAATAAGAAATATTTTACTCCAAGTATTGAATTCTAGGAACTTTCAGTCTTGCGAATCAGATTTTAGATATGAAAATGTTCTGCTAAAAGAACACATAAGATAGTTCTAATGAGTACACACCAACACACACATAAATACACACACACACACACACACACACACATACACACTTATACATTATAGTTTCAAATCTCTTCCACAT
>NW_022900917.1:21193099-21215556 GCF_012274545.1 Fukomys damarensis | reverse complement strand
ACACACACACACACACACACACACACATACACACTTATACATTATAGTTTCAAATCACTCTTCCCCATGCCTGGAAGTTTAGGACGGAGGGATTTATGTATTTATTGTGTTTCTGTTGTCACGTCCAGGGATTTAGTTCAGTAGTTCTGCCGCCTGCCTCACAAGTGCAAGGTCCCCAGTTCAATCCCCGCTACCAAAAAAGAAAAGAAAAGAAATGTTGTGAGAATTTAGATCTGAATTTTTGAGTATCAGTAATCATACCAATTCACAACTGAAAGACAAGACCCGGAGTTTGGAAGGGACAGGCAAAGATGTAGAGTGGATTGAGGTTTTTGCAGTGAAACCTAGGTCGATTCAAGAGGCCTGAGGAAAAACCTCTCAGTCTGTCCTGCGTGGATGAAGAATGGGGAAACATGTTCCCAGTGTCTCCCCCATGCCTTTATTTCTGGTATTAGGTAAATAGTGACCACCTGGTAAAGAACATGGACAGCCTGAAGATGGGGGTTCTAGGAGGGTGCAATTCCAAAGGAGAGTGCAAGTCGAATTTACTGAGCTGAGTCTTTTATGGATAGGGTTAAGGATGAAATAGTGGAATGGCTTAGGTGGGGTGACATGAAGAGGAGTATGAGATCTGGGAAGTGAAAATAGCTGAGTACATAGCCATAGTAACAGCTAATATTCTGTTGTGGAGGCCCTGAGACCCAGAGAATGGGGTGGGTGTGTTGTGTCCTAGCAGAGCAGGCATTGTTCCCAGGGCTCAGGCTAGGAACAGGAACTCAGGAGGCTAGGGCGAGGGCAGACAGGGGTCAGACATCATCTGGGACTACAGTCATGTTTCAGGAAAGGATTTTCTAACTTGGAGTAAAATAGATATCAGAGAGTCATTGGATATTTAGGAAGAGAACCCAAAAGAAAAACAAAGTATTTATTAGGATAAAATACCATCTGGTAGAGTTCAAAGAGTCAAGTTTCCAGGGTCAGTGGGGTTCAGACCACAGTTCTGCCACTTATGTGTGAATCGGACAAGTTTCTTTCAACCTTGACTTCCTCATCTATAAAATGGGGGCAATGGGATCTTTCTTGTAAGGTCTTATAAAGACTGAATAAAATGGGAAATGCCTTGGAATATGGTATGTGCTCAATTAATGACAGTTATTGCTATATTAAATATAACAAAGGAAAACATCTTATTAAAATTGAGGGGAGGTAAGTCCTGAAAAAGATAAATAATAAATGGGCTAACTGTAAACCGTTATTACTGACTTACAATATGTAAAACAGTATTGGCATTTTATATGTATTTCATTGTGACATTTCAGTAAATGTAAAAATTAGTAAGAGGTTCCTTTTAACTGTACTTGCAACTTTGATATATCTAGAAAGTCTTCTTTTCCTCCAATGTGACTTCTAGAATGAGAACATGAATAATAGTTTCCATTCAGATCCAGGACCAATAATTCACCCAATTTGCATCGCTGCAGGCCATGGAAGCAGCTATGGGTGCCCATCCAGGCCACTGCCTCCTTTTGGGGCTACTCTCAAGGTTCTCCTGGGGCCAGCTGAGCTCTTGCTGTAACTGTACCCCAGTTAGTCCCCATCTGTCTCTTTCTGCTTCCTTTGCTCCCCTCAGGCATGACCCTGAAAGCACTTCCTGGTCTCCATTCCAGTCTATTCCCAGGATCCAATCTGCAACAGTGAGGTTGAAGAAAATCTCTATTACTATTGAAGAAGAGGCACCGTGGCTCTGGAGAGAAAGAAAAAGAATTTCGGGGAGTGATGGGTAACCAGCATGCTTCCTGGGTAAATGGTGGTGACAGAAAGTAAGAAGGAATTCCAGTGGACCTGGAGGTGAGTGGCAGAGGGTAGAATTCAGAGTGGCATGGCGTGAACAGGCATGATCCCACAATCAGGGAAGGACCACAGAATACAAGTCTATGGAGAAAACACAAGGTAAAGAGCAGAAGTCCCAAGGTCAACCTCACCTAGCCTGGCCATGTTAGTGAGATGAATCTTGCTCTCCTGTGGTCACCACTACTCCAACACTTCAAATAACAGAAAAATAACAGAAGGTCTCTTCTTTCATGTGTGTGTGTGTGTGTGTGTGTCTGTGTGTGTCTGTGTCTGTGTCTGTGTGTATGTGTCTGTGTGTTTTAAAAGTCTGTCCTGTACTCTGAGGTAGAAATCAAAGAGAAGAAAGAAATTATCTGACTGAAATTGTCTTTACAGACTTCTTCCCCTCTGGGCCAAAGCAATTCCATAACAATACATAGATTACCTTCAGCTTTCTCTTCTTCAGACAAGAAATAGAAGCTGTTTGTTTTGACCTCTACAGCATGTCAAACGATTCTTATTCCAAACTTTTAGATTACAGCAAAGGGTTATAAAGAGCGTGGAATGCTGCAAACCCTGGCTTCCAACTTGAAGAGTGTCAAGTGTGCTGTGCCACCAGTTCTGTGCTATTTAAAATGGTAGATTTTTATACTTCGCTGTAAAAATACTTGCCAGGTGTGCTATAAACAGCAGTGTTTGGGAGTTTCCTGACTGGGTATTCATAATTTTTTATTTATTGAGCATTTTATTATTTCTAACTTATAGTAGTGTTGTGTTTTCTGGTTTTGCGTAGAGGTAGTGGAGAGATGGATAAAACCAGATTATTTCCCCAGGTAGATGACCAGGTGGCACCTGGAAGTTCCAGGGCTCCTCCTGTGAATGACCTGAATGAAGGCTTTTGTTCCCCTCTGCAGGAGGTGGGGCATGGCTCTCCTCCTTCTCTTCACACCATCATAAGGCTTTTAAGTTATTAAGAAATCATCAGCATGTGCATTATTCAACAGCAGTGAGCCGCCAAGGGTAGAAGGAGGAGGAGTCTTTTTTAACCATGGCTCTCTGAGTCTGAGAGGAAAGACTGGAGCCACTACCTTGGCCACCTCTTCTCTCCTTTCCACTGTCTGAGGAAGCTCTCCAAGGGATCCACCTCAGTCCTGAAGCTTACAGATGGGCTTATGTGGCTGGTGCCCCATCACAGAACTTGCACCTTGGACCTGGGTTAGGACTTCCATATCTCTTTTAAGCAGTCATAACTCGACCCATAGAAGCATGCATTGTTCTGGTTCTAATCACTGGACAGTTGAGAAAAAACATTTCAAACTTGAGATAAATCCAAGAGACTCTTCAAAGAGAGCCCAGCAGGGTGAAGAGTTAAGAGTCACGCCTCCGGTCCTGAAGCCAGATAGAACTGGTCTCTAGGCCAGAAACCTGCCAGGCCACCTGCACCCACTCACCACCTGCTCACAGGTGAAGAGTGCTTTCCATAGTCACAGTAGTGCTCTGGAGATGAAGTGAAGACACATAAGTAAAACACTGGGCATTAAGGTCTCAGCACATGTTCAGTAGCACATTAACTGTTTTCAGATGTTTAGATTTCTGCCTCCCAATAAAAAGAAAGAGCTTCTCAGAGCATAGGAGGCAGGAGCACAGGTGTTCTTCAAAGCACTGTCCACAAGAGCTATCAAGGTAGCCCACAGAGGCACCACAAACAAAGACAAGCAAACTGAGATTTGAAGTACTCTTCCAGCTAATCTAGAAATCTATTGTTTCCCAGTTCTTTCAAGTTCGTATTTTCCAAGCAGAGACAGATCTTTTTCTCTTCGAAAGAAAGAAAGAAAGAAAGAAAGAAAGAAAGAAAGAAAGAAAGAAAGAAAAAAAGAAAGAAGAGACAGACAGAAGAAAAAGTCACTGGCTGAATCAATAGACTCCATGGGTCGTGGAAGCAAATTACAAAGCTAATACAATGGATTTGAGAAATTGCTAATGTAATCAGATTTTGAACAAGCTTTGGAAACAGTCCCTATTTCACAGCACCAAGGGTATTTTTCTAAACTGTTCATTGCTTTCAAGAACCCTATTATAAAACCAATGAAAAGTGAGAAAAGCAAATTCAGCAGCAACCTATCTTGTCAGGATAAAGAAACCTTCCTCACCAGGAAGCAGTGTTCACAGAAATATTCACCGAATATCCTATTTGAATTTCATCACTCACAGAAATGTAGAAAGGGGACTTGTGCAAGAAATGGCTTCTGCACAGCAAGAGAAACCACCAACAGCTTGAAGAGACAACCCACAATGTGGGAAAAATTTTCACCACCTATTCCTCAGACAGAGGGCTACTATTTAGATTATATAAAGAACTTTAAAAACATTAGACCTCCCAAATTTAAAGACCCAATTCAAAAATGAATGAAATGGGGATTGGGGGTTTAGCTCAGTGGTTCTGCTGCCTGTCTCGCAAGCACAAGTTCCTGAGTTTGATCCCTGGTACCACCAAAAAAAATAAAATGAACAGACATTTCTCAGACAAAGAAGGAGAAACAGCAAATAAACATATGAAAAAATGTTCACCATCACTGGCCATTCGAGAAATACAAATGAAAAAAACACTGAGATTCCATCTTACTCCAGAAAGAATGGTTGCTATCAAGAAATTAACCCATAACAAAAGCTGGTAGGATTGTGGGGGAAAGGGAACCCTTCTCCACTGTTGATGGGAATGTAGACTAGTGCAACTACTGTGGAAATCAGTATGGAGATACCTCAAAGAATTAGTAATAGAGGTACCATTTGACCCAGCTACTCACCTGCTGGATATCTTCTCAAAAGACTTAAAAGAATCATACCACAGAGATATATGTAAACCCATGTTTATAGCAGCATAATTTATAATAGCTAAAACTTGGAAATGGCTCATTTGCCCATCAACTAGTGACTGGATAAAGAAGATGTGGGTATTTTTTAATAAAATGGAGTACTACTCAGCCATAAAGAATGAGAAAATGGAGACATTTATAGCTAAATTGATGCCCTTTGAGGCCATACTCTTAAGTGAAATAAATAGGACACAAGTGTAAATACCAAATAGTTTCTCTGGTGTGAGAAACTGAAAGTGTAAATAAGGATCAAAATGTAGAATAAATAATGTAATATAGGCAGATAAGGCCCAAAGGGGAAGTGGGAAGGGTAGGGGAAGGGAAAGGAATAAATACAAGAAAAGGAAAAAAATGGAAACAAAGTCTTTGTAAATAGGGAGGGGTAGAAGAGAGGGCAGGGGAATGGGGAAAAAATAAGAACCAAGATATATCATGTAAAGGTATAAATTCCCAATGATGACTGTCATCATTTGTATATCTAAAATGTACCAATAAATTTAATGACTTTAAAAAAAGAAATTAAAAAATGGAAATAAAGTATTTGTAAATAGGGAAAGGAGGAGGGGGTGAAGGAAGGGCAGGGGTACAGGGAAACAATGAAAATCAAGACCATCATGTAAAGGTACAAGATCCCAATGATGAATGTAACTGTACTGTGTACCTAAAATGTACCAATAAACGCAATGGGAAAAAAGTAAATAAACAACATCAAAGGGTTTACTTTACCCCCAAATCAACTGTCAGTGGATCAATCATGGTATATATTTTGGTTGTATGAAGCCAAACTAATACTTTTTCCACTGTGCTATACTGCTTCACTAAATTTAAAAAAAGACAAAAAGAAATAGCAGTGGGGCAGTGAATGGAACATGAGTGAGAGGCACACAGAAAGCCTGAATGGTTTCTACCTACACAAGCAGAAAAGAGTTCTAGACTTTTCATTGTAGGAAACAAAAATTATAAGACTCCACACCTTTACATCTTAATATGGTAGCTGAGCTTCTTGTAACACAATGTACCAAAGACCAGGGACACCTTGCACAACAGATAAAAGATACTCAATATGCAAGTCACCAAGGCCTTTCCTAGCACATAGCAGCTAGTCAATGTGACACTCATTTTTTTCCTATGTAAAGTGATCCATTAGTTGCCCTTGAAAACCATCCTATATGCCTGTTACTTCAAAAAATATTTATAAGGTCCAATTTCACTCCCAAAAGTGTTCCACTTTGGACAATAAATTATATGGTGCCCACCCTATTGGTATAAAACCTAGGGAAAGTCTAAAAGTACCCTACCTACTTTGGTTGCTTTCTGTTGTGGGAAATGACATATGAAATTGCTTTTAGAATTGTAGTTTCTTTTGTGATTTATTTTCTTGGATATTAGCCACAATCATTTTTTTCTTACATGATGTTAGACTTATTCATGTAGGGAGTTTCTTTCCCTCTTTTTAAAAATAAATTGACTTTTTTGTTTGTAGATCTACTAACTGACAAATATTTAAGTGTCTACTATGCACAAAACAGCTTACTATCTAGCACAGGCACTATTCTGAAACATACTTGAAAGGTCTTATTCTGACTGAAAAATACTCTTTTTATGCTGCTAAGTTATTTTGATAAGTTTTTGATTTGAAAATATATACCGATTTTAAATCAGCATAAAATGAGGCAGCCCTCCAGCCTGGGCATTTGGAGATCTGGGTTCTATGCCCAGCTGCTAATTAGCCATGGAAGGCAAGGAAGGCCTTTACCCCTCATGGACCTAGTTTCCTCAACCATAAAATGAGAGCACTGGATGAGATAACTTCTGAGGCTCCTTTCGGCCCTAAAATTCTATGATCTGATGAGCCATCTCTTTTCAATTGATTAAAATGAGTGTTAAGAGATTTCTAAAGTAAACAAGCCAGGCATGATTCCAATTTGTTTCGTTTTCCCATTTTTCTTTTCATTTAATTCTCCATCTCAGAGAATTTGGGGGAATGCAAGGTGAATATTTCCTAATTGTTATTTAGAAATGACTCCTGAAATCTTCTCCACATAGAAGGCTTCACACATTGCCCTTTTCAAGTCAGAAAGCATAAATAAAAGTAAGCTGAATCTTCACAAAAATTTGACTTAGCTTTAGCCACGTATGGACTCAGCCACCTATTTTGTTTATCTATAAGTTTGTTATCTTAAAAGCTGCAATTTGGAAGGATAAAAAAGCATAGCAGCATTGATGGAAAAACAAATCATAACATTCTCACCACCAACCGAGGGATGGGTCAGACCAAGCAGTGTGGTGTTCCTGGTGACCCAGCCCCTTCGTGGATGCTCTCGGTCTCTCAGCATCAAATGACCTCATTTGTTGGCTTAGTGGTTTAAAAGAAGCATTGTATTTCCCACAGTTGTACTTCATATCCTCTAACCTCTAGGGGTTACTGTGGCAAAAACTTTCAACTCAATGTAGCTTTCTGGCACAAGTAATTTTCATTTGAGCAAGACAATTTAGGACCAACAAAGATATGAACATCCTAAATTTATGTGGTAGGAACCAAATTCAAATTCTTAGTGACTTTTTAGGTAAAAAAAAAAAAAACTTAAAAGACTGCAAGTCAAACATTAGAAGAATCAAAAAAGAGTCAAAAGGGAATTTGCATTTTGGTTTTATATGCAACTTAGTAGGGAGAGGGATCAGGGGAAGGATAAAAATAGTAGTTAAGATAAAAGAATGGTCTTGGTATGAAATTTTTAAATAAATACAAAGCGGATGGCAGAATTGAAAATCTATATGCTCCGCAGGAAGCAGTGTGGGAATAGAGGCAGCCACAACTCATATGCTATGAAAAGCAAAATAGACACAATCGCAGGCTAATAAGCACTAGGCTCCTTAGCCTTCCTTCTCAGATCCAGGTTAGAGTTCAGCGCTGTCTTGGGAGTTCTATGAGGAATTTCAATATGGCAACTGCAGAGCATTAAACCAAGAGCAGAACGGTGGGGCAGATGCACCCTTGATATACCCAGGAGGCTGACCCTGATGCCAGTACAGCCACACGCACAATAGCTCCGAGCCTCTGATAAATTTGCAACAACCCTGGAGGTTCATAACAACACCTGGTCTTTCAGCTGAGGACCCTGAATCTCGAATGGTATCACACTCCAGGTCAGTCAGCTGGGGTAACAGATTGCCGACCAACAGTCACCATAGTCAGCCCCTTCACATTGTCCAGAAATCAGGAAAACTATCATTCCTGAGCTTTGAGCTCCCCAGAGACCTAGACTTCACTCAGTAAGTTGCCTAAAGTCTTTTGCCCTAAATCTTGTATCTGTGCATTGTTCATACATTTTTGAAGATAATATAAACTAAATGAATAATTAGATGAATATGGTATTTATTAAAATGACAGTAATACTATACTTTAGTAAATTGTTTTTACATTTTTAAAGATTAAATATTTATATTTTTTTCTAAAGGATTTTTTTGTAGGGTGCTCTGTTTTGGTTTGGTTTGGTTTTCTAAAGTAGGCTCTCACTGTGTAGTCCAGGCTGGTCTTGAACTATGTAACCCAGGCTAGCCTCAAAATCAGGGAGATCCTTCTGTCTCAGCCTTCCAAATGCTGGGAATACAGACATGTGCCACCTTGCCCAGCAAAGGTGTTTTAAATTATACTCATGATTTATAAATACTTAGCAACTCCAAACCTGATGCAGGTCAAGATGCCAGAATTCACTCAAAACCACTTGTTCAGCACTGTATTGGGCACTGGAGGTTCATGAATGCACACAAGTGCACAAATTCAGTCCTTTCCACCTAAGAGGAACAACAGAGGAAATGGAGAAACCACAGCAGTGTAGGGACTGATAGTGTAGGGTGCAGACAAGACTCAGCATGGAACGGGACAAAGAAATCTGACTGGAATCTTGGGGAAAGTTTCCAAAGAATATGGTGCTTCTTGAAGCTGATAAAAGGTATTTTGATGAAAAACCATGGGAGAAAATTTGACAAGTTGGAACAACATTTGCAAATGTCCATAAATTGCTAAGTGACAAGCCATGGAGGAAGGATGCACGTGTGTAGAGGTAGGAAGCAAATGAAGAAGACAGAAGCAGACCATCACATAACCTGTGGTACAAAGTCTTGGACTCTGGCTTTTTCCTCAAAGCTTGGAGGAGGCATTCTGGGAAGCACTTGGCATTCTTACGACAAGAGACCTGGCTCTCAATCAGGAAACACTTCAAAACACAAATCCTAGCCTGCATTGATTAAAAACTGGCCCCAGTCTCTTCCCAGTACCATTCACTCTCAGTTCTCTTTAATAATTATGCAAGGTTCTTGAGGATGAAAATGGACAGGCTTCATGGAATTCTTATGAAAATTGATTTGACACTTGACTGGTACCCATGATTCCTTGCTCCCCAGTGCCACCCTTACCCACCTTCCCACACAGTTACCAGCATTCAACCTGCCTTGCACAATTGATTAAACTCTTCAGGTCTTGAATGGAGCATCCAGTCCCTTTGGAGCCAGAGTACTTTCTGTGACTTAATGAATCTCTAAGTCACTCTCCCTACAGTCCATCTATCCAAATCCTGCCAGTTAAGCTATTTCTCAACCCCAAACCCTCTGCTTTGCTGTTACTGCCCTACTTCAAGGCTTTGTCTGAGACAAATGCACCAGCCTTTGGGCTGATCCCCAACCTTAGTTTTCCTTTGCTCAAAGCCATCCTTCTCTCAGCTACCTGAGCAATATGTGTAAAGCACAAATCTGACCAATTCCAACATCTGCTTAAAGACCTATTTTCAACTTGACTGAGTCCAGGCTTTCAGTAGAGCAAATAAGACCACTCATAGCCAGTCCCCTACTTGTTCTGGCCTGATATTTTCCTCTATTGCCAACCTTCCTCTCTGCATTTCTGTGACATCTGCTTGTCCAACTGCATGTGTTTATCTGTTCCTTCTACCTAGAAATCTCCTCTCCTTCTCCTTCTCCTTCTCCTTCTCCTTCTTCTTCTTCTTTTGGTACTGAGTATTGAACTCGAGTCCTTGCACTTGTGAGGCAGCCTTTCATTCTTCTCTAACTGCTTCTGACTGGCGTTTTAAACATTTGCTTGGTTGCCATCTCTGCCAGAAAACTATCCTTTGTTCCCCCAGCCTGTGATAGGCACTCTTACTCTCTGCTCCCCAAAATGATTTTCTCTTCCCAAATTGCATCATCATCATCTAAATGTTTGCAGCCTCTCTAGACAATGGTTTGAGGATTCCAGTCACATCTCATTTATCTTTAAGGTCTGAGTTCTTATATCCCCTGGTGTGAAAATGTATCTATACCATGGGTTTCTAAACTGAGGTCTCAAGATGGAAAGGAACAAATTAAAGAGCATGGGTAGTGATTAATATTTTTTTCCTCATTGAGTTTATTGGTACATTTTAGCTATACAGTACAGTTACATTCATTGTTGGGATCTTGTACCTTTATATGACAGGTGTTGGTTCTCATTTTTCCCCTTGTCCCTGCCCTCCCTTCACCCCTCCTCCCTCCCCCTTTACAAACACTCATTTCCATTTCTTCATTTTCTCATATTTTTCTCTTCCCTTATTAGCTTTCCCCTACCCTTCCCAATTTCCCTACACCTTTAGCCCCTTTCTTCCTATTTCACATTGTCCATTATATCATTAGGATCTTATGTACTATTATAGTTTATTCACACCAGAGAAACTATTCAGTATTTACACATGTGTGACTTATTCATTTCACTTAGGAGTATATCCTCAATATGTATCCATTTTCCTATGAATGAATCTAATTAGTAATTAATGTTAAATACTTATGAGGCTACAGGAAAAACTAACTTCCTTTCATTTTCTCCGACTACCTAAAGCTAGAACACTTCATAATGATTAAATCTACCCTATAGCCCTCCGTGGAGAAAGCAACAGTGGTGATCTTTGTTCTACCATGATTTCCAACAGAACAGGGTTTCATAATGACCACCCTTCAAGAAAGTCTAAAACCATCAGAAGTTCTCCATTTCCTCATGACAAGATAGGCTACATGAGGCAACTGTATTAAGACAAAACTGATGAGGTTATCAGCAGCCCTAATGCCTTCTCTTTTCTGTCCCTAAGTTGTGAAAAGGCAACCATACATTCTGAGATGGTACGAAAGTCTCTCTTGAGGCGGCAAGACAGCCAGAAAGGTGAAGCCTTTCTCTTTTTCCCCCTCCCTTTTTTCCTGGAGTATAGCTCAGGACTAATTTGAAGACGAGAAACGATCCCAGTGCCTTGTAAATTGCGATCCACATTACAACTCCTAGCAGCCACAGTTCAGCACAGTTAGAAGTCAATTAAGGGAGGCCCAGGATTAAGACATCATGGAGACTGAATTATCTCACGCCAGCAGGAAAGAGTCGTTTCTTCAGTTCAGGTTCATGGTCTTTGGAGCAGAAGTGGTTTTGAAGAAGAAAGAAAATACAGGTAATTGTGAGCTGTTGCATCTTGTAAGACAAGGAAATAAAGATGATTCCAAACTAAATGTATAACCAGCTCTTCAATTTTCCTTAGCTAATGAATTTATTTTTAAGTACATTTTGGTTACAAGTTCGAAGACTGTAGGTTCACTGGGGAACAGCTAAAAATACCAAAACATGGAAGAAACCGCAACATCCTGCAGTTCCCTCCATATGTTTTATTTTCTTTCCCTGTTTACAGGATAAAATAGGTGAAATAAAAGTAAAAGTTTAATTACAAGAAAAAAAGTATCAGCAGTGAAGTTCACAGCTAGTCTCTGTACTTGGAGTCATGTAGCATGTTCCTACGGTATGACTGTAGGCTTTTGATTGTGCAATAAAATAATTCCAACAATAAAAACCATTAGTATGCAGGTGTTCTACAATTTTCTCAGGGAGTTTGCAGGAGCTGGCATGCATTTGATAAATGCACTCCCAAACCCCAAGCTCCTATGCAGAGGCATGTGGCTTTGCACAGAAAAGGCTTCTGCACACCTGCAGTAATCAAGCCCAAACCTAATGGGAGGCAGGGGATTGATGGGACACACACCTTTCTCTCTTAGGTGAGTGCTAAAGTATTAATGAGGTCTCATGTGCAAAAAGGCAGTATGGTCGATTGCTAACTTTGCCCACCCACATTTTTGGTAACTATTACTTTACAGATTTCTGTGTGATGCCTCAAATTAAGGAAACAAGTCACATTCCAAATTAGTGCCAAATTAAAAATTATACCATGGCCTTTTAAAGTAACTAAATTGCAATTATAGTGAGAAGATACAGTATTAAGGCAATTAGTGAACAAATATTTACCAGGCAAGGTCTTAGGGATGAGCTCTTGTCCTAGGCTTGAAAATGAAGAGGATTAATCTGGAGCCTTCCACTGAACTCTCCAGGCCTGCAGCAACCTTTCACTGGGACTTTTTATGCATCACTCGTATTTAAAGCATAATGAAGCAGAGCCAGCCATCTGTGGGTACGGGGCAGGAGCCTCTGCTCTACTCTGCCTACACTAGCTGCTTTGAGGTGTGTGGGGTCTTGGAAACCAGATCTATAAACGCCAGCCCCACCCCATTTATACCCCATTTATTTGCATTGTACAAAAGTTGGCCAAAAATACAATTGATATTGAATTTTTTAAAAAGTATATTAACTAAAAGATATATTGCCATTGATCCTCCTCAAAATACCCCTTCCCCGCTTCAAACACACTTACCCTCTTATCACTTTCTAAAACAGTTCTGGAAGTCTTCAATTTGAGTCTTTACGAGGTACGATAAAAAATATGGTGAATGCAAATGCCATCTAACAGCAAGGCGGGTTTGTAAAAGCACAGTCTGTCCTCATTCACCTCATTCGCCAGATCTGGCACCATGCAACTCCTGGCTCTTCCCCAAAGTCAAAGTCATTTACCAGGAGAGGTAAATGCTTTAAACCAACTCAGGACAATGAGACAGCCATGACAGTGCAACCAAAGACACTCAGCAAAGAGGACTGCCAGAGCCACTGGCAAAAGTGATGGGATGTGAGTTTAAAGTATAGGGAAGTATTTTGAGAGAGACTAATTGCAATGCATCTTTCACTGTAATTTTTTAAAAATTTAGACATTCACCATATATTTCTATCATACTTCATGTATATAATTACATGGAGAGAAATTATTACATGCCTACCTTTTAAATGTTAGCAGGGTATTTAATTTCCTGCCCTTTGTCTTGTTGGCCAGGCTCACTTGAGCCTTACAGCACAGGAAATATGTGAAATTCATTCTCAGGAGCTACTCTTGAGGGTTTCCTCCCAGAATCAACAAGCAAAATCTAGAGGATTACAACTCTTCTTTCAGAGCTTGAAGAATCATTAATAAGGGAAATTAGCAAGCAGACTTAAAAGAGAATCCCTGTCTGGTTACCATTCCAGTATCAAGACTCTACTAATGAGATTTCCCTGGGATCCTAGGTAAATTAGCTGGACTCCTGGCAGGCCCAGAGATGTGATCAGGGCCTTTCTACTGTCTCCTACACCAAACCATTTCCCCTCCACTGTAAACCATAAAATGAAGTGAGAGTATCTTACCTACTGCAAGTCTGAGGGAAAAAGAAAAAATATAGGTCTAAGCCAACATCACTCATGGTCAAGCCAGGAAAATTTAGCAATGCCAACTACAAAGGAAAGGAGTAAGTTGCAAATGGGAAATGAAGCCAGAGGTCAGAATCCAAAAGGAAATAAGAACCAAATCAGATCAGAAAGGAAGCAGAATGATTCTAAGCAACTGTTCTGGTTCCCACTGGCTAGCTTTTAATTTATTTGGGTATTGTGATGATTTGATTATTAGGTCCTATATTGGGCAGAGGTGTTGGAGCTGAGACTCTTCTTCCAAAACCTTTTGGTTCTCATCTTACCTGTTTTTTAAATTTACTTTTTTACCACCCATTGAGAGTCCAACAGAGAAATAAATGAAATAAACTCATTGAGTTGGATCCTGAAAACCAGTGGTTGAAGACTAAATTTATCCCCATACTGAAAATTGTGGAAGAGGGGCATGGTAATCCTGACACACCTAAGGCAACCCAAACGTTTTCTTCTGAAATGCTTTTACTTTTCAAACTCTGTATTTTTTAAACAAAAGAATAAGAGATTCAAACATCTGAACAGCAACCATAAAGAAACACTCTGTGCCCAGCCCTTTGCTAAGAATTGTGGAGGCCTCAAAAGATGTAAAATATTGTCACCACTGTCAAGGTTTTTCTGTCTCAGTAGAAAGGTAGACTTATAGATGAAGTGCATGGGACTGTGTGTTTTGAATGGATTTTTCTAGGTGAGAAACAATCACCAAAGTGCAAGGTTTAAAATAATCATTAATTTGCTCGTGATTCCATGGGTTGGCAAGATGGGCTGGGCTCAGCTGAGTCACTGTGTCTTTGCCCTACTTCCTATCTGCTGAGTTCACGTTTACATCAGGGCCTCAGCTTGCATAGCTTCCAGGCCAGGGGTGGCTGGGTATTTCTCTTTGTTAAAAAAAAAAAAGTAAAAGACAGGCTTATTCACATATTGGACAATTTCCATGATAGGAAGGGCAGAGCAGAGGCTGCAAGCTTCTGGTGGCTTAGGTTCACAGCTTGACTTTCACTTTGCTGCACTCTGTTGGTGGAATCAAGTGATGAGTCAACTACTATTCAAAGATGCGAAAGGCAACTCCCTCTCTTTATGGGACAAGCTGCGAAAAATGGGTGACCATATGTAATCTAGCACAGTCACCCACTGGTCTATTTACATCCTTCCCACATGCCTCCTTCCAAAACTGCCCCAAACCTAATCACATGATCAAACATAAAGTCCCAAATCTCAGGAACTGCATCTGGCCCAGATGTGGGTGAGGTTCTCTTATTCCAAAAATCTGTCAACTAAGCAAAAAAAACCTTTATATCACTCTTCACCTACACCCAATACACAGTGGTGAGATGACAAGAGGATAATCATAATAATAGACATCCCATTCAAAAACAAGAGAAATGGGAGGCACATAAAAGTCATTGATCCTAGTAATTCAGGAATACAGTCATATACATATCATTTTAAGGAATAACTTTCTTGGGTTGGGGATTTAGCTCAGTGGTGCTGTGCCTATCTCACAAGTACGAGGTCCTGAGTTCAATCCCTGGTATTTAATAAATAAATAAATAAGCTTCTCCACAGATGAGTGGCTTTGCTTATTCTACCTCATGCCCAACTGGGGCCCAAAAATCATGTTTTAATTTTGAACCATCTTGGTCCCTCTTAATGGCATTTTATACAAACCCTTCCCCTTGAAACTATGTGGGTTTCCTGTGTATCAGGCTGTAGTCCAGACAAGGACATGTATACAATTTTTAGATACAGTCTTCTTTTTTCTTTGTCAGTATATTAGGATCTTGTGGGTTAATACGCTTAAAATTTTTATTATTTGTCCAGTTGAGCAAATCTACTAGAAACAACCATAAATCTTTATAGTTGTTGCTGAATAACCTGTCAACAGCAGAGAACAATACCGGGCCTCTGATACACACCATTTCCTGGAGAACCTGCCAATCACCTAATGACAGGTTGATTACGTTGGACAGCTTTCCTATAATAGAAAGGAAATACTTACTGTCACTGGAATACATCCCCAGATATGGATTTGCCTTTCCTCCCATAATATTTATGCAAAACTACCATCATGGACTTACAGGATGTTTTATTCATTACGATATCCACAATATAACTCTTGGACAGCAAATTCATTGTTTAATAAATAAGGTGGGTCATAAGCTTATGGTCATGGAATTCACCAGACTTATCATCATCCTCATCTTTCCAAAGCAGCCAGCTTGATACAGGGGTGGCAAGGCCTTTGAAAAATCAGTTTTGGTGCCAGCTGTGTGCCAATGGCTCTGCAGGCCTTGATGTGATATCTGTTAGAATGTAGTAAATGCTCCAAATTAATGACAATATATGCTGTTATTTTTCCCATAGATCAGATTCAGCAGCCTAAGAATCAAAGGTTGGAAAAAGAGTGGCTCCTCTCATACTATTCGTAATCATCTGAATTTTTGCATCCTTCATCTTCAGAGTTTCAGCCTAAGAATCAAAGGTTGGAAAAAGAGTGGCTCCTCTCATACTATTCGTAATCATCTGAATTTTTGCATCCTTCATAACTTCAGGCTTTTGATGATTTAGAAGCTTTGTGCTAAGGAGTAATACTTTCAGGAGTGCCCCCCCTTTAATAAAGGTTTTATTAAACTGAAGACTCAAAGGAACACTTGGATGCTTGGGCTCTTCATGCCAGTATACCAATAATCAAAGAAGGGATACAGGTAACTGTTTTGGTTGGACTGATTGATTCTATCAAGGGGAATTGGTTTGTCACTTGAGAGATTTTTTTTTCTTCTATAAACCAATCCTGACACCAGCTGGGTGTTGTAAAATTCAATTCAATTCTCAATTCTGTCATTAACTACCTGGAGTTAGCCATCAAACTTCTCAGGCTTTAGAAAGTCACTGTCCTACAAAACTACTTTCACTTCGGACTCCAGTCACAATTACCAAATCCCCAGATTACCCCACACTTCTGTCCAACTTGGCTACAAAGTCAGAAGTTCTGATGACCAGACTACTCAGGGTCAGTAATTTGCTAGAACTCATAGAACAAAGGAAAATGTTCTATTTACAATTGTAGTTTATTATGAAGAATGCAAATGAAGAGCTAAATAAAGTACAAGGGCAAGGACTGCAAGGGTCTCACATGCTGGTGACCTTGCGTAGTGGAGTTCTGGTGCACCCCCCACCCATCACATAAATGTGTCCATCCACGCAGAAGCTCACAGATAGCCATGGCAGTGTTCTTGTGGCAGTTTCATTATGAAGACATGATTGGTTACATCAGTGGCCATGGGTGATCTCAATCTCCTCCCTCCCAGAAATTAGAAAGGGGGCTAACAGTTCCATGTGGTTGACTTATCTGACAACCAGCCCCCATTATGAAGCTATCTAGGGGCCTTTCCAGAGACACCTCATAAGAGCAAAAGATGCTCTTGACATTTTTATCACTCTGGAGAAGGGTTTCAAAAGCTCTGGGCCAGAAACCGGAGACAAAACCCAAATTCTTTCCTTATTATGCCATATTTGTATACACACTGGGGTGGAAGCCTTTTAATTTTCACATTCTGTGTGATAAATGTAGACAGGTGGGACTGTCAAGAGCACAGAGCCCTCAGGAATGAAGGTTTCTATCTCCTGCCCACCACTAAGCAAGGGACCAGGACAGGTCAAGGTGTTTGCTTGGGCAAAGGGAATACAGAATTATTACTGGGAGAATGAAGTGATAAATACCAACTATGACCATGTGGCCACTTGCAGAAAAACGGACTGTTGTACTTACTAATATTTCTTCTTTAATTTGATGTAAGTATATTTTCTTTTCTTCTCCTCTCTGGTTTCCTTACTATCTACCATAAGTTGTGTTCATAGAGGTTAAAATAATATACTGATAGGTAAATCACATGGTATCAAAGGATGAATATGATTCACTAAGAGGAAGGATGAATGTCTCCCAATGAGCAAACTGCCACCTCAGACATTTTGACTTCTCTTTTGAGGAATGGCTCAGAGTACTTTTAAATGTATCATGTGAAGTAGAAGGAAGATTTTTCTGTTTGATTTGAAGCTAACCTGGTTAAAAGAGGTGCATACGGATGTTGAGGTACAAACGTATCACCTGTACTGGATTATTTTTAGCATCAATTTGTTTAAACTGGAAATTACTCTTCCTAGATTCTACTATTCTAGACTGAAGCCAAGGAGGAGATGGAAGGGAAGCAGCCACAAGGCTTTTTAATGTAATAAAGCTTCAGACCTAGACTCTTCCCTGACACATGGCTCTGCTGACCACAGCAGCCCCAGGTTAACCACCAGATGCTTGGTAACTGAAACACAGAGACAGCATTAGGCAGAAGCAACCGTTTCCCATAGACCTTCTGTGCTCCCCCTTTATGGTTTGCTTTGGCAGCAGGATGTCCTGCTTCTTGGTTTTCCTTAGACTTCCCACCTACCCAGGGCTTTAAGATAAACAGATGACCCCTCTGCTCCTTCTCTGAAACTTCCCACACCCAGTTTTCCCAATTGTGTGAAGTCCAATCTCTGCAATAAGGCCCTTATCCTTTAACATCCACTATGGCTCTGCTTCCCTGACTGATCCCCAGATGAATCAAGGCGTGGAAAACAGGACAGAACAAGCATCCCAAAAAGTGAATTCCAACGGAGTCATCTATTGGATGGATCCCCACCCATGATGTTTCTTCCCATGGATTTCCCCATCCAGTTTCACTCCTCTGCAGATGAATTTGGGACAAGGAACTGGGTCTGCACAGCTCTTTCCCCTCCTTCTTTCCTTGAGCCTGAGCCTGCCCCACCGGAAGCACCTGTTAGACTCCAAGTTTGGCAGGGATGGCTCTGCTGGAGACAGTACTTGCTTCCCATTCTGGAATATGAGGTTCTCTTGCCACTGTCTCCAATATCCGGCTTCTACAAGTGCAGAGCACAGTTTGGCCATAATCTTATTTCTATATGTGTCTCAGGGGCTCTAAAGTGAAATGGGGAAGGCCAATGTTCATCATGGTGCTCCCTTGAACCACTGAAAGCGTTACTCAAGGAGAAGAACTGCCTAGAAAAGGTGTCTCTCAGTGTCTATTCTGGGAGAACGTAAGGGAAGAGCAGAAAGAAAGGAGAAGGCAGCCAGAGGAAGCAGGAGTAGCAAGGAGAGGATGCTGTAGGCAGGAAAAGGAAGATTAGTCTGAGGGACGGAACTAAGCTTCTCCACTGAATGAAAAATAATGAGGGGTGGAGATGGATGAGGGACAGGACAGTGGGGCAGCTGATGCAGGGCCTCGAAGGCTAAATTTAAGTTTTTAATAACAGTTATTTTAATTTTGCTCCAATTATTCTGCTTCCTCCTAATATTAAATTTAATGATCAGCTTCACTTCCAACTTAATGAAATATGCAGTCAGCTCTTTTATAGATCTCTTTTATTGCTAATATATGCTTCTTACTATCTAAATCAGAGAAGGACCTATCAGTAGTGAGCCTGGGCCTGGGCTCTTATTGCTTTCTCTTTCCCAGCAGTCTTTGCCTTTACTTGGAATATATTTGTTCCTCTTACATCATTAAAGATATTTCTCAGGAGTAGAATCCCTTTTCTATGCTAAAAAATTATTTCTGGGAGTTTTATTAAGAAAAATAAGAGGGAGATAGGGTGATAGAAACATTTTACCTGTCTCAGCGTCCATCAGGAACGTAACTGATGGATTTTGTCTCTCTGGGTCTGAGTTCATCTGTGTATTATGAATCACAGTGTTGAACAATGTAGTGATATTTCCCTTTGGTCCCCTTCCTCTCCTCCCTCTCCCCCTTCCTATATTTCAAATTCATTTTTGTTTCTGTTCCTGGCCTAATGAGACTGTGATCAATGGGTCTCGAGTTGACCCTGCCTTCGCGTCTTCAATCATACCTTCTCTGTCTAATCCACTACACTCTTCTCTTTGTCAACTGATGGATTTATTTAGTTAAGACAACTACAAATACAATCACACCTCGACTCCACAAACAGGCCCATGGTTTGATTTTCTTCATTTTATGAAATCCAGCCAACTACAGACTTTAAACTATTGCCTTTCCAGAATCTATCTCTGAACTGATAATATTTTCTTCCTCTGTGAAGACATTTTAAAGTGCACCTTTTGCTGCTCACCACCTCATGGGTGACATGCTCTGCTGGATGGCTTCCTGTGGCTGGCTTCTGGGGTTTAGATATCAAAAGCTCTGCCTCTTAGTGTTTTTCTGCCCGAGTCCCATCCTCACAATCCCTCTCTATTTACTAACTAGGAGGACTCAACACCTGCCAAAGGGATCTTGGAGGTCAAGGACAGGAGATGGGTGCCACAAGTGCAAAGCTAAAGCCCTGTCAGGCTGCCCTCCCCGCTCCCGCTATCATGCCAGTGCTGCCACAGTCACTTCTCAGACAGCATTCCATGCACACACTATTGGGCATGTGGATAAAAAGCTCTCTCATGTACCCTTCCACTTGTCCCCTCTGCCATCTGAAAATACAGCTTTTCCTTTTCAAGTCACTTTCTAGAGATGAACCACACGAGCTTTGGATAACTCAGTGATCCCCTTAGTTAGTCTGAATGTCTATGTCAGGCCACCTTTCTGCTCCTTCCTTCCCCACCAAGTCCTATAGCCTTCTGACCTCTGCCCTAACCCTGTGGGTGTGCCTGTATCACCGCCTTCACCCCTTGCAGCTCCTCTCACTCCACTCTGCCCTCTCTGGGCTGCAGAGATTCCTGTCATGTCCAGCATAGTCCAGATATGGATGTTTCCAGGGTCTGGAATATTGTCAAGGAGAGAGAGAGATCTGGGGACCCTAAATGTCACCACTGCATGATGTGGGAACAGGCCTCCACCCTTGGATGCATCACTACTGTGCAGCAAACTGAAATCTTACAAGCCCATGGTAATGTGGAAAAGAGAGAAACAGGATGGAATCCCTTCCCCTTCTCTCTCCCCATGTGTGTGTGTCTCCCTTTACCACTCATCTTAGTCTGATAAAAACAAAACCAAAAAAACTGCCTTTATTGTCATAGAGCAATTCATTTTAACCTGAATTTTCCCTAAAATGGAGCTAAATGAACACACTGATTTCTTTCACTCTTCATATCCTTGCCTAATAAATATGTTTTGTCCTTATTGTATCCATGAACCTAGTGTCTGTCACCAAGATGATCCCCAGTATCTTGGGACATCATTCTTCCCAGGGAACCTTACTTCAAGCCTACTTTCTAAAGGTGCTCACAATTCATGGAGATAAAACAGAACTTTTACTAATCCATTTTAAATTATATTCACCAATGTGACAGATCTCCGTGAAATTTATCTTCTATTTTTTTTATCATTTGTGTGCTTACTGTTTTGATAAACAATCATTCATATTTGCAAAAAAGAATAATCAAGTAAACAACTGAATTCTGATATCTCTTGGTAAATATGGTCATAAATACGAGAATGTTAAGATGGTACAAGGGATATAAAACAATCACTTGTGTGGCTAGCGCTGTATATTTTACCTGCAGATTCCTGGACAATGTTCATAAAGAAAAAACTCTCAGACTGCATCATGCACATTTTTTGCAGAAGTGCAAGATATCTTTCATCTAGGATACTGTTTAGGATAAAGCTTTAGGAATAAAGCTTTTAGGTGCCTCAATATTTAACCAGAAAGATGATCAACATTTAATGATGAGAAAACCACACAAGAAACAACAGGGAGAATGGGAGAATGGGGTTTTTTTTTTCTTCTTTAAATTATTTGTAGCACATGTTTTATGCAATTGCAATTAGCCAAGAGGAAAGTTTGGGCCTGTCTCATTCCATTTTCGAAAATCACTCATGGCACGTATTACACACACATAATTCTTGATGCGGTTCTAAATTCTTTCTCACAGTCCTTAGTTTCCTTCCAGTTACAACCTCATGAGGTAGTCAGAAAGTACATTAGTTTTGCAAATGAGAAAGTGGAGGGAGGGGAAGTCCCTTGCCAAGGTTGACACAGCTAGTTAGTGACAGTGTTAGATTGGAACCTAGGTCTGTGGAATAGCCTTCCAGAACACCCAGCAACACATCAATCTATCATGTTAGTTCCATGCTGGCCGTGAGCTTCCAGGCACGCCTGGAATCCATGGAAATTGTATTTTTGATTGAAACTCTACTGATTAATTATGCCCTGTGTCCAAGCCAAAGAATGCCATATTTAATTTAGGAAGATGGAAGTTTAAATGTAAATGCATCCAACGTCTTGTATGCAAGGCTCCTGCCTGTAATTTCTCATAGCACCTGTCATTCAAAAAACTAAGGAAAGTTTGCAACTTCTTGCTAATCCTCCCAACATGCCTGTGAAAGGCCCAGTGGGCAGTTTTAATTATGCCTGGTTTACAAATAGAAATGCTGAGACACAGATGGTGAAAAATGAAGCTGAGTAAGGGATTTTCCCAGAACCACTGGCACATCAGACCCAGGCCACTGCTTGCCAGGCCCGCACATCCAGGTCACTGTGTTTCTGAGAAAGTTCTCTCCAGGTCTGCGTCCTAAGAGAGGAGTAAAATGGGGGTTCCAGCTATTCTCGGGGGGAGATAACACATAAGCAAAGTGCTTGACACTAAGGAACTGGCTGGCAGCTTGAGCACAGGTAATGGGAACAAAAACTAGTCTCAGCCTGAGAAAAAGAGGGCTGCTGATCTAGACAATAAACATTTCTAGGAGGGGAAAGAAGGCAAAGAAGCCTTTCAAAGTAGAAATTCTGGCTCATTATCCTCTTTCTGTGATTCACTGGAGTCTTGTAAAATGGTGTTGTCTTCCACAGTGTGGTGGGTTTGGTGGTCTGTGTAGCATTTGCAAAGGTATGTTTAAGCCATAATGTTCTTAACATTCCCTTTTCTTTTCTTTTCTTTTTTTGGTACCGGGGATTGAACTCCAGTCCTTGTGTTTGCAAGGCAGGCCACCAAACCGCTGAGCTAAATCCCCGGCCCAACACTCCCTTTTCTATAAATCAAATACCTATCGCTGTTCAGGCCTCTTTGCTTGGATTACCAATAGTTACCCCAAAGTAGCCAATATATCTTATGCAGACATAATCTCCTTAGAGTTGGCTGCTTGGTTTCAACCTTAGTGTAAAAGAATGACAAGTCTTTTTTTTTTTTT
>NW_022900917.1:21148353-21192995 GCF_012274545.1 Fukomys damarensis | reverse complement strand
ATTATTATTATTATTTTGAAATAGGATCTCATTAAGTAGCTAAATTGCCCAGGCTGGGCTAAAATTTCAGGTCCTCCTGCTTTAGCCTCCTAGGGTGCTGGAATTACAGGCATGTGCCACCAAGCCTGGTTCAAGAATGACATGCTTTTTAAAAAGTAACTAAACATATTTGGCTATATTGCAGTAGTTCTTGAGGTGCTTATCATAAAACCAAATGCTTTTCTTTTTAAATCCTTTTCTTGATTATCTCCCAAAATAAAACAGCTCTTTCCTACATGCCAGCTGCAGCTCGATAGGCTGTAATGTAGGTAGGGTGTGCGATTAAGATTCTAAAAACTTGTGTAGCAAACTGAAGAAAAGATGTGAGAAAAATTCACTGGCTCTTTGGTTTTTTTTATAGTTAAATTCCATCTCCTACCCCTGTTGTTCTAATGCAGAGCCCCTGGCACTCTGAAAGCCTTGCAATGGTATCTATCTTCTACTGTGTCAGACTCAGTTTCTCTGCTCTATATATTATGTACTCTGTCTACATTGAAGTAATAGGCAAAATGCTTGATTGCTTAGAAGAAAAGATTGCTAAATATGAAAAAACTCAATAGATTTTAACCTTGTCTAAGTAGTATGTACAACTATTCTTTTAATGTTTAATCCTGTTATTTAATGTGTGAAAATAAATAAGTAAAAATAGGCTGCCAGAAGTGGCTATATAATATCATTTAATCTGCAGTTCGCAGTGTATTTAAAAATAATAATTTTGAAAAGAGCATGTGAAAACATTTGATCTTAAAAATGAATATTTTGCTTATTTGTTGATTTGAAGGCTTTGAGGTCAGCCGAGTAAATATTCAGTTTGCCTGGCACAAACTGTGCAGGAATCTAATAGAAAGCAATATTGTTGAAAATGGATATCAATTGAAAACAGAGAGCAGTGTCAACTGTTCCCCACTGGGAACAGACAACAATAAAACCAGTCAAGCATTACACAGCCGAGTCTGCCAAATGTCATTAGAGTGGAGAAAAAAAGGAAAGGAACATGGTAGGGAAAGAAGCACTTTGCTTTATTTTTTCCCCTCCAATTTAAAAAGACACACACCCATGCACACGTGTGCACGCACGCGCGCGTGCACACACACACACACACACACACACACTGGAACACTACTGAGGAGGGGTTAGAGGGGAAGATTTGGAGAATAAGGACAATAAAACCGAGAAGCATCTGAACCTATGTCACTCACCATTTCCTTAGAGCTGCCATACTGTCTTTTTTCTTCCGAAAGTAACCACTTTATAAAGATTTTCAATTTTTTTCTATCGCTTTAGCTGATTCCCCCCGTAACTTTTTTAATCAGGTGCATTTGTGTTCACATATTTCCCCAATTTTAAGCCAGCATTGTAATGTCATTTGTCGCAGTCATGTTTCTATTGTCACTAATTAATTGATCTGAGTCCTGGGCTTTTGAAAATGCACACTCTCTCATTGTTGTCACCGAGCTTCAGTGGAGAACCTTTCAGAAGGAATGAGCTGCAGAGAAGCCCCACTTCTGGGTGACAAGAAATACTTACAGTAGCTCTGAAATCTAAATGATGGGGATGTGGGAAACTAATTTCTGGGTAAAGAAGCAAGGAAAAAAACACAACCCCACCTCTAAGCGCACCTGAAGGCGGAATTGGGAACCAGTGACACTGCCCCAAAACTTCTGCCATATTCGTGGTATTTTCATTGATGATTTGTAAATTTTCAAACAAAGAAAAATTGTCTCCCGCAGACAATGGTTAGGCTGCTGAACAGCCAGCCAAGAGCTCCCCCTAGTGAAGTGCGCACGTATCAGGGAGCGCTCTCCGGCTCGGGCTAGCAGGCGGGCACGCGCACAGACCCACACAGTTTAGACTCCGACTCAATCAGTCCGAAGCGTTGTCCATCCACATTCTTTTTAAAGAGCATGAAAAGACAATCCTCCAAACTCTCCTGAAGCTTTTCTACCATCCGTTGTTAAATCTCGTACTCAGCGGCAAAGAGCCAGAGAACGCCCACAAAACTGCCATTCGGATCATATCATTTTGAAATAGTAATAATCACATATTGGCTCCAGATCTGCATCCTAAAGTAGATGCTATCAACACAGAAATTCCTCACGGGCAGCATATTACTATATAATTAGCATAATAACTTTGTTGTGTAAACAAAATAAAAGACCCTCTTGAATGCAAGAAATGTATCTCATACTGCACTGGTGCCTATGGCATCCACAGAAAACCCTCTTGTCCTTGGCCCATCTTTTATTTCTGTTGCAGCATGACTGTGATTAAACACCTACTGATAGGTGCAAGAGGCTTTCCACCAAAGCGTGCTGCATCCATACACACGCGTGCACATGACCCTCTCTTTGATGGCAGAACAATATACAGAACACTCTTGCTATTCATATTTAACAGAACTAATTTGCTATAACATCAGCATTGCATCTCCCAAATCAACCCTAATTCCTTCCAATACATTTTGGCTTCCCCAAAAAACATATTTTATTAGTTTTATGATCCTTGATAGGTCTCTGAAGGGAGAAAAGGCATTCTTTACGGGGAGGAAGGTAGCAAAGGTAGAAATCAGATGCAGAGATGAAAGGGATTTAATGCCTTCCTAAAATTCTTTGAGACACATCAACATTTTTAGTAAACTACAAATGACTGCAGTTTTATAATTAACAGCTGCTTATGTTAAACACTGAATGCTCCCTAGCTCCTGCTAATGTATTTTTTTCTTAAGTCATAGATCCGCAAGACAAGAAATAATAGCTTTAAGATGCCAAAGGTAACCCTAGAATATAGTAAGTGACATGCCACATGACCATACACAACACTTGAAATGGGCCAGCATCAAAATAACACAGGATAGAATTTTCATGTAGCGTTGCTTTTATCACCAAGTCACTTTGACTGAAATTCATATGCACCTAAAGACTAAATTTAAGTAAACTCATTGGCTTATAAATACTACTATTTTCCTTCCAGGAGGAGAAATAAATGAGTAAGTCTTTGCAAAGCTTCAGCTGCCAGATAAATATAAACAATAAAATGTTGTTTTTATTACAATATTGACTAGAGGAATATTTTTAACAAATTCATTTAATCTGCTCATTTCTTTTTCCTTTCCATGAATTTGATATCTCCACACAAAAAAAGAAATAAAGAAAGAAAAAGAACAGGTGGAAACTAAGGAAGATAGCCTCTCTAAGAGACTCAACAAGACAAATGTGTATGTCCCTAGTTTTACTCCCACTGGCCAAATGATAGAGCTTGAACTTCACTTTCATAAAACCCACACCTATGAGGAACCTGCTTGTTATCACATGTGAATATATGATTCAGCCTGCAAAGACTGATTTTCTTCTCTTACAAAAGGGGAAATTGCAATGTTCAACACCTCCTTGAATCAAAAGGAAGCCACTACATAAAGAGCTAAATGTACACCTATTATGTTAATTAAAATTCTGTGGTCATCTCTGAAAGTGTAATTTGGCCCGATGTGTTTTTAAAAAAAAGTCATGAAAATTAGCTAATGAATATTGTGCGAGTCACTTCCCTCACATAAAGTAACTCAACCATTTAAATCTCACAAATTCCAAAATGGTCTACTTTACAATATGTTCTTGTTTGCTGGTTTGCTTTAGAAGTACTTAACCTAATAACATCGTGAGATTGTATCCTTTTAAAAATTCCAATTTGTTATATGAATTAACAAGAGCCTCATGGCTGAATTTTCATATGAGTTTAGCTATTAGAACTTTAAATGCTAAACTCTGACAATATTGCTGCTTAAACTCATTAAGAGGAATTTGGTCCAGTCCATTCACACTGGGTTGGGGGTGAGGAGTCTCAGACTTTTGAGCTGTTGCTGACACTGACCGGCTGGTTGGTCTTAAGAAAGCCACTGTGCCTTTGGACTTTCCATTTCTGGCTTTACACTATGAGTAACAACTGCCTTGCCAACCGCGTGAGATCTCTGTGAGCAAAACATGAGATGCTCTGTGTGGCAAGTGCTTTCAGTATTAGAAAGTGTCGAGTAAATACATGCACTAGTATTTCGAAGAGTAATACCTTACTCATTAATGACTGTTTAAATCATCTTTTAAGGCATTTTCCAACCCGCTAAATAGTTCTTTCTTTCTTTCTTTTTAGGAGAACAATAAAAGCTGTTTATTTGCATTAGAAATTTAGTTTACTATCTGCCTTTCTCCAGTTGTTCTTCACAAATCAGAATCACCCCCACTTGTATGAGAACAGAGCTCATATTTATAACCATCAGGCTTCCTTGGTTTGGGTCCACCTGGGCTCAAAGGTGTCCTCCAGGTATTTTTCATGGAAGAGTTTGCAGAAAAGTCCCCAATGCCACCCAAGAAAGACTCTCCCATAACCAACATGGAAGAAGAACCAGCCAGCAAACCCATCAGGTGAAATCACATGACATAAAGATGAACTACTGGTAGACATAATAATGTGGATAAATCTCTAATATATAATAATAAATGAAAGAAGCCAGGATCAAAGGGCGACGATATTGTATACCATGATGAACACATTCTGAAAAAGGCAAAACTATAGAACTATAGGACAAAAAACAGATCACCATTGCCAGAGGCTAGAGGTTGAATGTAAAGGAGCAAGAAGATATGTTTGTGGGTATGGAACCCTATGCCCTACCTTAATGATAATGCTTCAATAACTATAAGAATTTGTCAGAACTCACACCCAAGAGGGGGAATTTTACTGCATGCTCTTGTCGCTCAATAAACCTGACTTATTTTTTAAAAAGAAACAAAGAATCACAGAAAAGTTAACATAAATTTGTTACCCTACTTGGATTCTGATTCTTTCTTTAACATTAAATTATATTTCCATGGTAATTCAAACTGTTCTCTGGTAAAATGAAGGTATATTAAGGTGATCAGTCACTTAACTGAATATGGTTAAACTTTGAAATGAAGTTTTCAGTACACATATACCACCTCAGTGATTAATTTCCAGAAAATATAAAAAGTGTAATTGTCTTACAATGAAAATAAGCATTTCATTTTTATTGTTTCCAAATGGTAGCAAAAACTCTCAAGCTATATAGATATAGCTATAGAGATTTTACCTCCACACATTTTAATCTAGCCCTGAGAGAATTGTTTATCATGAGTTTTATAGCTGTTGCCTATAGAAGTGGGACAATATTCCCTCAGACAAGACTGTCAGTCCAAATCTCACTTGGTTACAAGAGGACCTCACCTGAATTGTGAGTAAAATATGTGCCCAAAAATATCTGATCCAGTGCCCAAAGAATGAAGGAATGAATCAAAAATAGCCCCTACAATTCTGCCGAGAATGCAATCCATCATATACTGCATAGAATTTCTAAAGTTTGGAATGCACTGTCCAGCTTCAGTGATTTCATTTTCTTATTAATAAAATTGTAACATTTTAAAAGACAGGCTGATGGGATCCATAGGCGGCTCATTCCTGACACATCCATGGAGATGGAGGCTTTAGGGTAGGAGGATACTTGGGAAGTGGGGAGGAAATGGAGGAAAACTATACTGCCTCTCTCCACATTCTCATTCCATTCCGCGTGTTGTTCAATGCTATATAAAACAATGCCCAAATAATCTATTGCTGGGAAGACAATTATTTGCAGGTGTCTCAAAGCCATTTAGGCTCATTCACTCTCTTTTTCTCCTCATTGACATTAGTTTAGTCTGCGAAAATCAGATCACAATCATGCCTGACTTTTTACCTCATTAGGTTTCTATTGTCTGTTCTGAGGCATGGCATACATTTTATCTCCAGGCAAGACTGGCTGTTATCTGCTCCCAGTTTCTATCCCTTCCCCCTCTTCATTCTTATGGGTAGGAAACTCTTTCATTTCAATTCTACTTCTGGAACCAAATAGGAAAGATTTCACCTATGTTTTTTTGAACGCTGACAACTTTGGGAAATAAATATGTTTCTTGTTGTCCAAATCATGCATGAGATGTAGGTGAAACACCCGTATCTCTTGGATTTGCTCCCTAGAATACTGTAATTCTTTGTAGATGGCAAGTGATGTTAAATACACACACACACACACACACATCATTCTGTTTTTCTGTTGTGTTAAGTCACAGTAACATCATTATCTTAGTAAATTTGTGCTTTATCACTTTGATAAGAGAAGCTTTGCCTAGTATTATTTTAGCCATACTTGGAATGGAGTCGGGTTACCCACTCCTTGCTACAAGATCAAACCAGGGGCATTAGTGGGAGGATGGAGCTGTTTACTGGAAATTCTTGAATTTAAGCATTTAAGATTTCTGTGAACTTCATTTCTTCCAATGCTGGTATAAACACATACTAGATAAAATACTGAAATTCCTTAGCAACTAACTGTATATCAAGAAAGTGTATTTCATTCTGATTTTAAGTAATCCTTCACTTCTAAATGGATTTGATATATATATGAGTCTCTGAAATTTAATTTTCTGATTTGGGACTCAGGATAGGTTGCTATAACCTTCAGAATCAGGGGTCAATGAAGATGACTGCTCACGGTTCTTTCTGTGACTACATATTTCAGTGTTAGCTATGTTGTTAACTTTTAAGAAACCTGTTATATTTATGGAATTCCATAAATTGCTCTATTCATTGCTTATTTCTTTACTGAATATGAGCAGAAATTATCTGCCATACCAAGAACCACCAGATCTCCTAACT
This sequence comes from Fukomys damarensis, assembly GCF_012274545.1. Lineage (NCBI taxonomy): Eukaryota > Metazoa > Chordata > Mammalia > Rodentia > Bathyergidae > Fukomys > Fukomys damarensis. The sequence goes on along the minus strand of NW_022900917.1, from coordinate 21,186,266 downwards.
AAACAAGTTTTACTTCCTTTGGGGGGAAAATAATAATAACCTTCGATTGTACAAGAACATCATAATCTACATTGTCATTCCTGAGTCAGCCCATGCCAAGAACACAGGACAATTTCCATATGTTCTAATCAAATATTAGGGGGCTGGGGATTCTCGCTGCATATCTCTAGATCAGGATTATGTGGCATGCCTTGGATTTCAGCCAGGTTTAAGGCTCTTCGTGTCTAAAACAATAACCACCTGCTGGAAGAAGAGAGCAAGCCATCTCCTTCTTGACATCCGTTAGTTTAGGATCAGCAGAATCTTCCTGCTGCTCAGATTGAAATGTAATCGCTGCAAGGTTGAAAACTGAAATCTTGTACTAAGCACTTCATTGCTGCTGGCTTGTAATTTTTTTTTCTTCAAAAATTACATACACAAAGCAGTTTTAGACTCCGTAATCAGATATTTTGCCTCACACTACTGTGTGATTTGGGATGTTTTCTTTCTTCTTGCTTTTTTTTTTTTTTTTAAAGAACCAGAACTACACAATCCATGCTTTCGAGGCCTACAAGACTCTGGGCTCTCAGTGCTACTGTATGACATCTAGGCTTCACGATGAAACCAGATTAGTTACTGCTCACGAGTCCAAAACCCTCAACTCAGATCACCATGACTCGCTTTCAGTGGCTTGTCACCCAGCACTGTATCAGTGAGTAGATAACATGCAGTGCAGGGTGAGGAGTCTTGGCAGGGGAGAGGCAGCAGGCAAAGACAGACCAAAAGAAAAAGAAAGGACCTGGCCTCAGCCTCAGGGCTCTATAATGTGCTCAAATGTTGCAGGCTAATGAAAAGCACACAACTGAACATAGACGTGGTGATTCTCCCAGAAGCCCACCGGTGTTTCTCCTTTCACCTGGCAATGGCGTGGTCATTTTATATTCTCACCAGTCCAAGCATCTCTAGTGAGGAAGCATTCCCCAAGAAAATTAGATTTGTAAAATTCCTAAACAAGCAATAAACACCATTTTGGGGGAAATGTTATGTTTTATTTGCATAATGTTCAATTAAAACAGCATGATGTCATACCACCACCAAGGAACCAACACCTTCACAGTGTGTTATTAATTATAAATATACTCAGTGGTTAATATCTATGGTTTTAAAATTGTAATCTAGTACATTGCTTCAGCATATTGTGGTGATACACTTCAATTTACAGAAATCTGGGTTTACAAATCCATTTTTTCAAGTTCTTTAAAATAGACTTTCTTTTCTATTTTATTTACTATGTTTGCAGGGCAGAATGTTTACTTTCTTTGTGGGGAGTTGGTACATAGACATAATACATCTGAATTCCTTTTTTCATTCCCTTTCCCTTCCCTCCCACCCCCTGCATTCATCCCTTGATCCCTGTCCTTTGTTTTTTGTACAAATTTACAACTTTACAAGCACTATATGTAATATTGTATGTGTTTATTCTTCTTAGATATCTTCTGATCTCAGACTTACCAAAAAGCAGTGTCATCTACAATTAGTTCCAAACTTTCTGTATCATAATTCACCCAATCACACACCATTACAAAACTCTGAAGTCATCTTGGAACTGCCCCCCACATAATTATTTATCCGGGAACAAAGCAAGCAGACAACAGAAGAGGATCAGAGAGTACTTATGTTTCAACTATTTATCTCAGAATTACAGTAAGTCAAATTTGAGGTAAAATATGACTGTAAATCTATCTATTTTAGTCTTCTTGATCATTAGAAAAACTGGCCACCTTTTTATCATATCAGAAGTGTCCCAGACTATAGTCTTTACCTCAACACAAAGATAAAGAAGCACTTACATTTAGAGTACATATCTGCTGTGCCCTTTTTTTTCTCTTTCTTTCCTTTTTTTTTTGGCTGATTGCATTAAGAACTTTTGCTTCAACTTATGGGTTCTTTGAAAAACTCACAGAGACCATTTGTGAATTCTGTCAGGATTGGGGATTGGTTTACATAATATTGTGGGGCTAGAGGTGTAGCTCAGTTGGGTACAGTACATGCTTAGCATGTGTGAGGCTTAATATGTGGCTCAATCCCCAGCACCAAGACAGATAGTTGATTGGTTGATAGATAGATAGACTGACAGATAGGATTAGATAATAAATTGCAAAGTGTCTGAATATATGCAAGTTATGACAGTAAGTAGCACTAGCAAATCCTTGCTCAATCCCCAGCACCAAGACAGATAGTTGATTGGTTGATAGATAGATAGACTGACAGATAGGATTAGATAATAAATTGCAAAGTGTCTGAATATATGCAAGTTATGACAGTATATAGCACTAGCAAATCCTGTGCTTTGTGGAACTCCCTTCCAGTCCATAAGTGCTCAAGGCTTGTACATGACAAACAGATCCAGGAAAGGTTCTCATGTCGATCTTCATATAAACACTGGTAAAGCAGATTTTTTTTGGGGGGATTAACAAGAACTCTGTATAATAGGCAGAAGCTCTAACGTTTCTTGTCACTTCTTAACGGAGCACCTTAAATCTTCCCTGAATACATACATATCCTATTTGAGGGATTGTTACTGTATTTCCTAGCATTTTAATCAAATGACACATCATATATAAGATGGTGGTCCAATAAGATCATATTTCTCAGTGACTCCATAGCCATTTTCGTTTGTGGAAGTAAACACCTTGTTGTTTGTGTGACAAAATCACCTAATGCATCCCATCATTAAGCAACTTGTGATTGTATTTGGAGTGAGACAAAGAGAAAGAGACATAGACCATTTGAAAGCACTGGCTCGTGCAACTGTGGGGAATGGTAAATACTAACTCTGTAAGGCAAGCCAGCAGGTTGGAGGTGCAGGAAAGAGTTGACGTAACAGTTGAGCCTGAAGGTTTGAAAGGGAAAGGGATTCTTATGTTGCAGTCTGGAACTGCAGAATTCTTTCTTAGGGAAGCATCAGCCTTTGCTCTTAAGGCTTTCAATTGATTGGATGAAGGCATCCACATTAAGGAAAGCAGTCTGCTTTGCTCAAAGTCGACTATGTTAGTGTTAATCATATTGTTAAAATACCTTTTCAGCAAAATCTGACTGCTGTTTGATCAAACAACTGGAGTTTAGTCAAAATGACACCCAAAAATTAACCATCCCTAATGCTATAGGGAAAGGACCATCACCACAGAAAGGCAGAATGACTGGCTGCTTTCCTCTTCATCCTACCCCACTGCAAGCACTCAGTGCAGAGAAAAGGAAAGGGAGAGGAAGAAAGAAGACAACCCTCCTTTCTGCCCTTGGAGTCCTGCTGGGAACTTTTCTCTGTCTTGTGAGGAGAGAGCTTTGAATCAAATCAAAGACTGAAGCTCAGAAACCAGTCTGATAGCATCCTAATAACTAAAACGAAACTGTGTTGTTTGTCCCTGCAGGGGCTAGAAATCTGTGGCATTGGACTGAGAAGTCACCACGACAAGTGAGAAAGAAGAGTTCTACCCAGCAGAAATGGTAACCACATGAGAAAAAACAAAATCATAGAGAAGTGTCATATTCTGAAGCCAGAAACAGCTTTATGCTTTGTCGTGTGTGTAGAAAAAACAGAGTGCTGACATACACACAGTCAAGAAACCTGAGTTGGGCTAACAGGGAGGCACATAATGTTGCTGTCATGCAGAGTAACACAGAACATCCTGGTAGACTGTGAGGACAGGTCTGCCGAGGGCCAGGCTGCCCTGCCACTGAGGGGAGGCAAAGAATCAAACATCCAGAGAACAAACCTCAGTGGAGGGTACACACGGGTTTGGATCTCTGCTCTACCACTTTAAGTGCGTTACTTACATTTATTTGTAATTTTTCAGTTTCTCTATCTATAAAATGGAAATAACAGTTACCTATATATAGGGTTGCTATTAGGGATATATAACGGTACAGTGACTGTTCCAATAATGGGTAGATAGTGTCTTCATCACCATCTTCCTCTCTTTGATAGTGGAAGTTGTTTCTTCTGCTAAAAGTGGAGCATCCATTGAACTCTTGAGTACACTACTGTTTTTGTCTTAACAAAAAAACATTAATTACCTTTTACGATACCCCTATATCATAATAGGTAATCTGATAAGAGCATTTCTTAAGTAATTGCCACAGAGTTTTGTTTACTTTTTACAGCTGAGAAGCCTCACTGAGGCTTAAGTAGGTTTCCCAATTTGCCCCAAAGCACAGAGCTCATCAGGGCTGTGCTATTTCCGTCAACCCATACTACCTCCCACCAAGCAGGAACCTCCTTCTGGAAAATTTGCAGATGATATTGAAGCTTCAGTGACCGTAAAAGAAAGTAGTTGTATCGACAGTAAGTTTCAACTGCAATGAAAAGAACTAAAGACATGCTCAATAAATGTATCCTTGATTTTTGGTGGGCAGATTTCAAAATGCTTGTGAGTGTGGGGGGAATGATGGGTACATTACCACAGACATCAGATTCCACAGATGGAAAGCTATAATCAAACAAATTTCTGACAGTCAAGTTAAATATGGCCATAGGAGGAATGAAGAGAAGGAAGATGTAAAGAAGATGCAAAGAAGCAGATGTGGCTAAAAAGGGATTTCTCTGATGAAGTCGGATTCTAAAAGATCTTGATCAAAATGTGTCAGTCATCACATATGAAGGAGAGGCGCAAAGCAGAAGGATTAGTGTCTGCTTGGCTAAATCCAGGACAAGCTGAGGCTTGGGGAACAAGCCAAGGACAACAAAAATGTTGTTAAATTTTAGAGGAGAGCAAGAAATATAAAAGGACAGATTGACTCATTGCTTGGAGTAGGTGATACAATGTTGACAGATGATAAAGAAAATGTGGAATTGCCTCCTGACTTGCTTGTTTTTTTTTTCTTTCTCACCAAGAAAAGTAATCTTCAAACTGCAAAGTATTAAGGGTTTATGATAAATAAGGATTAAAAGAATCTATAGCTACCTTAAAGTATCTGATCCCTGGTACATTTCATCCCTAATAATTTGTGATGGAATTGCAGAATCACAGCTAATAATCCAGGAGAATTTAAACTTAGAAGGAAAAAAATACTCAGAGAATTGATTTCCCAAAATTCCAAATAAGTGCGCCCAGGTCTGTCCTGCCTCAAAAGAAGCACTAAATGTCACAGGCTGAGCTAGTCAAAAGGTGGACGTACAAGGAAAAACAGAAATTATTGAAAAAAAAAGAAACTATGTCCATATTTATTCTTTCAGAGGGAAAATGTAGATTCTTTAAAAAATTCAACATTTTAAACAATCACTCTTGGGGAGGCGGCTTTTACACAGTAACCATTTCACACTCCCCAGATCCTACTCTCCTTCCAAGAACAATTTCTGTTCTCTATTCAGCCTTTCCCCACAGCTCAAGCCCAGACCGACCTCACCACAGCTAGATTTCCCTGGTGCTCACTGTTTATCTGAGTGTTTCTTAAACTTAACGAGCAGGTCTTGTGAACATGAAGATTGCTTTCTAGCAAATCCCCAGGTGATGCTAACGCTGCTGGCCCGCATGTCACATTTTGAGGACTAAGGTCACTGGGCTACATGTGTTGGCACCACATTACCATTATAATTACTTGGTTGTTTGAAGTCCTGCCTCCCAACTTGACTGCAAATTTCCAAATAGACACTAAGTTTTGAATGCCTTTAAAAACTCATATAACACCAGGAACTGGACATACAGCTGGTGCTTTATAAATACAAACTGAATTGAATAATTCAAAGTGAAACAGCAGTTAACTTCTAGATTTCAGATGAAGAATGAATAAATGGAGAACCCCAGCGTTAATTCTGAGTTACTGTTTTCCCAACAGGAATTTTTATAAAGCCACATAGAATAGCCAGAAAAAAATTATGTCCAATGGGGCAGTCAAGGCCCAATAATCTTAGCTGTCTACATTAGAAAAGCAATATGAAAATAGTTCAGCTTCAATAATTTTGAAAGATGTGCTTTTTTAAAAATTTCTGGACCACCTTTCTTAGAAGTTTCTCTCTTGTATAACTGCTGTCTATAATTCTTAAGCCCACCATAATGAAAACAAATTACCCGGTTCATTGACATGCAAATAAGTCCCAATCTCAGACTAAGACTTTTTTTTTCTTCTTTGAGTCAGGGAATTGTATAGACTAAAATGGAAATTCCAGATTTTCATCTGTGATTCTGTATTGATTAAGTGATACACTTCCCTGAATCTACTCTATACTGCCAAGTTTATATTTTTATTCTTACACATACATAGAATTGAACGACAGCAACAATCTTAGGTAACTTTGGTAAAACCTGCTAAAACCAAAGTAACAAAGATCCAGAAGGACTTTATACATAAGACTATACAAAAGAAAGCTTCTTGATTAGAAGAAAAATATGAACACAAATAAGAATGAGAAGATCCATTTTTACCGTCCAAGAGGGTCCTGGCATCCAGTCCAAGCACCAGACTCCATGAGAACAGGAACATGATTTATGGCCCCAAATAATATCTGAAAGCAGAGAGTATAGAGCATCAGCCAAGGCCATTCTGGATATTAACCTTATACCAAACTAGTCAAGACCCCTCTAAGAGACATCTTTGACGTTACAGGTGGAGGTTAGATTTCACTCTCAAGACCACGTGTATTAAAATTCTAAATACAACAAAAAGAGCTAGATTTACTTTAAAAGACTTTCATTCCTATCTATATATGAAAGAAACAACTAAGTCTCTGGGAAATTATATCAGACATTACATATTCCAATATAATAAAATATATTTAGGCACGATATTTTAAACCATTGTCACCATCAACGGGATGATTTAATTTTAGCAACTGTTAATATAATGTTGTGGAAAAAATTAATCCATTACCATGTCATAAAATACCCTGTTTAATAACATCAATTTTGCTATTAGGATTTGAAATAAGCATTTTCCCAGGGACAAGCATTTTTTTACATGACATTAAGGTCATTTGTATATATTATAACCATAACTGTGATAATTACTCTTTTGTGCAAAAAATTTCAAGTAATCCTTGTAGGAGAACATTAATAGATTATAATTTATGTATGTGATTATGTGTGAGGGAGAGGGATGAATTCACTAACGATGCCAGGTCTATTAGGTTAACTCAAGAATCTGGGGGATTTGTGATTTGTCTTGAAAGACCCCTGTCTAGTACAGTGAAGGGTGGGGTGGGGTAGTGGCAAAGCAAAACCTGATTGAGCTAGAATCTTTTTCCTGATTTTTTACATTAGAAGTTGGAATGGACAGCACTATGCATCTATTACTCTGAGAAAGTAACTCAACATACACATTCACTTGTAGTTTTCCAGATATTTGGCTGCATTTCCATCAGTGTTGGGTGCAGGCGTGTGACAGGAAATGGAGAGATAATGTATTCCCAAGTTTCTTGTAACAATACCATGCTCATTCTCTGCTGATGGAGTGGGAAGCCGATGTCAAACAATATCTTTTTATCACTATTGTTAGCAAATCTTAAAGTCTTCATAGTAACAAGGTATAGACTCTGCACAAAGGCATACCACTAAAGTTTCGTTTTTTCCTATCCAATCCATAAAGTTTGAAATTTTAATACAACCAACATATTTTAATGGATAAATGGCAGCTACAGAGACACATTTGCAATGAGGATTGGTTAGAGAAAGAAGACTTTCTTGGAAGATCTATTTATATATGCCTTTAACGAGTTGAGTAAATTTAGTCACACACATTGCAAAACAGAAGCCAATCTTGTATATGGCACATTGGATGAGTATGGTTTGCCCTGGATTGAATGTTTTTAGGGCATTAGAAGGCTCCCATCCATCCTAATCAACTTTGTGTAGACATGATTCAACACCCAGTGTTGGCTTCAATCAGCACAAGTGTCAGTCACCAAGCAGAGTCTTTGCCCACAGCCCTCTGTCCTCATTTCCTCATGGCGGAATGCATGTGCTTCTTTCAGGACAATTCCCTTTCGCCTGCGTTCCCAGAGTGCCTCCCCCCAACAGGCTTGCCTGCTGTGGCACTGACCATATGGCTAGGGTCAATTCCACCCTCTCGCTTAATAATCCCATCTCCCTTACTTTCCAACACTTCCTATTTTCAGAAAGGGCATCTATAGTAGACTCTTCCCCAAAATGCCCACCCTTCCAAATGTTTTCACATTACATGAGAGGCTCATTTACCTTCGCACACTCACTGGGAAGTATCTGACTGACAATGGCTTGTGTAGTTTACTTCTGAAAGGAATCAACTTGAAATATCTGAATTTGGTTGCCTTTAATGTTGTAGCTCAAATTCCATTCCATTAATTCTTTATGTTGTAGCATATAATTTGTTTCACCCTCCAAATTGTCCAATACTCTTGGTCTTAATTCTGGCATGTATACTGGATCTTTTCTAAATATCTTATTTTAAGGGAATTTTAAATAATACTTGTAAGCTTTTCCTTTTTCTTGATATTTACCTTAACAGAAAGATAAACATTCATAATAACATTTGGGAAATTTCAAGTTTCTGGACTTCTCCAGGAAGTCCTGCAATGTCATCTAACATTGTTTACCACCCTCCCCCTAAGATTTCTCAAACTTATTTTTTCCACAGGCCTTTTTATATCCAACATCTATTAATTAGACTGTTTTAAGACTACTGGTCACTCAGTGAAAATCAAATGAACTTGCTTTCAAATACCCTGTTACTAAAAGAAAATCCCATGCTTCTGGATTCTTAACTCAGTTTGCATGATGATTTGGTCCAATTCCAAGGAATCAGTGGCCACTCTAAGCAGCAAAATAGATGGGAACAAACCCTACATAATTTCAGTCCTTCACTTTACAGAAGCAAAGCCTGCCTTGAATCACAGCGGAGAGGGTACATGTGGGATGTGTTGACACACCACCATGAGAAGCAAAAGATGACCGATCGCCCTTTGTACCTTCCTTGCATGTGGCACTTCCTGCATGTTCTCCTGAAAGTTCAGGAATTTTTGGACAACTTATAACCATTATTTTAGATACACTTTCATGCATTAGTGAAGTAATAAGCCAATCAGTTGTTTGAGAAGAGACTCTCCCTTTGGTCACTGTACTCCTACCAATGGCTTATTTTCAGGTCTTCAACATCCTAAGATGTTTCTCACCTCAGAGACTTCGCATTTCCTGGTCCCTCAGCCAAGAACTTTCCTGTGCTCGTGCTTTGCTATGCTGGTTTCTCTCAGATTAGAGGTTAGCTCCACTGCAAGTCTTTCCTTGATCATCCCATATTCTCCTGTTATTTCTGTACCCACTCTTAACCTTTATGACACTTATCCAAAGTTATAATTCTATTCACTTTGTTGTCTGTCTAATCATTTAGACTAGAAGCTCCACAGAACAAGTACCACATATCTCTCTTACTGTACTAGTGAATGCCCAGCCTCACAGAACACCTGGCATAAAATGAGCTGTCTTATTCTTTGTGGGATCTTATAAAAAAGTATCTTACCTGAGTGATTTATATGCAATATTTTTGCCTGTACTTCTAGCCACTGGGAATTCCAAGATAAAGACAGCAGCAAATTTAGAGTCTGGAAAGGGCTTGCTCTCTACTTCAAAGGTAGTGCCTTATTGTTGAGTCTCCACATGGTGGAGGGAAAGAATAGCTTCCCCACACCTCTTTTTGAAGAGCACTAATTTCATTCAGGTGGGCTCCACCTATGTGTCTTAATCCCTTCCAAAAGACCCCATCTCTTAACATTATCACATTAGCAATTAAGTTTCAATATATGAATATGGGGGAAGAAGGGAACCAAATGAGAATCTAACACAAGAACTTAGAAAGCAATAGCTGAACAAATGAAAGAAGAGCCTGAGTCTCTCAGAAGAGCCAGGTATCATTTCCCAAGCTTGCTCTGGCCTCTCAGAGCCTCCATACAATTGTGGCTTTATCAGAGAACCCCCTCTTTTGCCGAACCAGGTAGACACTTCCAGAAACATACCCTCCTGGCTACCCTCCATTGGGTAGCATAATTAATTGGGGGTTTTGCAGCCAGCTTGTCACGTTGTTGTTCATTACACAATGAGTGCTGGCTAAATACACAGGCTGAGAATTCTCAGTGGTCTAATTTTTGTTTTATTCAGAAATGTTCCATGTCATCCCATGCCACTTCCTTCATGTACAAGTCATTTAGCTCTAATTCATGTAGCACACAGTCTGTTGTGTGAAAGCAAGAGGAAGCAGGCAAAAATATATCAAGCTCTCTTTCTGTGTAAGGCATAAGGTTCAGTGACTTGTTTATGTTGTCACATTTAATTCTCACAACAATCCCCTGAGATGGATGACAGCCCATTTTACAGATGGGAAACTGAGGCTCAGAGAGAGAAAGTAACCTACCCAAGAGTTCATAACCTGGAATAGCTTGTATTTTTTTTCTGTCCTACTTCAGTGTGTGAAACAGACTGGACAAAGGCACAAAGGCTTTGTGAGAGAAATGAAACGAACAAAATCTTCAATTAAATTAATTTCTCTGACTATAACATCTAGAAGATTACAAAAGCAAAGCCTTTTTATTTATTTATTTTGTTGTTGTTTTTGTTATGGGGATCAAACTCAGTACCTTGTGCTTGCAACGCAGGCATGGTGCTACTAAGATAAATCCCTGGCCCTAAAAGCAAAGTCTTTTTGACCCGGTATATCTCAGAAGAGATGAATAGTGCCCATGATTCTAAGATACAATCTTTCCATGGTTTTACACCTAAAATCCAGATGTGCTTTACAAGTGGCTCAGTATGCTCATGTTTCTTTGTTTCCTACAGGGATTAATCTGACAGTGTTACCACCACGGGTGACTTGAAATCAAAGCCATATGGTTACCAGTGCCTGTGACAATAACAGGTGAAAGAAAGAAACCCACAATTTTTTTTCACTGCTCCTAATCATATCTAAAAATAAAAATTTTAAAGTATTTATCATATACCCAGTTATTCTATAGAGTAATTTTTTAAAAGCATCTTATTTAATCATCATCCCAATAATTCTAACAGAGTGGATACTTATATTCATCTTTATTTTATAAATGATGAAACTGATACCCAGAAAGATAGATTAACAAGCTCAAGGGCACACAGCTATTAAAGCCAAAGACAAAACTTAAACCCAGGTCCACTCGACTCCTAATATTATGTTTATAGTCACAACGACACATTGGTTTCTAATCTAGCAATACAATGCATGAGGCCCCCCACATTTACAAGACTCGGAACAACAGCACTTAAGTTGCTGTCTAGCAAACTATCCCTTAGCGCAATCAGCACGGTGGAATGAAGCAAACACACGGAGATAACAAGCCCTCCACCATAGTGTGGCTCCTCTCTGATCGGCAGCGCCAGCATTATCAGCATACTTCAAGGCAGAGGTGGTCCCATTGTTACTCCACAAAACACCCAGCGGCTGCCAGACACTGTAACGTTAGAGTTCCACAAGGACCGGGACATCTTTTCTGTCTCCAGCACCTAATCCACCACAGCTGTCCATGAATGAGAAACAGCTGGAAGCTCAGCCGGTGCCACTACCTGTTCCTGCCAGAGTCAACAGAGCACGGGCTCTTCCACCACTTTGCGTAGGGGTGCATGTGTACTGACATGTTTCACCCGTAACCCTGGACCCCTCAGAGGGAATATACTCGCTATCCATTTCACGCCTAACAAGTTGTCCACCTCAGGAGTCTACCTGAAGTGCTATGGAGCTACTACTAGCTCTTCCTGCCCACAGGTAGGACAGAAGGGAAGGTGGCAGTTAAAAGAGGGGTCCTTGAGTTTGACTGCTGGCTGTCTAGTTCTGCCTCTTGCCTCTTCTTGCCTCTGGGTGATGTAGACAATTGATTATGCTGCTAATTCCCTTTTCTCTGTCATCTATAAAATGTGGGTTAATATTGGATCTTACCCAATATTAATATTATTACAGTTATCACAATATTATCACAGGACTATTAGGAGAAAGTAATGAGATATGATGTGCTATACAATGCCAAGCACAAAGAAGTGTTAGGAACTCCATTCCACGTATCATGCATAAGGTCCTACGTTATAAGAATCCTTTTATGTCTTCAGGAGCAATAAATGAACTGGGTGGATCCAAAACTGGCAGTGACAGCCACTTCTCTGGTACCAGACCATACAAGTTCTCCCTCATGGGTTTACTTATAAAATGGATCTTCTTCCTGGTTGGATGTGCAAATTTTAAACTTGTAAATGATATCTATTTGGTATCCATCTACAGCAGAGATCACAAATTAGTATGTATATAAGTAAAAGAAAATAGCATCAATATGGTGTAAAAACAATAAAATGAGTGCCAAGATGGATGGCAAATGTACTCATTCTGAGAGCTAGGAGATGACAGAAATTGTACTATCCAGGGCTGGGTGCAACTGGGGGCCCTTGCTTCTGACTAAAGGATTCCCTTTACTCAGGAACAACTAATATTTATTGGTGGAAAGGCAGGCCTACTGTTGCCAGAATTTTCTTATTTTTCAAGCACAAGAAGATATCTAGTTTTTCATCTGAAATCCCCTACTTTATAGATATCAGAAATTCAAAGTATATTTGAAACTATAAATTTTTCATTTGTCAGAGATCCTGAAGTCAGGCTCTAGATTCAGATGTAGATTAAGTCCTATCTCACTAGGCATATTAACTTGAGTAGCCCAAACAAAGACCAGGCAACTTCTATATTAATTCCAGGTTATAAGTCCCATACAAAACAAGGCAATTTCTGATGTGGCAGCAATTTTAATTAATTCTGAATAGTGACCTCTTTATTCAGAAAGATTCTACTATATGTTATCTTTCCTTCTATTATTTCTTTATTTTCTCTTGGTTTGCACCTTCCTTATAAAGCCCAGCACTATGTGGAAAGGAAAGAGATTGTGACTTTATGAATTCTTATTTTCCTATGAAAAACAGATCCAGAGCAGCTGCCCAAAGGAATCTCCAATGCTCACTCAACTACACTGCATAACAAGCCAAGGATGCAGTTATAACCCTTGAGTAATCGATTTACATATATTCTAAGAAAAAAAAAGACACCAAATGCTCTTTCTTGTCTTCAAGTCACCAAGAAGGTTCATGGAAGACTAGAGCCTCACAGGGAAGCTCCTTAAGAAAAAGTATAGCATCACTTCTGGAATGAAGATGGGAAGAAGAAAATGGAAGGGTAGGGAAAGGTTTTGAGCCTGTCATAGATGTAATATTTATAATATGATCTCTTCAAATGATTGGAGTATTCAACAGCTATTAAATTCAACATATATTGAACCAATATAGTAATCAAATAGATTTTATAAAGACAAATAATTTGTGTGTTGAGTTACACGATTGCTCCTTCCACTGGTAACAATTCTTGATCTTCCAAGGTATGGTTTGCTTTCAGATTTACTACCAGGATCCACTGTACTTAAAAACCTGCTTTGTTGACATCTGAAAGACTCACTGTCAACAGATACCCTTACTAAGCACACATACCTTAACTTTTCCACTCTACCTGCCCCTTAGTAAAGCTGAACCATTTGAAACACAACCATTTTATCAGCTCTTGGCCAGAGTAAAGAGCAAACGAGAGAAGGAGCAAATCATTCATTCATCAAAAAGACCTGTGAGGCACGTTCTAAATTCTGATCTAGATTCAATCCTCCTTCAAGCCATACATGAACTTGGGAGACCTGAACTTCTTCTGTAACTTAAGCAGAAGGGATAATAATGGCACTTACCTAGTAGGGAGGTCAAGAGGAGAAAATTGTCTAAAATTCGAAAGAACTCACAGTAATAGAGCAGTATTAAATCACACGTGTATGTATCAATTATTAAGACTCCCTATGAGGCAAAGCAGCATGGGAGACATTTTACATGTGTAAATCATTTAATCCTTTCAACAACCCTGTGAGTTAGGGATTACTGATTCTGATTCTAAGGAAAAGACAGATGAAGCCTAGAGGAGTGAGTACGTGGGAGCTGCGATCTCTGTGTGGATATGCCCATCATCACATAGACTAAGCCCTGTATGTATAGGTAAATTGGAAGGAGTTCCTGGGTCTGTTTTCCTTTGCAGATCAGTGTTCTCATCCAGTTCTCACCCTATTTTTCCCCACCCAAACTGCACACCAACCCTTGCTATGGGGCATGTTGTAAATCCCTCAGATATCTGCCCCTTCAACATAGCACTCTTCCTTTGTGTGGAGAAATTCCCAAGTTGAAGGGTAAATAAAGAATAATTGTCAACAATTATTTTTAAAAGTTTCCCCTTCCAATGAAAGGAAAACTGTGCCAGATCCTGTTAACCTAAGAAGTGGTCACAGATTCTGTTCTTTTTTTCAGGAAAGAAAAAGAAGACGAAATATAAAATCATGTTTCAAAACCCCTGATTTACCTCTTTTAACTTAACACTTGGGTTAAGCAGGAGGCAGCAGGAGACCATGTTATTACTAAATGATGTTTTTATTTGCCTTTGATGTGCCTGATATGTACAGCTTACATGCACATTTTGGGGTATTTAGTAAATGAACCCTGGGCCGTGGTTATTTATTTATTTACCAATTTCCTGGCATTATCAAAAGCAAGGGGCGGCTATGATTTCCCCAGTTCAAGCATGCAGCTGAATGCTTAAAAGACCTCCCCTTGCCCATGCTACTGCACACTAAAAAACTACATACACTAAAGCATGAGAACTGAGGCAAGGATGTTAGAACAAACTCAGGGTTTCCAGCGAAGGGACAAGATCTTCCCCAAACCCTCTGGGCTTGCAGTGGACCACTTCCTCATAACCAAAAGATAAGGCAGCTGCTATGACTTTTTGGAGCCTTGGAGCCTAGGACTATCTCCAGAGCAAGTGAGAGGGAAGAACACAACGTGTTTCTCACCCCTTTCCCCTACCTCCGTGGTCTATGCCTTCTGATTCAGGTAATGCTTTCCAATCCAAGCTCCTCTGGGCTAATAATCAGGGGGCAGGCACTGTGGCCATTCCGATTGTTAAAATGTGAACACATTCATCACAATTCAGAGCCACCCTTTTCCTCAAGTCTCCCAATGGGCTACATGTTGCTCCACCTGTTCCCCCAGAGCTACCTTGAAACTGCTGTGAGGGGTGATACTTTCTGACTGGTATGAATGGTATCTTTGCCATTCCGATCTTTGAACATTTTTATTATTATCTCTTATTGACCACATTTATAACTCTTAACAAAATTCCAGGACAAATGGACCTTTTCCTAAATTCCTCTCTATAGCAAAGGGAATTATAGGAAGATTCCTGTGTGCTTGAGGTTTCCTTGCTGAATTAGTTAACTATGGATGCATAACAAAATGCCCCCAAAATATAATAGTTTAAAACAGGTATTATTATATCCTAGTTCCCGCGGAGCAGGAATCTAGGTGCAGCTTACTTAGATGCTCTGACCTTGAGCTGGAGAGACACTGTTGCCAAAAAATTAGTTTCTCTCAAGCTTTTGTTTAGAGGGGCTTCACTGCTCCCTGGATATTGGCCAGAGGCCACCCTAAGGTCCTTGTCACATGGGTCTCTCTACAGGACAGCTTGCAACGTGGTAGTTGGTGTCATCTGAGCCAGCAGTTGGGAGACAGAAAGCTCAGTATTTCTGTAATCTGATCTTAGAATGGAAGTTGTATGACTTGGACTATATTCTAGTCATTAAAAACTAGTCTGCAGGTACAGCCAACAATCAAGGGAAGAAATCCCAGGAAGCAGAGATCACTAGGAGCCATTGTAGAAACAGCCTGGCCCAATGGTCAAGTGCCAGCCTTCTTACTTATTAGTTGAACACCCTTAAGCAAGTCACTTAACTTTGCCCAGATTCCACTTATAATTAAGATAGAAACATCTCCCTGCCTCAACTATTTTTTCCTTAAAATGGAAATTAGGAGACCATATCTAAGTAGTAACCTCTAACTGAGGAAATGTGCTCTTTCCCACAACCATACCTCAAGAACACATGAAAGAAAAATCTTTGAATAAAACTTTAAGTTTGGAGATGCAGGTGTGCCAGGCAGTCCTCCTGGCCAGAGACATTTTCAACAATACATTCTTTCCTTCCCAAATATTCAGAGGATATACTCTCTGTATCAGAAAACTGATGCAGGAAAACAAGACCAGTAAAAAGCCAGAAGAATGGAAAGTCTGCTAGATCCCAGCAGGCTCTTTATAACCTCACTAAGTCTTCTCTGATGTCTTCAACAGCCCAAATTGGTACCAGAACAGGAGAGAAATGGATCTTCATCAGTGCTTGTGGGAGCTGCAACGGGGTGGAGGCTGTGTAGTATCCCAGTGTCCCGGTGGTTCTTATAGCCCATACAGAGACTAATGGCAAAATTGTACAAAAACAAGGCACAGTCGGCAGAGATGGAAATGGAAGCCAACATTATATCCAACTGGGACTCGTGGCAAAGTCTGTCTTTCCCTCACCCTACCATCTCCTTAGAAGATCACAACCCCAGACTCACCTTTTGTTTGAATTCCAAGGACTCAGAAAGGATCTTTTAAAAATCACTTAGTTCAACTCTCCTCTGTCCAGCAGAATACAAATGATTTATTGTTCATAATTGACACCAAATAGTGTCTTCTACAGATTATGTCAAATTTGAGAATGGTCAGATCCTGGATGCAATAGCAAAAAAGCTTTTTAATTCCATTAATCTATCCTGAAAATTGCCACTTTTATACTGGGCCAGAGACATGAGAGTATTGAGGCTTTTTAACTTCAAGCAGACAAGAAGCTGCCATTAAAGCAAGTAATGGGAAAACAATGGGCTGCTTTCAGGAGCACATTTATTTCTGCTGCAAAGAGTTTACCATGCAGCTTTCTTCTCCCCCTTTTGTCCCCCTTCTCCACTCCCTCCTTCTTCCTCTTTCACTTGCAGAACCCAAACACATATTATCCCCACTTCATGCACTGCCCCCTGCCATCCCAGGGAGCGAGAAATTGGAAACACAACACTGTATGCAGATTGGTTTTAATCACCTGGAACAGATGGTGCAGAAAGTGTCAGGTAAGTGCAATTTCGAATTTCCTTTGGATGTTTCTTAAAATGCAGAAACAACAAAGAAATTAAATGGACTGTCATATGTCAGTGTCAATTCTGGCTCTCAACAGCCTGGCTTCGCCATGTCTATACATAACCTTAATACTATCTAAATCTCTTTCTCCATTTCTCCGTTAATTAACTAACGTTTGAGGGGCTAAGTGAAAGCAGATATACCTGGAAACAAAGCAGATACATTTTTACTTCTTTGCTATGGGAGAATGGAAGGGAGCCCAGTAAAAACATCTGAGCCGAGCTCACCTGAGCTCTGCACTGTAACAGGTAATTGCAATAAATCATCCTTTGCCCCATGATCCCAGCCTAGTGAAGATTAATGGCAGTAGACACTAAAGCTGCCAACTTGGAAGATTTCCGTGGTGGTGGAGAGGAGGCTATGCGTAAGGAATGTGTGATAAAATGCTACACTGGGACCATAACAAACAGGCTGGAAAGGAGCCGAGGTCCTCCTCTGTAATGCAGAGACATTAAGACCTGTCTGATTGTGATGACAGACAGGTATTTGACTGAGCACACTGGCAGCTATAAAAAAAAATAGCTAAAAGCTCATGTCAAGATGTGATGTAGACCTGCCACCTGCCATCAGGAGTAATTATGGCTCTGACCACTTGCTCGTAGGGAGGGCAGAGGAAACAATATTGCATCTGACTGCAAGGAATCAGCTACATTTGATTTGTGGCCCTGATGGCATGACTGGTCCGCTGTCACCCCCCATGATGCAGCTGCAGGGCCACTCACTGGTCTTTGCTGGAAGGAGTTTGAGGGCAGGCTAACTTTCACTCACTCCGGTTGGGACAAAGCCTCAGAGGAGAGGGAAAGATGATCTGAAGGGGTTGACTGAATACTTCATGCTCGAAGACCAGGCGGGACCCATAACTAAGAGATTTGGACGTCATCAGCCCACAGACTCTTCAGAAATGCAAGTTCTGAGAAAGCAGAGAGACCTGCAAGATGCAGAAATCTGTGTGCTGTGGACCTGGAAGTAAAGTTTTCCACATGAGTAGTGACTGTCACCACATGAGCTGTGAACCTTGCGTGTGTGTGTGTGTGTGTGTGTGTGTGTGTGTGTGTGGTGGCACTGGGGAATGAACCCAGAGCCTTCACACTGAGCTACATATTCAGCCCCTGTTTTTCATCTTTGATCTTAAGGCAGGGTCTCACTAAGTTGCCAAGGCTGTACATAAACTTGAAATCCTCGTGCCTTGGCCTCCCAGAGTGTTGGGTTTACAGGCGTGTGCTACCACATCCATAAGCTTTCAACTTTTGAGAGCCCTATGTAGATGTTCAAGAGAAGGAACTGACAGCTTTACCAGAAGGGGCTGTGGGTCCATTTACTTGGGCCAGCATAACAAAATACCACAGACTGGGTAGCATAAGCACCAGGACATTATTGTCAGAGCTCTGGGGGCTGGAAGTCTAATATAAAATGTTGGCACAGTTGGTTCTTTCTGAGGGCTGTGGAGGAAGCATCTGTCCCAGGCCTCTCTCCACACCTTATAGACGACCATCCTCAAGTTCAGCTGGTGTTCTCCCTATATGCAAGTCCATTTCATGTCTTCCTTCTTTACCCAGACACCACAGTTATATTGAATCAGGGCCCACCCTTATGGCCTCATCCTAATTTCATTATCTTTGCAAGATCCTATCTCCACAAAGACCACATTCTGAGGCACTAGGGATTGTAATTTGAACTTTTAAATTAGGAGATGAGGCACAATCTAACCCGTAACAGACTCCTGGAAGACTCCACTGTACCAAATGTGATAAGAACAAAAAGTTCTCACTAAGTAGAGGGGAAATGACCAAGTTTCCCTGCAGTGGAAGAAGCTCAGTAGGATCTGGCAGGAGGCAAAAATGGCCAGGTATGTGGTATAGGTGTGGGTACAAAGTCTACAAGTACATGGCACAGATGAAGCCAGTCACCAGAGGGCACAGTCCTGGCAGAGATGGGGGGAAGTGGGCAGCAGAATAAGAGGCCATCAGCTTTGGGCAAAGACTTAACAGGCAGAATTGGGCTTCGCTACAGTTTGAATCAGAAATGTGCCCCCAAAAGCCCATGTGTTAAAGGTTTGGTCCCCAGCTTGATGCTACTGGAAGGTTGTGGAAGTTTTAAAAGATGATGGACCATAGTGGGAGGCCCTTGAGTCATCAGGGCTGTGCCTGAAAAGGGGACAGTGGGACCCAATCTCTTCCTTTTCCTCTCTTCTACTTCTGCCCTCATTTGCACCATGATGCACCACCATGGACAGAAAGCAGCCAACAATGGACGGAAACTTCCAAAACTGAGCCAAAATAACCATTTCTCCTGTATAATATGATTATATCATATTTATTACAGTGACAGGAAGCTGACTAACGCAAGGTTCAAGACAGCTTCAGTGGACAACCTGGAGCTATGCTCCCAGGTAACACAGAAAGACACCAGAATTCATTTGATGGACAGAGAGAATTTTAGTGCTATTGGTATGTCTCATTCCAGATCCTTTCCAGACAACCATCTAAAGGACACAGGGTTGACATATAGACCCTGACTCTGTACAAAGGACAGTAAGTCCTCATCCCTCCAGTCTGGAAGGTTAGTGCCCCTCGGAGGTGAGAATTTTACCAGGAGCATCAGCTCCTCCATGAACTGGGCAAGAATTTCTTTCAGTAGATATTCATCCTCTGGGTCTCCGAACAGATTTCCATAGTGCCATGTAGAGTTAAGGGGGATAACCTTGAGGAAACATTTGACATTTCTATTCTGGAGAAAATTTAGTAACACGAAACTGAAGAGGAGACAAGAGGGGCAACTTCGTAATGCAGGGGGAAAGATACAGTTGCTATCTCCATCCACCATCTCCTTGAGCTAAATTTGAATAAAGTATTCGATTTTTTATCAGTTTGTCTGAAATGTTGTCTTGATAACTCATTAGGTAAGTGAAGATACTTCATCTTCAAACTACTTAACTCACTCACAACTCTGTCTTCCAGGTAAGGAAAATGTGTCAAAGGAGTAATTCTTTTTGAAAAATAAATGGTCCTATTTTATTGACTCATAACTTTTTAAAGTATCCTTTATGACTGAAAAGATTTGTTTTCTTTCAAATGTGTTTTGTGTGTTTGAAGATGAGATTTGAGTTAAAAATCAGCTCAGCTCTTCAATAGAGCAATTTACAATTTTCTGCTTTTAGTATTTAACAACTTCTTTTTCTAGCTGGAGTAACTAAGGCATCTACCTTGGAGAACCTGGAACATTGCTTGTCAGTGGTGCTCTGTAACAAAGATATTCCATTCCAGTCAGAAGGTATTGGAGTAGGCATGTTTATGATTGCAAATACTGTAAGGTGAGCCACTAAGCAAGTGAGTCAAGCATTTCTCTAAATTTCATATAATTCCCACCCAGGAATTGCTTCACGGCAGGCATGTGTCCCAAAGCCAAGCTCTTATTTCTTTCAACATGAAATTAATAGAGGATTGTTAATTTGAAAAGAAAAAAAAATCCAAAGCAAAAGTAAGATTGCTCAGTAAAATATCTCCTCCCTATAAAAAAGCACTTTTGACACACCAAGTCATCTAAGTAATTTTTCACCTATGCTATTAATTCAACTTACCACCACAACATTTTAATTTTATCATTTATGAAGCACCAAATGTGTATTTAATGTCTGATAAACACATTAAGAAGATTAGTAAACACTGTCACAAAGCATCATTTTAAGTTCTCTCTGCCCTCACCCTCAGTGTAGCTACAGTGACCCCTCACGAGCCACGATGCTTCATACATATGTGGCCTCCACTGTCACATGGGGCCTGGCATTGGCCACATGTTTGGTGTTACTCTCTGATGCTGTCGTCTTAAACTCAATGAGTTTTGAACAAGCATGCATTTTTCACTGGACTCCACAAATCAGTTGCCACATATTGGTACTATTTTCCTCTACTCCTTTAGAATTATCACCTAGGAAGCATGACAAATTTACAAAAGATATATAACCAGTCCCCTGCTACCCTCATAACTCTTCTCCTCTTTACCATGCTCGCGCACAAACTCAGACAAAGGAAAGCAGTGTGCGCGTGATATCCGGGATACAGCAGGGCTCTCTGTGACATTCATTGAATAAATGAAACACAACATGTAATTTATACTTCAGAAAATATCCTTAAAATAAACTATTCATCTAAGATGACAGGAAACAAGGAGACAGACCTTTTGCAGGAGGGAAGGGGATCTAGAGATGGAAGAAGAGGTGAGACAGGACAGGAGGGGAGGTAAAAGAATTACATACCAACTCCCCATGATGACTATATCCATTATATGTTACAAACATACACTAAATAAAAATAATTTAAGTAACCTAGTCATCTTCACAAAGTTACCTGATATTCTACCATACAAAGTTAATGAAACTAATTCATAAACTTTGGTAATCTTAATCGGCTCACCTACATTTTAGGTCTGTCTACCCTGTTTCTCTTAATTTTCAAAAATTATGTACACTAACTTTTTGGCAGATCTTCCTATATTTTAGTAAAATATTGTGAGTTTAAATTGTGTTTCATTTGAAGAAGTTCTTTAAAGATCATTCAATTCCAACTTCCTTTCCCTATGAACCTATCATTACAAAATATTCCTTTTATGAGGCATATACCTCTACCAATGTAAATTATTTTCACATAAAATATGCCCTCCCTCTCCCTCCCTCCCTCCCTCTCTCCCTCTCTCTCTCTCTCTCTCTCTCTCTCACATGCACGCGCACGCTCACACACACACACACACACACACACACACACACACAGAGTTCACAAATAAGCTTTCAGTGCATTTTCTATACATTCTTTTACTGTCAATGGGAATTTGTATCTGGAATTAGGGCTATCACCATGAATTCATAAGCAGCTTACAAGTCCTCTAAGTCAGCAACTATCAGATCTGTAGCAGAAATCCTAGCAGACATGATTTCTGGAGGAGAGCCAAGAGGGCTGAAAATCTGTTGAGAGTAAGCCAGACTGTTTCCACTGAGCACATCTGACTCTACTAACACAAGTCTGTGTATCTCCCTCACCCAGGGCTTACAACTTGCCAGCAGGAATAAACAGGACAGCACAGGCCTTGAGCATGGGCCCAAGGGTTAGGGTTTCTGAACAGAATCAAATCAGGGGCTTTGACTTTCCTTCCTCCTGAGGGCTAAAAATGACTCAGGCTGAAGCAGCTGAGAAATATGGAAATCATTAGCAGGCTAAACTATGCATAATAGCCAAAGTATTAAGAAATATCAGTAAACAAAATAAGCAGCATTTTTTATCTTGAAGGTCCTAAGTCAAGAAACAGGACCAAGAGGACTCAGCCATCCACTGGTTGAAGCCCTTCTTTCTGCAGGTCCAGAGGACACTATTCAAGATTATGCAGTTACCTGCAACCAAAAGCATGGAAAGACTCTATCCAGACCCCTTTCAGCTTTACCCAATGATGTCCCCACCAAATGCTGGTTCTTCTCTCCTACTGTTTCACGAAGCACCACTCTCTGTTGTGTTCTCCCTGTAGTCTCAGATTCTACCCACAGCCTAATGCCGGGTGTGAGAATGACGCCGTAACCTGGCTTTCCACTGGACCCATTATTAAATGGCGGGGGGATTTCCCCACAATCACTCTCTTCTCTGACCGTTTTGCCTCATGTTTCCATTTTAATGTTAGTAGAAGCTACCTTCCAATAAATCAATCAACCTCATGTCGAGGGATCTAGTCTTCACAGGGGATAGACCACCCGGCCCCAAAAGGTGGCCTCCATTCATTCACAGGAGCATCTTACCAGAGGCTATAATGAGTGTCAGACACTACAAACATTTAGTAGGTGGGAGCCAGGGAACCCAACCTGCTGCAAGACTGCTCCTTGCAGCAATTATCCTGACAAAAATATCCATAGTACCAGACTGAAAAACCCTGCCAGAGCTGGGTAGCTGAAAAAAGAACCCCCTTCATTCCTCAGCCACATACCTCTTACTGAGGAGGCAGGATGGACTGGAAAAAGCATTAAGGTCATGGTAAGAGGTATGGTCCCTCAAAGAACTCCTAGTGACAACTGGGCCTGGACAAGTCACAGTTCCTAGTGCACTTTTTATTATAAAAAGGGGACACTAATATGTCATGGCTTGTGTATAGACATCCCCACAACACCTCATGGAGTCACACAGGTGGGGCTTTTTCAGAAGTGGCTGGATCAAGAATGTGTGATGCTGGGACCATGGTGCAATGCTAGGATCAAGGGCACTAGGACTAAGGGTGTGAGTGCTACCTTCCCTAAGTCGCCTGGATAAGATATAAAGGATAGAAAGAGCTGTGGTCAAACCTGTTGCTTTGCTACTTTCTGCCCACCATGAACTGTTTCTCCTCTGCAATGCCCATCTGTTGTGCCACCCTGCCATGGAGCCAGCAGATTATGGACTGAAACCTCTACAACTGGGAGGTAAATAACCTTTCCTCCCTTAGCGTGAAAGTATTGGGTATTTTGTCTCAGCAACAAGAAAAGTAACTAAAGCAAGATCTAATTCATACAGAGTTCATAAGGATCATTATAGGAGAATGCATATAGCATCCTTAAACCAATGATTATTATAAAAATGTGGAGGATTTTATTTACCCAATTTCCAAAGGAAGGAAATTAGAGAACAGTCAAGAGGAAGCTGCCAGAAGAGGGAAGAGGCTGTCTTGGTAGGGGCTCAGGCTTGGATAATTAGAGGGCTGGAGGAGCTTGTGTGTGAGTAGAGGTGCTTAAGGACAGAGAGCAGTGAAGAAGAAGGTGAGTTTGAGGGCCAGCTGCCACCAGTATATTTAGCAAAATAGTGTTAACTGATTTCCAAACCTTTCGAAAAAGTACTAGAAAACATGAAATTGTGAGGTTACATATTAGGGGGAAACTTGCAAAGGGTAAAATTTATATCAAGTGAAGTCAGAAACAACATATAAAATGGTAAAAGAAGAAAATTTGGGATCCGGAGTGACATCAGTCAAACATTAATCAGATGTAAAAGCTAGTCATTTCAACCCAGTTTATCTGAAATTGAAAGGTATAGAGAAATAGCGAGTGACAGTTGGGTTAAGATGCTGAAAACATATTTTTAAAAATTTGAATTAAAGCTAGAATCTCTGACTCCCATCCCACCCTGCAGTAGATCCCTAAGCCTACAATTGACCAACATTTACTGAGAGCTTGCCATAGACAAAGCATTGCAGCAACCATGAAGAAGTTGACAACACAATGATGCCATTAAGTAGAGTTGTTTAAGGGGGGGGGGGCAAATACACCGGCATGCAGCCCCAATCTGCTTGGGCAGGTCATTGTAACTCCAAAATCCTCATCTAGAAAATGGCAACAAAAATAGTACTCAACTCAGAGGAAAATAGTGAGAAGGACATAAGAGAATCCAGGTAAATGTGCAGTATTTTTATGGCACATTGAGGGACATGTGACAAGGAACTAAAAAAAATCTTTACTTCCACAGTTTGTCCTTTTTGAGTGGCTTCGTTTGCATATTGTAGTCACCCACGATGGAATTACGTTGGAAAAGATCAAGAGACATGAATTTTTTTGTCAGCATGCAAATTCACAAAACTCTGCTTCTTTTAAGTTACCACAAACAGCCTCTTTCCTGAGAAGCAAGCAGTCTCAATGCTTTCAAAATCCAGCCAGTGTCTGGTATAAGATGGGTACTGTACCGATACTTGTGGAATAAATACTTTAAGTGGCTACTCTAGCTGGTGAGATACTTGATACTAATAAACCTGCCTCCCAGTATTATATATCACAGGCACTTCTCTTCCCATTTGAAGTATTCTAGATCAGTCTGGATAAAATCAGCTGACAATGTATAGGTCTCAGATATGTGATGATATAACATAAAGCTCCTCCTTCCTCTGGTGAACAGAAGTATGCTATTATACCTGAATTCAAACATTAAACTTTTTCACTTGAATATAGAAATATTCCCTTTGCATGAAGAGAGTAAAAAGCTAAACACTAGTTTCAGCACCTCATCATCTCTCAAACTGTGTCTCAAACTAGTAGTCTCTCAAATTATGTCTACACACCATAGACTTCACCACAGATGTCCTAATGAGAGGTGACTTGGGGAGATGACAAATATCCTGAAAACAAAGCACCAAAATATGCCCTGTGCTTAGTCATAAAATGACATCTTTAGACTACAGTCTCCACACAGGTGGCTGTAGACCTTGTCTGTTTTGTTCATTGCCATGTCCTCAGTAGCTAGCACAATATACGGAAAGTAGAATGTTTGATAAACATTTGTAGAATAAATGTTCCCTCAACTCCTACCTAACTACTTTGAATATCACCCAGGTGAGCATAATAGGTAGGGATATGGACTTCTCACAAGCACTTTAAGTGAGCCATTGCTTAATTTCATTGTCAAAGTATTTAACACTTCAGCCCTCAGGAATGAAAAGGCAAGGAGTATTTTCAAATTCCACTGGCCAGAATCCTTGACATACTTGAAAGATAAGAAGGAAGTTGCCAAATAGTAAAAAGCAGTAATGGTGCCAAGCAGACTCACCTCTTTCTGACCTCTGAAGTCTCCATTTGCCTCACTTGAGACTGGGTAATGTGTAGAGAGAAATTTCATTCAAATATCACACTGAAATCTTGCTGTAGGCTACTGAGGATTTGCAATGTGGAAAGTTGTTGCAGAACCATCCAGATGGCTTGGGTTCCTGATTGCTTACAGTACCAACCCCTGGATATCCTTAGTAGTATGTTCTGGGCACTTTGCTAAGTCTCTATATCTATTGTCTCAATCACTACTCACTAAGAAACCATGACATAGACACTATTAGTCCCGTTTTTCAACTTCAATAAATCATTAGTGTCTTACACCTGCTAATTGGTGAAATCAAAATTTAAATTCAGTCTATCTGATTCAAAAGGCTCTTGATGATTAGGTGAATTTAGTTAAATTAGTATCTTATAACTCGTTTCTGCCTTTTTTCTGTAAGCTTAAATGAAGAATTGTAGACAAATAGGAGCATATCTACATATTTCTGTGCCTGTTTTTCATACATTTCTACCACAAGTGTCAGCATGACCTACACCATGAATAGTTCAAATTATAATGAGGTCCCCAGGCCTTTTTTACACCACTTTCACCACATAGGATAGACAGATCCAAGTGGGAGAGCCATGTTTATAAAGTAAAAGAGCTTTCTCTTAAATGATGTTATACTAACAGAGATAATAAGGTATTTTCTGTTAGAAGACCTCACTCAGCAAATTATTCACGTCTCTAAGTCTCATACATGGAAAACCCATGAGCTTTAGAATCATAGATATGAAGGACTTCTGAACTCTCCAGAAACAAAAAGCAAATGAGCTGTAATTCATGCTATGTATTGCTTCAGAGTCATCAGTTTGGTTGGTCTATGTCTGTTTATGAAGTATAGAGATGGGTTATTTTATGTTGCCCAACATGATAGCCAATAGCCATATTTATCTTTTTAAATTAATTAAATGCAAATCTAATTGAAAATCCAGTTCCTCAGTCATACTAGCTACATTCAAAGTACTCAACAGCACCTGTAGATAATGGCTATGGCATTTGGACAGCGCAGGCCTAGATCATTTCTAGAATATTCTAATCCTCACAGAGCCACACTGATCTAGACAAAAAGAGCAAAGCACTGCTGAGCAAACAAGTCTGTTATCTCAAGGGAGAGGAGTCTTTGCTTCAATGTGTTGGTTTTAATTTGTTTTTCTAATGGGTTATATCATAAGGACTCATTTGATTGCAAGAAGAAAAAATCTAACTCAAAATGTCACAAGCAAAAGTAAAGAATATGTTTGTTGAAAATTCTAGAAATAGAGTCCAGCTAAGTTCAGAATCTGTCTTTAGAATCACATCATTCTATCTCTCTGCTCTCTTGTACTGCCTTCCTAGACTGACTTTATTCCTGTGGGGGAAAAGATGTCCCCAGGTAGGCGCAGGCTTATGTTGTTCTTAGTGCCCACAATTGTGAATTTGGCCTTCCATGTCAGTCTGATTGGCCTGACCTAGAACCATATGGGGATATTTATTAAATGTTGCTGTTTATCAAAGATTGTTTACTGACAACTACGACAGTATAATAGAGAGGCATTGTTGTTACATATTTAAAAGATAATGAGGGTTTAAACACTCCTTGTTTCAGTCTAGTATCAAGCTTTTGAGATGCATGATATGGGGCAAAATCTACTCCTAATTTCACTCGGCCTCAATTCTCTCATTTTAAAATAAAGATAATAATGATAACCTATAAATAAACATATAAATGTCAGCTACTGTTGTCATTAGTCTTATCCTTAACCATAAAAAGCGGTGCAGGATAAATAACTAATGAGCAGTGAAAATATTTTGTGTTCTAGAATTAGAAGAATTAGCAATCATTGAGACCTTTGTGACTAAGGGAGACTTTGCAGAGAGCTCAGGACAGAATTGGACTTTGAAGCAAGGACAGACAGGAGGAATAAAAGATGATTCTCATGACAGACCCAAACTAATGCCTGTATCCAAAATAGTTTCTTACTCCAGAACAGGAAGCAGCGAGTGGAAGGGTGAGTGCTGAAGGAAAGAGTTTTACTTTACCTATCATGTTTAGAAAAAGTTGAGAGGGAGCTTGATTTTTTTAAACGTTAATAAAAGAGCAGGACGAAACGGAATCAGAGAAGCCAGTCGTGTCTCATCACGTCCCTGTGCCCCTGAGCTCCCCATGCTGCTAGTGGCTGATGGCGATGAGCTCCTCCCGAAGGGGGGCACCGCGCAGACCGCTCATGGGCTCGGCACATCTTCCACATGCCTGTCTGTCCAGTGGGGGCGGAGGCCTCCTAACAGCTGCTGTGCTGCTTTGTAAACAAGTGGGGGACACACTTCTTTAACCTGGAATCCTGCGGCTCAAAAATATGTTTACCTCTCCAAGGATTTTGTTGGAAACGCTTCAGAGATTTCTGCTTTTCCCAGAAAGCTGGAGCTCAGTAGGAAACGATGGGCTTCCTCTCTGAGAACAGCACTCTCCTTGGGTGAGAAGAACAATCTTTTGTTGCCCGACAGTAAATAGCCTGACTTGAGTAAGAACTCTGGACCAGGATTGCCTCAGAGGCGGATGAAATGCAGTTTAACTCACATGTAAAGCAAATGTGAAGGACACTTGACATCCTAGGTGGGGCCAGAATTGCACGCAACATAGGCACATTTCCAGGGCATGTTATGATGTTTGGATCATTTCCAGAGACCACTGCCAAAGCTGGCCTCCAGGCAGCTGCAGCTTGCAGGGGAGCTTCATCCTTCTCCCCAGACCTTCTTCCACTGCAGCCTTATGTGTGTGTGTGTGTGTGTGTGTGTGTGTGTGTGTGTGTGTGTGCGTGTGTGTGTGTGTGTATACACATGCACCAGCCAAAAACACTAATTAGCATGTGCTTTTTATGTTTGAGAGTTTAAAAGCCATCAGGGCAATTGTTGTCTCACAGCCAAGGGACTAAATTCAAGTCAGAGCTCTGTTATTTGGCCATATGACCAGGTCATTTCGCCCTGGAGATTTGGTTTCTTCATCTGTAAATGAAGATGATAATATTTGAACCAATTAACTCAGGGTTTTAATGAAGATCCAAATTAAAATGAGATGACAGAGGGGAAAGTCATCCACCAACTCTAAAGCCCTTCCCAAGGGCTGGTGGCCCTGACTTCAACAAGAACCTATCAGAAAAGCAGGGCCAGGGCCCTCTCAGACTGACTGAATCAGAACGGGTATTTGAACCCATATCCAAGGTATTTAATATACTTGTTCAAGTTTCACAATCACTATTCTGAAGCATTCTGAAAATGGATTTAGGAACCAGTGGTAAAGCTGAATAAAACCCAAACCACTCTGGGTTACCAAAATTTTATCCACATGACTGACTTCCGAAATCAGCACTGCTTCCTCAGTGGGTCAGACATTCTGCGAGAGCAGCATCCTGGCCACTTATTCCTTCTCCGAGACATCAGTATCAGTGTAAGGCTTGCCCCATGGAAGTGTGACAGGCAGCATTCTCACACAACGGGTATGGCTATATGCCTTACATATTAATTAGCGAATGGTTATGAAATTAAGTTAGAAATACACAAATAAAGCAAGCCTTACCTTGCTTTGATGAGCCCTACAGGATGCTCTGGCCTTCGGCTTCTTCCTCCACCACATTCCTGTTTCCTGCCTCCAATTTTACCACACCAATCTCTCTGTCTCCAAACATGTGGGGCAACTAAGAGAGAAAGAGCCACGCATTGTCCTTCGTTCCTTCCTGGAATACTCTTCCGTTCAATAGCCTCAGACCTCAGTCTTTGCTGGAATTATTGCTTCATTATTTTTCTCCAGTGATACTTGCTCGCTGTATAATATGCAAATCCCCCTTTAACCAAGATTTCTCTATAACATTCATTATTTTCTAGCACATTATACATTTAGCTATTATGTTTTATTTTCTTATTCTTTCCTACTTCAAAACAAAATATAAGCTATGAAAGCAGGAATGCTTGTCTTTTTTATTCTTTGCTATATACTCAGGTCTGGAACAGTACTGGCTATTATGGTTTAGATCTAAAGTAGCCCCCAAAATTCTCACGTGTGTGGAAGGTGATTGGATCTTGAGGGCTATTTCATCAGCATTGATGAGTTCAGTAGCTGAATGTGACATTAGCAGATAGGGCCTGGTTAGAGCTGTATCTCTAGGAACGTGACCTGGAAGGGTATACACTTGTCCCAGGTCCTCCCATCTTCCTCTGTTCCTGGCTGCCTGGGTTGATGATCTTTTGCTGTGCCACATCCCTCCCATATCCTGTTTCTGCCGTGGAGCCAACAGACCATGGACAGAAAACATGAACCAGAATAAAGTTTTCCTCCTGTAAGTTACAACTATCAGGTATTTTGTCACAGTAACTGGAAAGTGGCTAAGACACTGGCAGACAGTAACTTGATATCTCTATTGAATGAATAAATTAATGAATGGAAGAGAACAGCTTTGAATGAGAACTCCAGAATTGGACGAACTGTCACCATTAGCTGTCTGACTCTGGGCAAATATTTCCTGTTAACAGTTCCGGTACAATATCTGGCATATAGGAAATGGCTCTGTATGTATTAGCTGTCATTATTACAACATAACTATTATCATTATCATTGACTATAACCCTTATTCCCCCAAGACAATAATAAAAATTATTATTTCTTTTAACAAATAAGCTTTTATGGACTACATCATAGTGATCCAAATCAAAAATTGTGACTCATTTCTCAAGTCAAATTTTTTTGCATCAGTAAAAATAAACAAACAAACAAACAGAAAAACATTGCCATGGATTCATTTAAAGAATAAAGCTATTTATCTCTTTTGGGGGAGAAAAGCCAAAAACTACTGGTTACAGCTATATTCCCAAATAAAATAGAATGTCCGACATTGAGCAAGTGAAAGTGTGGGCTAATCATCATTAGTCTGGGAAGTCAAACGGGTAGGAGGTGGCCCTCCCAGCTGATGAGTTACTTAAATACACAGGAAATCAAATTAGAAGATTTTTCCTACATGTACACAAGTTGCAAATATTTATAAAATAAAATAAATGGTGAGTTTCTGATCAAAGTCATTCCAAGTTTTTTTTCTTAGAGTAAGGTCTAAATATAAGTAGACTCCATTTAGTTCTATCCTCTCAAACTTAGCAAACTCATTTCTTTAGCTCCAGTAAAATAACTATTTGTGTGAGGAAATCTCTTACCTCTCTAACACTGGGTAGTTGAGTCAGCTGGTACTCTGATTCCTTCTGGCTCACAGTCAGAGACTCGTGACTCTGGACATTTCATTGTCCTTCACCCCCATTTTGGCTCTATCCCATCCACTCGGTCCTATGTGTCTGACTCTACATTATATTTTAAATCTTTCCACCACTACAGTGAGCACCATTTGTTCACCTGAACTAGCTCAAGAGTGTCCTAATTCATCCGCTCTAACACCTCTCCAACCTATGCTCCCACAGAGAACCCTGTGGTCTTTTTACAAATTCAAACCTTTTGATAGTTTCCCTTGTATGTAAAATAATATCTCAAGTCCTTAACATGGACAATAAGCTGATGCTCCATGTGGAAAGGGCCCTTTCCTCCTCCTTTCCCCACCTCATTTTGCAAGCTGTTTGCTCTCACTGCCCCTGGGCCTTGCTCTCCGGTATGCAGGTTCTCAGGTGCACTCTGGACCTCTTCCCCTTCAATCTCATAGCAAATGCCTCTTTTTCAAAGAAGTTTTATGGACTCCTTATTGCAAACTGCATTGTAAACTCTTCTCTGTTCTTTCACTTCATAACACTTCTCAAAATCTGCAGGCATGCATCCCTTTGTATACCTCTTTGTTTCACACCTCTATCTCTTTGTATTCTCAGCTCTACAAGGCCAAGAGTTCCATTTGATGTGGTCATTACTACATATTCAACACCCGCACAGTTCCTGGCATGTTGCTGGCAATCAACACACACTGGTGAAATAAACGAATGGAGCAATGAAGAGGATTAGCAATTCCATCTATGAATAGATGACAAAAATATTAGCGCTCTTTGAGGGAGGAGGATTACTCTAGTTTAAGGCCATCCTGGGCTATAGTGAGTTCAAGACTAGCTTGAACAACATAGTGAGATTCCCATCTCAAAAAATAAAACAAAATTAGTGCACTTTTTTTTAACCATCCTATAAAGTCATTTTAAATGATATACAGACACTTTGAACTCATAAGATAATAATTTTTAAGTCGAAGGCATTATTTTTGCTATCATATTCTTAATTTTTCATAGATTAATTCACTTGTAGGATCAACTAGAGGACATATTCTGAAGTTATATTTGCAATTTCATACAATGGATTTATGAGCCAAATAATAAACTTATTATTAAAAGAGATATATATGTGTTCTATGACTCAAACACTATGATCACAGTATCACTGACCCTAAGACTTTAGCCAAGTTACCTGATAAATGTGTACTTAAATAGCCATCTCATTCAATTTTATAAATAGTAAGGCCACATTTTAAAAGTTCATATTTTTTATTTTATTGCAGTTGTCAGTGGTACAGAACAGGCTCTATGATTTGAAATAAATAGTATACCTAAAAGAATACCCAAATTTACAGTAATGTTAAATATCCATCCAGAGAGATAATTTAGCTATCATTAAAATTATTATCAGGAAATAAATAAAAAATTAATTTTTCATGGTTTTCTACCCTTTTAATTCCTCTTTAAATTCTCTGAATTTTCATAACAATGAGTTAAATAATAAAGAAATTACAAATTTTTCTCATGTAAGATGGGGAATGTGGTGTGACAAACAATAAAAGAAAACCTAGAGACTGAAGTGAGAAGGGAGTAGGAACCGCTTGGAAGTAACCCACTTGGACTGAAGGATGTAGCCACAGGGTTTAGAAGGCATGAGGACAAATGAATAGGAACAGTCCCATGCCCAGATAGTCGAAAAGCAGAGATAATAATACTTGGCCCTAGCAACCAATGAGGAATATTGTGAGGATAAATTAGGTACAGTTTTCCTTTGGAGGAAAGCACTATATAATTTATGATATTGTTATTATAATCATTAGTCATCTTTGCCTAGATTTATGGAGTGACTCATCCTAAATTAAGCCTTTGGAACAATGAGAAGAGGGAAATTTATGAGACCTACAGTGATTTTTCGAGTCTCATAAAAGATTGTAGTACTTGATACTTGAGATGTTGAAATATCTCTGCCTCTTAACAGGAGGCTACAGGGACCATCCTCTGATTCATTATTTGATAAGTCTTCCAGGTCCCCAGACTCTTGCTTCTCTGGGGCTAATAACTCAACCAGCATTTTAACAGTCACCTCAGCTGTCAATAAATTATTTTAACTTACCTTGAAAGTATCTGCTGTTTCTCTTCTCTTCCCAGGAGAATAATGATTGTTACTTTTTCTATTCGTCATAATTTCTCTATATATTCACTTAACATTTTTTGAGCACCTATAATATGCACAGCAGTGAGCTGAGTGTGGAAATTTAAGGGGAATACAGTCCCTCAAGGAGACTGTAATAGAATTGGGCCATAACCAAAAGCCAGATCTGGGGCTATATTAAGGAAGAACCACCTAGTCAGAGGGACTAACTGGAAAGAGAAGAGGAGAGAGAGGCCAGGTTTCCTCACTCAGCAGATTGGATGGAGGCGTACACCATCAGCTACATAGGAAGCAGGTTTGGAAGGTGACCGTCAGCTTTATTCCAGGGACACTGAGCTAGGTTTCATTAAGACATCCAGCAAGAAGTTTAAGGCATGGGTCTGGAGCTTAGAAAAGAGTCCAGGACTAGACTTGCAATTCATCTGAAGAGAATCCCAGGAATGAGTGAGATGAAGTCTGATGCTAAAAAGTGAAAAAAGGGAAAGAGAGTACTAAATAAGTTTTAGAAAAAAAAATAGGATTGGAAAGGCTAGCAAACAAAAGAAATGAAAGAATGGATATCATGAAAGAGAGATAGGAGAGGAAGACAGTGAAGTAAGTCACAGAATCTCTCCCTCTCTCCCTCCCTCCCTTCCTTCCTTCTTTTTCATTCTCTGAGTCTCTCTCTCTCTCTCTCTCTCTCTCTCTCTCTCTCTCTCTGTCTCTCCTCCCTGCTTCTCTTTTTTGTTGACTGAAAGTATGAAAAGTTGGATTTAAACATCCTGAGGACAAGCCTGGCCAGAAGACAAGACAATGGCTTTCAAATGTGAACATACATCAGAATCAGGTGGAGGAGTCATCCAAACACAAAGACCTAAATCTCACCTGGGAATGGTTTCTGACTCGATAGGTCTGGGATGGTGCTTCAAAGTAATACTGAGGCTGCTCCAGAAACCACACTTTAAGGACCCCTGAGACAGAAAAAAAGTCTGAGCAGAGAGGACAAAGAGGTGAGAGAGTTCATTGGTCCTAGAACACAGGTTCCAGAAGATGCTCATATCTCTTTTTAGAGCTAACTTGCCATCCACGCACATTACTGTGCCCTTCTCCTGAACCTTGGCCATTCTGTTTGAACAACTGGTGCTTATCCCCAAACCCCCAAACTTGGAGCAGTACCTGAAATATAACAGCAACATACCTTGCCTGCAGCTGGAGCACTGGTGCAGGAGAAGGGTAGCTCTGAGCCTGAGAAGGAAGACACAGGAGCTAGCAGTCCTCAGTGCCTCCGAGGACTTTGAACAAGGGCTACCATGCTGTGACACTAGTTTGGGAGTCAGAGTAAGGGAACATTATTTTGTTTTTAAGTGGAAACTGTCAAATTTTATAAATTATTTTAATTTTGCTATTTTTAATATTTCATGTCCCAAGTGTTTAATAGTTTACATTTCCTTATCTTTTTTCATCTTAAATTACTTTTTTTAACTTCTTATTATTCTTCCCCCCCAAAAAAGTATCTTTATTGCTAAGTAGTAGTTTATAACCCTTTGCCATGGATCAGATTATCTCTGAGAACTTTCCTTTCTGGTTTTCCTCCTAATTCCTTCCCATTGTATTATTCACTTCCTCTATTCTATTGCATCCATTATTCACTACTTTTTTTTTCAAAAATTGATTCTGCAGCCATCGAACACCCTCATTTTTCATTTCTTGGTTGGAGTTACTCTGTAGAAACTCAACTAGATTATGGCTCCTAATATACCAATGCTCTGCTGACTGCATGCTGCCCAGCATTTTTATAAGTTCTGAATATAAAGTTGAGTCAAAACCCATTCCTTTTCAAGATTCTCCTTTCATATATCATCTAAGGAAATTGCTCAACCATCTAGCTTGATTCTACTTACTCCCTGACTCATTTCCTCGCCGCTGAATACCCCATCATCTTCCCTACATTTATATTTTTAGTCAAAGAAAGAGTCCAGTTAACTGCATATTTAGTTTCCCAGGGTCACCATGGCTGTGTCTGCAGTTACATCTGGACACAACAGGGCATAAGGACAACTCTGCTCAGGGCATTAGTTAGATATTAAGTCCCTTTCCTTTCTGCATCCATCTTCTCTCTACACCTCTACACTTCCCAGGTGACCTTTTTCAGTAATAAATTTTTGAAAATTTTTGTTTCTTTAAACAAACTGCTTAGTCTCGTGCTTTGTGCATGGTAAATACTCTAAACCATACGATTATAAATAATTGACGAGTGAATGACAATATGATCAATCACGACATGAAATTTTGCACATGCTTAACCTCCGTCTCGCCATTCTTCAAAATACCTTGCCGTATTGTGTCGTGCTCATGTACACCTCTGAACTGATGCAAGGTGACCATTTCCCTCTCTGCTCTCTCTAACTTACTAGCTTAGCCTCCCCTCCTCCACAAAATCAGTCCTGTCCATCTGCCTGGTGTGGGTGGCCCTCCAGTGTGCTGGAAACATCCTGGCTCCTTTGCCGCAAAACAAGACTCACACTGTCAACTCGACTGTCCTGTTTCGTGACTAGACAGTGACAGCTGACAAGCAGGGACTGATACATCTCACACACAGCTGCAACCCTGGCTCCTACCTCAGAGCTCACAGGGCAGTGTCTGGAATGAAGGAGGCGGACATGCTGAAAGAAAGGTTGGGGCCCAGGTATGGACAGTTGCGACGGGATTGGAGAGGAGTGGAAAGGTGCGAGATACTACAGAAAGAGACTAGGGGAGCGGGGCAGCTCATTAGATGCAGAGCAATGAGAGGAGGAAAGTAAAACACGGCAGCTGGGAGGCTGGGGAGCTGGGGAGATGCCTTCCCATCTGCCACAAATGATTACAAGTGCCATTGCTTTAACAGAGGCCTAGAAATTTCAATTCCCTAAACAGAAAGTAGTTCTGTACCTTACAGCCTGTTCACAAATGTTTTAGGTAGGGAAAAGTGCCACTGGAACAGTGCAATAAAACGACAACTTTTTAAAATTCTAAATAACACAATAATATATAGACAGTTAAAAAGTGGGGTTCTAGAACCAAGCATATGTCCATATGATGCCACCTGTGAAGGCAAACGTCCTTAGGCCTTCTCCTTTCTCCTAGCCGAGGCGCTGGTACCCTGCAGCGGGGCTCCTTCCAGCTGTCGACCCAGTGGAATTAAACATGCTCAACCCTGGAGTGAGGTTTCCCTAAGTCTTCTGAGAACAAGTTTCTAAGTCCTAACCTCAAGATGTCTTTCTCCTTTCTGGAGTAATTACCTCTCCCCAAACTTCCACTCTCTCCTCCCTCTATTCCTGTGTGTCTCTTTCCTCTCCCCCCAAACCCTTGCTGTTTCCTTTCTCCTCTTCCTGCTAGTTTTTTCTGCCTCTCCCCACACTGTTCCACATTTGTTCCTGCCCTCTGACATGCTCCATGCTCCCAGTTCTCTCACCTTTCTCTGTGTATTTTGATGGAAGACACCCCAAGCCTTCACTTAAAAAACAGAACTGAACACTGCTTCATGATTACAGCAAAAATGGAAGTGGGCAAGAAGAATGTAAAATCCAGGCATTGTCCCATGTCCTTCCCTCATTCCAGCTAAATAAACCCTGCAATTCCTTTAGATCTGGCATCTAATCCACCAGGAACTTTTCCTAGGTCCCATCTCTCAGCTAACAAACCCTCCTCTTCATTCTTGCCACAGGGTGCAAATTCTCTAAAAAGAGAACCTAAGTGTCTTGCTCCTGGTAATCTCCATGGATAGTTTCTGGGAGGGAGTGAGTCCTCCTCTCTCTGCATGTCCTCGCCTCTGGTGGAGTGTGGGGCCAGACGGCACTGAGTGTACTTAATAAGCACTTGCGAGATGTCCTAGCAAGCCTCAGGGCTTCAGGCAATAACTTTGCTCCCTGTTTGAACTACATGTTTGGTTATGCTCCTGGGAACATTCCTTAAGAAATAGCTGTTAGTCTTGCACACGAAATTGCTTCTTTCCACATACTGTTGACTCTAATTCTGGCCGCAGCAAGCACGCCACACTCTCTGTGTTTTTGCAGCTCACTGGGCAAGGCAGCCCCATTATTCTTCATGTGAGAAGCCTTCACACACTCCCAGGAGCCAGTACATTAGGAGGCCACATCACTGTGTAAGCAAAGACTCTACCAGCCTCTTCCTTCTAGCCAAGAACCGCCACACTCTCTGTGGAAGTGGGGTGAAAGCAGCCCCTGGCCAAAAAGGAGCTGGGGACAAAGTGAGGCTGATCCCTCAGAGAGCTAGGCCAGAACTAGGTGCAGGTGCTCAGGGCTGCCGTCTGCAAGGCTGATTATTCTGATCACGGAAGCTTCCTTCTGTGGCATGGAGACTGCCGAGGAAGAAGACTGTCTGCAGTGGCATGTCTAAGAAGGGGAAGCGATGAATGAAGCAAAAGAAAAAGACAAAACCCCCACCCCAAACCTGACCCTGGATGTACCCTAAACATCCTGGCAGGACTCTGGCCGCTTTCTCTACTCTGTCTCCCTACAAAAGGGAGATGTCTCAGAAGGGTCTTAAAAGTAGTACTGTTTGTATTAGTGACCACAGATTAGAAGAAGTAGAAACTGTGCACTGTCAACCTAAAGGGGTGCTACATAGCCCCATCAACTTCCTGATTACCTGTTTTAATTTAGTCCAGGATTTTCAAATATATAAATTCACATGTACAACATATTAAATATAGCACCTGTTCAGAAAGTGTCCTCGGTTATATTTCTTTTTCAGTTTGTTATACTTCAGCTACTTTACAGTCAGAGAAATCATCATGGCAAAATGGATTTTCCAGCCTTTGCTAATGTTTTGAGATCATGGAAATTTAATTTTTTTTAATAATTTTTTTTCAGCTTTAATTGAGTTTATTGGTACATTTTAGGGATACTACATTTACA
>NW_022900917.1:21139369-21148228 GCF_012274545.1 Fukomys damarensis | reverse complement strand
TTCCCCCTGTCCCTGCCCTCCCTTCACCCCCTCCTCCCCTCCCCATCTACAAACACTTTATTTCCATCTTTTCATTATCTCACATTTTTTTCTTTTCCCTTATTACCCTTCTCCTACCCATCTCACCTTCCCTACACCTTTAGCTCCTTTCTTCCCATTTCTAAATGTCAGTAATCTTATTAGCATCTTCTGTATTATTGCAGATTATTCACACCAGAGAAACTATTCAGTCGGAAATTTAATTTTTAAAAAACACAAATTTGATAAAGTGAATATGTATGTATATATGTCTGACATTCACCCATCTTCTGCTGCCTTTTCAGATGAGTGCTCATTCTTTTATGTTTCAACAGCCTTATAGCATGTCAGAAACTGGGACTCCAATCCTCCCTGTTCCCCCAGTCTTTCATCTTCTGTCAGCAAAACCACCCCCTATTAATAGCACTAAAAGGACAAGATATATTTTCTGAGTAAGTTTCTGCTTATGTTGGGATGGAATAGGTTAGGAACCCTGCTTTTCCTCCATGGTTCTAACTCTCTAACAAACATGGCTTATTTCAAGTCTTCAGTTTATGAACTTTGTTTTCTATCCGTAAACATATTATTCTGCTCTTAGGCTTATTGTCCTGTTGTGCTTGTTCCACTAACCCTAACATACCTACTTTAAAAAAAATGACGTACACACATTGTCCATGTAAACACAGTCGCATGTTTTTAGTATGCACCTTTCTGATTACTATTTAAATGTTGCTGGAAAGAAATTGGATTTTCTGTGCATGCTTGCTTCCCTTGCATGTACGCTTTTGTCAAAATTATGACACAGTAAATACAGACCTCCTCCATGTGGACTCCAATTGATTAATTAAAGGGAAGAATCATTGCTAAATTGCCAGCAGCTGTTGGCTAGAACGGAGGCATAGGAGTCACACACCAAAAAGGCTAGCAGTAGAATGGCATCATCTCTAGAGGATGTGTCTGAATGTACCTTTTTCATTCCACATACTATTTAGAATGTTTTCTATTATAGATGAGTAACTCACATTAACCATTTTTTCTTTCCTTTCCTTTCTCTTTTTCTTTTCTTTTTATTATTTCTGACCAACAGGAAAGAAATTCATGGCAAGACATGTTGTTTGATACCAGGACATTTCATCAACATTGCAAGACACACCCAAGTAATGCAATTCATGTGGTACAAGCCCATGGTTATGACCACCACGGGAGAAAAGGCTAAAAATTTTTGGTTTGCAAGCTCTCTAAGTTATGCATTCAAACGGGAATATGTGTGACCATGTGGAACTTCAGATCCATCCAGAATGACAGACAGATGAAGGAACTTCTAACAAATATCAAGAGCAAATCATGTCAAGTAAAAGGGTCCCACCCACAGGCATAATTAGAGATTGTAGAGAGGAATAGGACAAAGGAGGAAAAGTCACCTGCAGAGGGAGATTCACAGAAGAAACGGTTCAGAAGTACTGAACTGTCTAATAAGTCATGGCAGCAACAATTCCTCAAGGTAATTCCTGATCCTCTCACAAAAGTTAAAGTTGAGAATTTCTCCATCTGCACTCACCCTTGCCAGAAGCTCATAAATCTGGGGCTGCACCACAGCTCTGACATAACCCTGATGAAGAACTCAGCCGGGAGAACAGACATCCCCTGAGCCACTGCACCAGGAGCCACCTGTGAGTCAGCCCAGGGGAGGCTGAGAAACATCTGGTCAAATTCATCGCCTGCCACCACACAGGCCTGCCTCACTCCGTGTTACTTGTGTCTGTTTTAAATGTACCTCTCTTTCCAACACAGCATCTTTAGAACATCAGGATGTTGCATAACAACTGAGTGGAATCCAAAAACCAAGCCACACATGTAGAACTATGAGAAACCACATGTGGGAGAGAAAAATAATCTCAGCTTGAATATTATTTTTATTTTCAAAGAAGTAAATGTGTTGGAAACCATGTTGGCTGTTAGATATGGACAGAATGGATGAAGATGTGCTATGCCTATAAACTGCTATACCAAAGGCACTTGAGGGTGTTTTCAAAGTCATCCTAATAACTACCATTCACTGAGTGCCTACTAAGTGTCAGACATCTTATAAACATTATCTGTATTTATCCAATATAGTCCAAAGTGGTTGTTATTCTTCTTTTTCCAATTAGAAAACTAACCACTGAAAAAATAAACAATTCACAAAGTTTCCACAGCTGGTAAATGGAAAAGAGAGGTTTGCACACACTATGTGTACTGTATTCAAGGTCATTTTCTAACTTTTGTATAACAGGCAGGATGTTACTCAAAATATATCCTAGCCAATTATTCGTGGTATTCAGACTTATGACATCCTTGTTCTATCAATCACCACAAATAGGAAGGGGAGGGAAAATATATTACTGGCTAGAAAAGTCTGAGTTTGGCTCTACTGCCACAATAACCAGTATCCTAAATGGACATGATAGACAAAGAAATGTCTCAGACTAGTTCTAGTGAAAATAGGAAATGGTCAGGAAGAGCTTCAGTTGAAAGGTGGAATTCCAAGGCAGCAAGAGTTAGTGAAAAGATAAGGGTGGCAGGGAAGATGGAAAGCCACAGTAAGTCGCTGCCTTGCCCACTGCATCACAAGCCTCAAGACACGCAGCTGGTGCTCAGCAGGTGCAGCTACTCAGCCACCTGGGGCATTTCCAGACAGGCTGTAATGAGAAACAGCTCACAGTTTCTGGAAGGAGAGAAAGGAGATTTCTCTGCATGGTTCCTTCTCACCTCCTATCTCTTGCATTTACCACATAAAGAGTTACTTTCCCCGAAGTTCAAAGTCAGGTCACCCAATACCTCCAATATCTCCTGAGAAGCCCATCCCAGTGCTGCAGTGGGCAGCATGGAAGTAGCTGGTGGCACTGAAGACCCCAGGACACAAAGAAGGAATCATCAACTGATGCGTTTGTCAGAACTTATTCCCATTTTTTAGCAACACATGACAGTCTATATGTGTATTTATCTGTACAGATGTGGGGGGAGTATTTGATGGATCCGAGTCCTTCAAAAAGACCTTAAATCTACTACAAAGGCCCTAGTGAGCTCCTCAGCACTAAATACAATAAGTATCTTCAGCACTTACTTAGCTTGACTTCTTTACAATATTTCACACAGTTGTTACTCCCTCCTTAATCCTCGCTATCTTCCTTTTCTCTTCCATGCATCAGCTGCATTCCTCTTCTCAGGACCAAAATGGACAAAAGAGGAAAGTGAAAAGGAAGTAAATGGAGATATTGTGAGGAATATGCCAATCAGAAATGTTCCCAACTTGCCTCGTGGCAAAATTGACACCTTTACCATCTGGCATTTGGAATTTAGAGTGATTATCTCCGTGTTTGTTGTCATTTCCAAGTGTACTGTTATCACCTCACATGAGTGGAAATAGGATATGAGAGGTGAACAGGCCTCTAACCATGTTCTACAAGGTGCCTGGATTTGCTCTTAAGGATGTGGAACAGTGGGAGTTAAAATCTCGTGGACTAGTTTCTTGTGGCTTCTGTAACAAATTACCACACACTGTGGTAACTTAAACAATCAAAGTTTATTATCTTGTGGTTCAGAAGGCTAGAAGTCCAAAATCAAGAGCAAGCCAGCCTCTTCCTCAGGGAGTTCGGTGGGAGACTCCTGCCTTGCCTCTTCCAGCTTCTGGAGGTTCTGGGCCTTTCCTGGCTTGCTAGGCTGATGGCTGCATCATTCAATCTCCTCAGTGTCTCCATGTGGTTGTATTCGCTTGTGCTTTTTCTTCTGTCTCAAATCTTCCTCTCTTTCTCTTCTAAGACATTTGTCATTGGATTTAAATCCCACACAAGTAACCCATGAGGATCTCTTCATTTCAAGATCTTTAATAATTGCAAAGAGCATTTTTCCAAATATATAAGTTAATATCCCTTGGTTCCAGGAATTAGGATGTGAACCTAAATTGGAGAGGGCACCATTTGAAGTACTACGATGCCTACATAGAAATAGCATTCTCGATGGCTACTGGAATTCAGCCTCTGAGAGTCAGCCATTCTTCCAAGCCAACTGATGCCCACAAATACTAGTCCAAGTCTGAGTCAAACACTAAACTAGTTAAATGTATTTCCAAGAAAAACAATGGCAATCTGTTTGTGAATTGGCAATCCTATTTGAGATTTTAGACAAAGGCTATCTAATGTGATACAGTCATTCAGTAGGAAATAGAATATTATTAGGGAATTGAACACTAGAATTTAGGTACTTTATTTACATACCACTTGTAAACTATTTTAATATGTCTAGGCTGTTGTGAAGGTGATGTTTTTGAAACAAAATATGCTCAAATGGTCATATTTTACCTTAGAAATTACACAGAACCCTTTGTATTCATGTACATTACATTTCAAAAGAAAGTAGATGTTATGCTGTCTTGTATCAAACGCCCTTAAGATTTTTTTGAAACTATAAGACATCTTTTTATCTGGCTTCAATCCAATTTCTTTGAATGATGTGTAAACCTTAAAATTGTTTGTAGCTCTGTGTCGGTATCCATTACTTCTGAAATGACCCCTACATTTCACATTCTATACAACATTTTCTGTCTTCTCTGGGAATTGCAGGCAAACCTTAGTAGACATACTAATTGCTTGTGACACTTGCAGTCTTTGTGAAAGCTGGCGTTTTCTTGGTGAATCAGTAAATACTCTGTTATTTGGAAGGGATATTGTTGCAAAACACTTTTCCTGAATCTTGCTTTCTACTTAAACATCATAATCACACAGGACTGAGTTATGCCTCCACTGCTGCTCTGTGAACTTCATACTCCATATGGATTTGGTGTTACAATAGCTTGAGAAACAATTCAATCTGTCCAAGTACCAGTAATGATTTCTTTTGTGAGCATATTAATCTCATAGAAACTAACCATTACATTTTAGACAATAAGGCTTGCAAAAGACCTGTCAGATCTATATTTTTTAACTGTTTTATACTATATTCTTCCAAAACACACCCCATTCCATTGACCTTTAAGCACATTAACCTCTGCAGGAAAATTTCTTAAATCCATATTATGTGCATAAAGTCCCTAATTCAGCATTTAGTGAAGAAAATAGATTGTAGCTAATGCTAAAATGTCAGTGAAACATCTACATTTGACTGTAGATTTGCTGAATGACAAAAAACAGCATTAAGCTTGTCTTAAAAGAAAATGCAACATAGCTAAAAACACTAGTAGAACCAAGGCAAACGCTTAAATAATAGCCACACTTTATCATACCAATAACTAATTCACAAAGACTTCCAAATATAAATCATAGATTGCAATGTGTCACCAGCATCAAGAACAACTAAGCCACTTGACATTATTTCCCCCAATCTACCAGTATTCTAGATTTTTCTTCCCCTCACAAGATAGCCTTATTTCTCCAAACTCCTCTTCTGGCCTTGCCTTGCACCCCTTACCACTAGTAAATCTTAGCTCTTCCCTGAGGATCCACACACTCTTATCTCCTTCCATTTCTCAGTCTTCCCAGTCTTGCTTCAACTCTTTCTGCTTCACTGTAAAACATGTATCTGTCTTTCTTTCCTCCTCTTTATACTGTAATGTTTTTGAGTCAAATAAAATGACTGTAATCATGACTGAGAGGTCTAAGAGTAGCATTCAGGATGCCACTAAATCAAGGGAAAGGAAAAAAACACGCATTTACAAATGAAACAGCATAAATAAGGAGCCAGAGCCTGGACCCCAGCAACTCTTCCAAATTCCATGGTGAACCCCTCCAGCCTAGCATTCAATGCTGTTCTGTTTTGACTAATTTACTTCAAATACTGATATCCAATGTAAAATTCAAAACTACTTGCTCATTTTTCAGTTTTTAATTACTAGCACTGCACAACTATTGATTTCTATTTTTAAAAAATTTAAATAGTAACCAGCTTCACTGCACTAATAAGGCTTTGTGAGCTTTCCAATTAGTTCCATCTCATTTAGAATCTTTTTCCTATCAATATACTTGATCAAGATGCAAATGAATGCCTAAATTGTGACCCATTATAAATTTATGACTCTATCATTCAGTGCTTTCTCCATAAACAAACCTCTTATATTCAATGCTATATCTAAGAGAGTTGTTCATCTTTGTATCTACTATTATTCCTGCCAAAATATTGAAAGAATTAATAATTTCAAAAGAAGGTCCAGAAATTTATAAGCCTCTTTCAATTTGTTTTCTTTTCCTCATTTCCTTGTAAGCAAAATAAATGCTGTACATTTACTTAAAATATGATGCTTAACCAGAAATCTTGGAATTTGGAGAGAGTGGTGGAAAATATATGGTTAATCCTATGAACCTAAAATTTCCCACTTTATACACCATATCTGCAGTCAGCATTTTTCCTTATTAATTTATATGTTTATTCATTTTCCTACTGAGCAATAAGTGCTGGAGACCTTATCTGTTGTTCCCTCAGTGTCCCCAACTCCTAGAAGAGCCATAACACTGATGTTCAAAAGGCCATTGTTGAATGAGTGAAATATTGAATTAATCAATTATTTTTATTATTATGTTCAGATTGTGTTTGCCTGTGTTTAACCATCATTTTAAAAAGTAAAGCTGGAAATGTATATATGGTAGATTCAGAATTCTCAAAGTTAGAGCTGGAAGGAACCCTAGAAATTACTTTATTCAAAATATTCATTTTGTAGCAGGACTAGGGAAATAAGGGATTTAAAATTTTTTTATAGGGAACTGGGCGTTCCAATAGCCTAAGTAATATGATACCCAAAGTCCATCACACCTAGGCAGTGGCCGTGCTGCCGAACTAAGAGACCATCAGTGTCTCTTAGAATCAGGTGTCTACATGGGAGAGAGCAGAGCATTCCCTGCCCATAGAAGGCTCTCTTGGTGTGATCTTGTTGCCTCCCCAGAATACAAGTAGGTATCAGTTAACAAACTAAAACAAACCTCTTATATTCAATGCTATATCTAAGAGTGA
This sequence comes from Fukomys damarensis, assembly GCF_012274545.1. Taxonomy (NCBI): domain Eukaryota; kingdom Metazoa; phylum Chordata; class Mammalia; order Rodentia; family Bathyergidae; genus Fukomys; species Fukomys damarensis. The sequence continues at coordinate 21,141,235 of NW_022900917.1, read as the reverse complement.
GAGTTGTTCATTTTTGTATCTAGTATTTTTAAGATAAAGAACTATACGATGGAAGTAGGTGAATATTCTAATACCTTATATTTATGTAGGACACAAGCTTTATGTCTTGGGGACAATAGTTTATGAGAAAAGTAAAGCAAAGATCACATAAATTACCAACATAGCTACTGACCTGTCTGGGTCTGACATACAAACCGAACCTGGGAGAAAATGTGGGTCTCAAATGTGCACACAGAGCAGCATATCAAGTACACAAAGCATTTTCATGGTCATTGTTTTCTTTCATCCTCACAATTACCCTATAAGGTATCAGGGAACATATTATGCTAATTTTATAAATGAGGGAAGGGAAGTAGGTAAACTACTCGGGTCATGGGGTAGTTATGAAAGAATTACGTCCTCCTAGGCATGACAGTTCAATGTACTATTTTCACCAAATGCGTGTACCTTCTTGGTCTCAAATTGGTACCTTTTCTGAATTAGTGAGAGCTATGCATACCTTTTACCTTCCTATCCTTCTTGTTCCCCAAAGAGGATTCTGCCTCTTGTCTAGGAAGTTCGTGTTAACTCTTCAGCTATTGTCTAAAATAATTTGTTCTCCTGAATGTTCCTCACAGGGAATGCAATTTTCTTTCTATGGGTTTTTAAATGGTTAACTGACCAATATCATAAACCTCTGAAGAATAATCAACATCCAGATTCTCATACATTTCAGAGCATACACTGTGCTCCCCGCCCAACTCCCTCAGCTACCATAAAACACAGATACTATAAACAATGTGATGACACCACACTCTCCTTTCACCTGACATCACTGCAAGCACTAGAGGGTTACAGCAAGGTAAAACAGTGAAAGCCACTGGCAGAAAGGAAGTGACATATGATAACCATATTCCAGTGAAAGAGCAGTCCCAGAAAAGGTATATATAAAAAAAACCAGCCAAGGAGATTCTAAAACTGATAATCTTAGCAGTAAACTGTCAAGTGGACATTAGAGTTCCTGAAAAAAAAAATCAAAGAAACTTGATGAGTGGGCAAATAGTGCCTTCAGAACATTGCTGGAGACCCAAGAATCATAAAGCTCAACTGGAGTGGCCATGGATAGGGAAAGCTGAGGCAGCTTGGCAGAATCAGGAAGGCCTGGGGAAAGAGTACATATAGAGGCTCCTTAACTGTGGCCAGCTCACTTGCCCATCCCCAGGCCAACTCCAGTCATTCAGCCTCTGCAGGACTTGTGTGCATGTTTTAGAAACCCTTCCCACAGCTAGGCTCCATTTACTCCCAGTGCTCACTTTCCCCATGAATGGCCATCATGTAGGTCTATGGGTACACATACCCAGGGCACTACAGTCCACTCTCATGAAGACAAACTGGGGCTTTGGGAGCCAGCTTGCAACTACCTGAGAAGTAATTTAAAGGTCCCAGATCCCTAAAGCATGGTCTAGAAGAGAAGTCCAGACACTGTGTAGGCACCCTTTTCTGGGCCAACTCCATTGACTACTGTCCTCAGAAGATCAACTAGAAGATGCCCCTGAGTGGTATGGGATTAAGCCAGGACCCTGGCTCCTTGGGTCTAGGAGTGACATTGCAACTTAGAGTTCTACAGGCAATAAGAAACCAATATGAAGTCTCACAGGTTCAAAAATCCTCAAGTATTCTTCACAAAACCAGTAGTTCTGACTACAGGATCTCTGACCCAGCACACACTTCTACTGATAGGATGAGAAAAAGCAGCACAAAAATTACATAGGATACAGTTAATATGTGAACTGGCTGATGTCTTTTAGACTTAGATATGGAACAGGACATGATTTTATTCCCCTGTCAGTGTTTTTATGTTTTGGTTTCTTTTTTTTTTTTTTTTTT
>NW_022900917.1:21134897-21139268 GCF_012274545.1 Fukomys damarensis | reverse complement strand
GTTTTTTTTTTTTTTTTTTTTTTTTTTTTTTTTTTTTTTTTTTGAGAAGCATGGCCTGAACTAAATAATTTTCCCAGCTCTATTATTTTTTTTCTATTTCCTATTGACTTGAAGAGAAACCTTTAAAGTTTGCATATAGAACAATTATGAGGATGATAGATTCTTCTCTTGACTCTTCCCTGGAGGTAAAAGAATAAAGGCCTAGCTTTATAAAGCCTGTTTAATTTGTTTGTTAGTGGGGGGAATGGAGGTTAATTAATCTAGTTTTGGGACTGCTAGATAATATCTATATTCAGTAGTTTGTACATTATGCTGCCCAATTAATTCCTCCCAAGGACTTTTATACAAGACTATTCAGCTCAAAACTTCAGGCTTGAAACTTTTCAAGGTCTTTGGGGTGACCATTAGAGAAGAACATGATTCCAAAACTATCACCTTCTTTTATTCTTTTATCCTGGTGGGAAGCAGTGCTCTTCTCAGAAGGTTAACAAGGTTGCCATCCTTCAGGTATCATGGCTGGTACACCCATTTCAAATGCACCCACACACTCCTCTTGTTTAATTCTTGGAAGCAGTCTGGAGCCTGTGTTCCAAGCCGCCTGCTGGGGTAACCACTGGGGTTTTCTGAAGTTGCTGGCTTGGCCCAGAGGCAGTCAAGACACCCTTGGAATCTTTAAATACTTTTCCAACAGAAGGTTTGGCCATTTCTTCTCCCGGTGCTCATTTTAAAGTTAAACACATGAACATACATTTTTTCTGAATCCCAAAGAAGACTTCTAATTGATTCCCTGAATATTTTAAGGTCTATTAATTCCACTGATGTTGCAAACATGGCAATTCATTCCAGCTGCTGTTCTAATCATATTCATCAACAGACTTATTTTTACCTGCCAGCTAATATTTTACATTGCATCAATAAATCTTCAGCTTTCTAGACAAATTGTGTACAAAATAAAATGAATTACCCAACCTCCTGATTGTTCTACAAGGGCTGGGTTAGCCAACACCCCTCCTTCTGAGAAGGGCTAATTAGGCTTGAATATAAAGGAGATAAACCAAGGAAGAAGGCATATGCTACTCATTTGTGACATTGTAAATATAACATGGAATTATTTTAGATATGTCTTTCATAGTCTACTCACTTTTCATTTTATGTTATATAAATTGAAAATGTATAATTTGTCACTCTGACATAAACAAAATATTTTGTAGTAGGCTAACATAATTCACATATCAATGTCCTCCATGGAACATGATTTTTGTTTTTCAGTAATGGTGTTTAATTTGAATTAACCTACCCATAATGCCCTTTTCCATCCTGTGAGCAAAATAAAACAATGACTCAGAATCAGGTACATATAATGTTTCACATTAAACACAGAACAGGTTAATGATCCATGTGGTAAACCAAACAAAAGCCTTTCAGTCTTTTGGAGCTGTGTATACTTGACAAGAAATTAGACTAGCTTATACATAATTCAGAGCTAGATTTCTCCAGATGAATTGGTAAACTTGCTGTCATTGATAATAAGGAGAGTCAGATAAATAGGGGACTAAGGGTAAGAGACAACATGGACTCTCCTCATTATATAACAATCTGAGATCTTGGATAAATTTATTAACCTGTGTGAAGCTTACATTCTTTGTATATATTGATTATCAAATAAAATCTTCCCTGTAAGATGCTTAATGAAGCGCTTCACCTAGGTGAAAACCTCTAAAAGTGTAAGCTAAAAGAAAAAAAAAGTTATATTTTATATTCAACTACCATAGCTCGTCTTACATTTGGTTTTATGCTATAACAGTAAGTCAAAATACCTTCTACAAGGCCTTGGTAACATTACCCCTAAATTTGCACTTTATTGTAACATCCTTACTATCCTGCTGTCTTCTGATATCATCCACAGTGACTCCTGCACACTTATCTAATTCCAGCCACATGGGCCTCCTTGCTGACTTTCAAATAGATCATAATGATATAGTTCCCAAGTTCATCTGAGGAGTGGTGTGTGGAAAAGACGGGATGTTAAAAAAATAATCCATGAAAAAAGGAAGAAAGAAAGGAAATGGGAGTATAAAGTAGATTAAGAAAATTTAAAACATATACAATGAGAGCTTTAAATCCAAAATAATGCCCAGGAATTTTATGCTCCCATTAAAAGATAAAGATGGTCAGATTGAACTTTTAAAACACACTAGTTACATACTGTTTTTAAATAATGCATCTCAAAATAAGAAAACAAAAAAGTTAAAAAATAAAAGAGGGGGAAAAGATACAGCATACAAGCATTAACCAAAAAAAAAAAAAATGCTGTTAAACTATGCTAATTCCAGGGAAAGTAGACCAAAAGGATTATTGGAAACAAAGCACATTAATCAAGTAGAGACCAAGAGCAAAATTAGAGACTAGTACTTGTGAAAAGGGTCAGTCTATTTTAATTCATTCTTAATTTGTTTCACTTAATGTCATAGCCTGAAAATATAGAAAGTACACATTGAAAGACTTGTAAGGAGAAATATAAAAGCCAATAAACATAGTTGGAGACATATACACAACTCTTTCAGTAATTGTTAAAAGTACAGAAAAGATCAATAAATATTTGGGAGATTTGAACATCAAGATTAACAGACTCTAAGCTAATTGGCTTGTAGAAAGCAGTACCCAACAACTTCAGAATACAAATTCTTTCCAAGCACACAATGAGTATTGGCAAAAATCGACCATATGCTGAGCCATTAAGGAAAGTTCAACAAATTTCAAAGGATCTAAATCATCAAAATATGTTCTTTGACCACAGTTCTACTAAATTTAAAATCACTAACAAAAAAAGGTAGCTAGAAAATCTCCATGCTTGTATAAATTAATAAATGCATTTCTTATTTTGATTAACTTCTGATAGTCAAAATGCTATAGGATATTGGCAAGTCCATTCTCAGAGGGAAATGCGCAGTATCATTTCAAAAGAACAAAAGCTGAAAATCAATAAGCTAAGTAACCTCTCCAAAGTTTGAAATAGAAGAGTGAAACATGTAAATCTAAATGAGGTGAAAAAAGAACTAGAAAGACAAGAATAGAAATTAGTCAAGTAGAAATCAAATAAACAATGGAGAGGATTGGCAAGACAAAAAATATTTCATTATGAAAATCAATTAGTTGAAAATCATCCCATGAGATGGGAGGGAGGAAGGAGTAGAGAGAGCAGGGGAGAAAACACAAATAACTAATATTAGGTATGAAAAAGGGTCTATCATGAGACATTTAAAAACTGTAAGAATATATTGTGAAAAAATGTTTGATTAGTAAGCTTTTTGTCACTGTTAAAAAAGAAAGTACCAGACAAATGCAACTTAAAGTAGAATAGATTTATTTTGGCTCATAGTTTCAGAAGGTCCAGTCCATGGTTAGCCAGCTTCAAGGCAAAAATATCATGGAAGAGGGACATAGTAGAGGAAAGCTGCTCACCTCATGGCATCTGGGAAGTAGAGTGAGAGAAAAGAGCCAGAGAGGGAGGACACAGGGACCAGATATACCCTTCACTGGCGTGGCCTCAGTAATCCACCTCATCCAATTAGACTCACCTCTAAATAAGCCCACTGAGCTACAAACCTATCAATGCATTAATCCCCTTGATGAAATTAGAGCCCTATGATCTATTCAGCTCCTTTAATGTCTTTAGTGCAATGAAGCTTTTGAATCTCAATCATAACAATGATCTTAAGGTATTGTTGAAAATGTAATGAAATGCATAAATCCTTTAATAAAAACTGAGAAGATATATAAAAACCAAAACAGTCCTATAATTATTAAATTCATTAAATTTGAAATTAAAAAAAATTCTGCCAAGAAAACTCCAGACCCAGCTTTTATTAGTGAAGAAATAGGTATGATTTTGCACAAACCCTTCAGAGAATATAAGAACAGTTCATTTTTATGAAACTAGCATAATTATGCCAAAAATCTGATAAAATCATTAAAAGAGGAGAAATATGGTTCAATCTCACTAATAAAGATAGAATTCCAGTAATACATATGAACAGCAAGATTCTGGTATTACATAGGTACCAGTTCTCCTTAGATTTTCTATAGATTCACAGAAATCCTACTAAAAACTCAACACTTATTGATAAGGAAATTGACAAGACTATTCTAAATTTATATGGAAATGCAAATGGTGATGAATATACAAGCTGTCAAAGCTGTCTTGAAGAATAAGGTAAAGGAATTTGTTCTACTAGATAGCAAGATTTGTACAAAGCTACTCTCATTAGAAATGTTACATTATTTACCAATGGAATAAAATAGAAAAAGTCCCAGAAGTCAAACTATATGTATATATAAATGTGTGTGTGTGTATATATATATATATATATA